>NC_142543.1:8175000-8487857 GCF_056151865.1 Erythranthe guttata | reverse complement strand
ATTTCTGCAGATAAAACTTCATTAAATGTTACATTAATGGATTCCATAACATTCATTGTACGTTCATTATAAACGCGATATGCCCTGCTGTTTAAAGAGTAACCAAGAAAGGTACCTTTGTCTCCTCTTGCAGAGAACTTACCGAGTTGTTCTCTATCGTTCAGGATGTAACATTCACACCCAAAGACATGAAAGTAACTTAAGTTAGGATTCTTACCTTTCCATACTTCATATGGAGTTTTCTTGGTACCTGGTCTGAGGTGTACACGGTTTATGGTGTAGCAGGCAGTGCTCATAGCTTCAGCCCAGAACTTTGTGGCCACTCTTGCTGAGATGAGCATTACGCGAGTCATTTCTTGGAGAGTTCTGTTCTTTCTTTCTACCACACCATTCTGCTGTGGTGTCTCTGGTGCTGAGAATTCGTGGGAGATACCGTGTTTATCACAAAATTTTGTGAATGAAGAATTTTCAAACTCTCTCTCATGATCGCTTCGAATTCTTCCAATATTGCTGAATTTTTCAATTCGCAATTTCTTGCACAGAGTTTTGAACTCATAAAAGGTATCTGACTTTTCCCTAATGAAGCGTACCCAAGTGAACCTTGAGAAATCATCAACACAAACTAGAACATACCTTTTTCCACCAATGCTCTCGGTTTGCATTGGTCCCATTAGATCCATGTGAATGAGTTCCAAGGTCCTGCTAGTCCCTGCATGATCTGTGTTCTTGTGAGATGTCCGTACTGTTTTCCCAGAGGACAGTCACCACATGACTCAGGTGTGTCAGTCTTCAGTTGGGGTATCCCTTTCACGCAACCTGTATTAACAAGACGGATTAGATCATGAAAATTTAAATGACCTAGTTTACGATGCCAGAGATCAGTGAGATCAGAAGAAGTGTGATGACAATGATCCGATTTGTCAATCTGATCAATTTTGTAGCAATTGTCTGATGACCTGTATCCAGTTAGAACACAATTTTTGCTTTCATCAAATACTTCACACTTACGCTTTGTGAACAATACAGAGTCGTATAGATCACACAACTGACTTACACTCAGAAGATCTGATTTCAAACCTTCCACATACAGAACATTGTTCAAGTTTGGCAACCCTCCAACATTTAAGTCTCCTTTTCCCCTTACATAAGCCTTATTTCCATCTCCAAAAGTAACCTGTCCACTAGACATGTTATGCAGATTTGATAGGAAATTCCTTTCACCTGTCATGTGTTTGCAGCATCCACTGTCAAAATACCAAGAGTTAGTAGCACATGCATTTAAAGATAAAATAGCTGACCAGCAGTTAGTACTATCATTTGTCATCCTTTGTTTATGAGAGTTGTTACTTTGAGAGTAAGTAACCCACGCAGCGGATTTGGATGTATGATATGCTAACTGTTTATTTATCAATTTCCATCATTTAAAGCATTTAGGCCTAACATGCCCTATTTTGTGACAGAAGTGACAGATAGGAATAAACTTAGTAGGATAGGTTTGGTTGTTCACACAAGAAGATGTGGAATTGACAAATCTGATTTTTTGGTTTGACCCAGTGTTAGCATTAGATTGTCCATCAGTATACCCTAACCCAATTCTTTTGGAATTGGAAGGATGAGCATTTATGATTTCATCTAATCTATTAGAGGGAAGAAATGCAGTGCGATTTAACTTACTGATAGAGGCATCAAACACTGTGCTAACAGGCGGTGAAACATCTTGGTGATCATTAGCATGTACGTTTGGAAAAAGATTTTTCCTCACCCTTTTTGCTCTTTCACCATCATAGTCCTGCCAATATTTCAACAAATCTTTGAGATTGTCGATGTCTCTTTGTGCAAAGTCTTGTTCCACTTCAAAGACTTCAATCTCCATCTCAAGTTCATCAATCCTGTCATTCAGTTTTGTGATAACTCCTTTGTTTTCTTCCTCTTGTTCTTTGATTCTTTCTTTCAGGAGTTTATTTTCATTACTAACTTCATGACATTGCTTCAGGAGATCATCCAATTGTTTTTGAAATTGTTGGATGGACTCTTCACCTTCACCTTCTGATTCGTCACTCCCTGTGGCCAGAAAAGACATATTTAGATTTTCGTAATTTTCATTTTCCTGTGTGACATACCTGAGATGTGGCGGTTCTGTGCACGTGATGTCCTCAAGTGTGGCTTCTGTGATTCTGCAAGTTCCACAGAAATCATTGTTTGTATCATCGTCACTAGCTTCACTTTCATCATCAGACTCTGAGGTGTCATCACTCCAAGTTGTGGCAAGTGATTTTCCTTGTTTTTTTAGTGTGTTAGCACATTCTGCTTGGATATGACCATAACCATGACATTCTCTACATCGAATTCCCTTCTTGACTTCTGGCTTATCTGTAGATGTCCTGGGTTTTCTCTCAGAGTTTGTAGGATGTCCATTTTTCTTGATGAATCTTCCGAAATTTTTTGCTATTAAGGACATGGATTTTGAGAGCTTGACTTCAAGTGCTGACATAGGAGCAGTAGGCACAGATGTTGTGGTGTCCGATACAGACTGCAGGGCGATTTTCCTTTCCTTGTCCATTCTGCTGATGTTCAACTTGTTTTCAAAAGTTTGTAGATTTCCAATCAGGTCCTCAAGTCGCAATGAGTCCACATCACTTGCTTCCTCTATGGCAGTGATCTTGTACGCGAATCTGTCTGGCATGGATCTGAGCACTTTTCGTACAAGTTTAACTTCAGGATAAGTTTCACCAAGGCCATGAGCTTCGTTTGATATGTCACATAATTTGGAGTTGAATTCGCTCACGGTCTCATTTTCTTCCATACGAAGATCCTCAAACCGGGTGGCAAGCATTTGAAGTTTGGACAGTCTGACTGAAGCAGTTCCCTCGTATGCTGTTTGGAGTTTCTCCCATGCTTCTTTAGCACACTCACACGCAGAGATTATCTTGAATTGATTGATATCAATTCCATTGAATATAGCATTCAAGGCCTTGGAATTCATGTTTGCTGCAATTTGTTCGGCTTTGCTCCAGTCTTTCTCATGCTTCTCAGTTTCAATCCCTTTCTCATCTGTGGCAACGGGTCGCTTCCATCCAGTTAACACTGTTCGCCATGCATCTTCATCCATTGATTTTATGAACATCTTCATCTTAGTCTTCCAATAGGAGTAGTTGGTTCCCGTGAGTAGTGGTGGGCGAGTCGTGGAACCTCCTTCCATATGAGAACTCATAGTACCTACGAATAATAAATGGCAAATAAATCAAATTCCCAAAATCACACACTATGTATATCTAGTGAGAGGCTCTTGATGCCAATTGTTGATTTATATGCCTATAGAAATCAGTTGATCTAAGTTGTAACAGTTAAGTTGTAGAAACAGTATTCAGTTACAACTATAAATCTTGTGTTGTCACAGTTATACTCTACTTAAAGTAAATAAACAAAACACAAGAATTAATGTGGTTCAGACACAATTGTGCCCTACATCCACGTGGATCTGCAAACACGATTTCACTAGTTCAGATTTACAGTGTACATTAATAGGACTTATTAAAAACACTAAAGACTCCCTCTTTATGTAATATGCCGTTCTTGTACACAACTCGAACTTCGTGTTTCTTCCAACAACAGCTCCACACCGCGTGCCTAGAACTCCTTTCTGGCCTGAACTCCCTTCAGTGACGCGGTTGATCTCCCAAGAGATCTATACAGCCAATCTGTATATGTTGACACATCCAACGATGGCACAGTTCTGTTCAGCAGAACGTTTCAGCGATTCTTCAAAGCAACGGAGTGATTTTTCTCCCAAAAAAGTGTCACGGTCTTTGTGAGGTGAGGAGCCTTATATAGGCGTGAGATGGGCCTCCAAAGACCTGTCTTCCAAAGGAATCGAATAACTAGGAAACAGAATCCTAGTCAATATCTAGTTCTAATCTAGATAACCATAAAAGATTCCTAACAAGAATAAAGTACTAGGAAATAAATCTAAGTCCTAAAGTATTACAAAGGTAGGACTCTAAATTTCCAAAATAAACATGGGAACAAATATTTAGCCAATCTTTACTTCCCAAGTGAGGCGGATTTCTTCCTTCGTGGAAATCTGGTGCCAACAGACCCCCACTGGGTGCATTTCTGGTTGAAGGAACAAAATAAAAAAAAAGGTACAATAATATAGGGACCACAAATCGTAAAATTTGATCTATTAGTTGATATTTAAGATTTATTTTAACATTCCTATCGACATAGATATGAATGAATTGAATCGTAAGATTTTAATCGTAAATCATAAGATTTTTTGCTCGGTATTGCGAAATTTCCTAAATGTGGCGGACATTTTGGATAGTGATAGAGATATCCACTTGGGGTCAAATTTGCAATTTGGGTGGAGCGGCTAAGAAGATGGAGTAAGTATAGGGGTGATTCTGCAATTTTCAGAGCTGATTCAGCTAGGGAGGTGGATTTTTGAAAATTACAAATTTACCTCCATTTGGGAGCATTTTCGGTTTAAGGACCGATATTAAAAATGGTATATAATATAGGGACCAAATCTGTAATTATCATAAGTTTATTATAAATAATATAATAAATTAAAGTTTTCTTAAATCGTAAATCGTAAAATTTTATTGTTTTGTTGATATTTAAGATTTATTTTAATTTTTCAATATGAACGAATTGAATCGTTAGAGTTGAATCTTAAATCATAAGGATTTAAACTCGGTATTGCGAATTTTCGTAACTGAGTCACACGCGATTATAGATGAGGAGGAGTCAAAGGATACTGCGTTGGTGTCGGATATTTCGGATATTTCAAGAGAGATCCACTTTGGGGTTAAATTTGCAATTTGGGTGGAGCGGGTGGGAAGATGGAGTAAGAACAGGGGTGATTCTGCAATTTTTAAAACTGTTTCAGTCAGCGAGGTAAATGTCCAGAAATTACAAATTGACTCCCACTGGGGTGCATTTCTGGTTTAAGGAACAATATTAAAAAAAGGTATAATAATATAGGGATTAAAAATCGTAATTTTGTATCGATTAGTTGATATTTAAGATTTATTTAAACATTTCATTCGACACAAATATGAATGAATTGAATCGTAAGACTTGAAATCATAAATTTTTGTGCTCGGTATTGCGGATTTTCGTAAATGTGACAGATATTTTGAATAGTCAAAGAGAGATCCCCTTTTGGGTCAAATTTGCAATTTGGGTAGAACGGCTAAGAAGATGGAGCAAGTATAGGCAATACAGAGGTGATTCTGCAATTTTCAGAACTATTTCAGCTAGGGAGGTGGATTTTCGGAAATTACAAATTGAACTCCACTTGGGGGCATTTCCGGTTTAAGGACTGATATTAAAAATGATATATAATATTGGGACCAAATCTGTAATTATCATAAGTTTATTATAATAATATAATAAATTAAAGTTTTCTTAAATCGTAAATCGTAAAATTTGATCGTTTTGTTCATATTTAAGATTTATTTTTTACTTTTGAAATGACTTCGGTATGAACGAATTAAATTGTAAGACTTGAATCGTAAATCATAAGATTTTATATTCGGTATTGCGAATTTTCGTAAATGAGTCGCACGCGTTTATAGGTGAGGAGTAGTAAAAGTATACAGCTTTGGTGGCGGATATTTTGGATATTGCAAGAGAGATCCATTTTGGGGTTAAATTTGCAATTTGGGTGGAGCTGGTGGGAAGATGGAGCAAGTATACGGGTGATTCTGCAATTTTCAAAACTGTTTAAATCAGCGAGGTGGATTTTCCGAAATTACAAACTGACCCCCACTAGGGTGCATTTCTGGTTTAAGGAACAAAATTAAAAAAAAAAAAAAAAAAAAAAAAAAAAAATATATATATAGGGACCAAAAATCGTAAATTTGACCGATTAATTGATATTGAAGATTTATTTTAACATTTCAATCGACATAGATATGAATGAATTGAATCGTAAGATTTGAATCGTAAATCATAAGATTTTGTGCTAGGTATTGGGAATTTTCGTAAATGTGGCGGATATTTTGGATAGTGAAAGAGAGATCCACTTTGGGATCAAATTTGCAATTTGGGTGGAGCGGCTAAGAAGATGGAGCAAGTATAGGGGTGATTCTGCAATTTTCAGAACTTTTTCAGCTAGGGAGGTGGATTTTCGGAAATTAAAAATTGAACTCCACTTGGGGGCATTTCTGATTTCAGGACCGATATTAAAAAATGTATATAATATAGGGACAGAAGTTGTAACTATCGCAAGTTTATTATAAATAATATAATAAATTATAGTTTTCTTAAATCGTAAAATTTGATCGTTTTGTTGATATTTAGATTTATTTTTACTTTTGAATTGACTTAGGTATGAACGAATTAAATTGTAAGATTTGAATCGTGAATCATAAGATTTTATACTTGGTATTGCGAATTTTCGTAAATGAGTCACACGTGTTTATAGCTGAGGAGTAGTAAAAGCATACTGCATTGGTGGCGGATAATTCGGATATTGCAAGAGAGATCCACTTTGGGGTTAAATTTGCAATTTGGGTGGAATGGCTGGGAATATGGAATAAGTATAGGGGTGATTCTGCAATTTTCAAAAAAAATTCACCCAGGGAGGTGGATTTCCAGAAATTACAAATTCACCCCCACTTGTGGTGCATTTCTGGTTTAAGGACCAAAAAATAAAAATAAAAAGGTATATTGTATAGGGACCAAAATTCGTAAAATTTGATCGATTTGTTGATATTTGAGATTTATTTTAACATTTGAATCGACATAGATATAGATGAATTGAATCGTAAATCATAAGATTTTATGCTCGGAAATGCGAACTTTCATAAATGTGGCGGACATTTTGGATGTTGAAAGAGAGATCCACTTTGGGGCAAATTTGCAATTTGGGTGGAGCGGCTAGGAAGATGGAGTAAGTATAGGGGTGATTCTGCAATTTTCAAAGCTATTTCAGAGAGGTGGATTTTCAGGAATTACTAATTGACCTCAACTTGGGGGCATTTCCGGTTTAAGGATCAAAATAAAAAACTGTATATAATATAGGGACAAAAATTGTAATTTTCGCAAATTTATTATAAATAATATAATAAATTATAGTTTTCCTAAATCGTAAATTGTAAAATTTGATTGTTTTGTTGATATTTAAGATTTATTTGAACTTTTGAATCGACTTAGGTATGAACGGTTTGAATAGTAAGATATTAATCGTAAATCATAAGATTTTAAACTCGGTATTGGGAATTTTCGTAAATGAGTCACGCGCGATTATAGCTGAGGAGGAATAAAAGCATACTGCGTTGGTGGCGGATATTTCTGATATTGCAAGAGAGATGCACTTTGGGGTTAAATTTGCAATTTAGGTGGAGCAGCTGGGAAGATGAGAGTCAGTATAGGGATGATTCTGTAATTTTCAAAAACATTTCAGCCAGGCAGTTAGATTTCCATAAATTTCAAATTGAGTGGTGCATTTATGGTTTAAGGACCAAAAGGAAAAGGAAAACTGTTTCAGTTAGGGGAGTGGATTTCCAGAAATTTTAAATTGACCCCCACTTGGGTTGCATTTCTTATTTATGGACCAAAATTTCAAAAAAAATGTATGTAATATAGGGACCAAATATGTAATTATCCCAAGTTTATGATATAAATAATATAATAAATTAAATTTTTCGTAAATTCATTCATTTTCTCCCAAAACCAAATTGGTAATCGTAAACCGTAAAATTTGATCAATTTGATTATATTTAAAAATTTATTTTGACATTTGAACCGAGTCAGGTATGAATGAATTGAATCGCAAGATTTGAATCATAAATCATAATCCAACTAGTACTTCACCCGTGCGTTGCACGAATATCAGTTTCAAAATGAGAAAAATAATAATATTTAAACGAATATCTTTTTATAACAACAACAATTCAAGTAAAACAAAATGGAAAGAAATAAAAAAAAAATTATCTCTTAATTCAGAGTAATAACATATGAAATTCAATTAAATATTGCAAAGAAAAATACGCGAACGGCGCAAAGCACGATATGAAGATTAAGTGAAATAATTTAAAACATATGGTATAACTCTATTTCATGGAATGCAATCTACTACACCATGTGAATCATCTGCAAAATAACTAACTTAACAACGAACACAGTAGCATAGAGGTAACACAATAGATATTCAAATAACCTGCAAGTTTATCACTAACAACATTAAATTAGTGTTCACATTACTCAAACAACAACACAACTTATAAATATTGCAAAAGAGATAAGATGTATACGACAATTACGCCAATACCAATAATAATACCAATATTGATAGTGATATTAATACTAATACTAATACTAATACTAATACTAATACTAATACTAATACTAATACAAATACTATACTAACTTTAATACTAATATTAATATCAATATTAATACTAATACTAATACTAATAATGATACTAATATTGATAGTAATGATAATAGTACTACTGATATTAATATTGATACTAATACTAATACTTATACTCGTACTAATACGGGTACTCATACTGATACTAATTCTACTCATAATACTAATGTTAATACTAATACTAATACTATTATTAATACTATTACTAATACTAATATGTTAATATTGTTAATGTTAATGCTAATGCTAATCTAGATAAGCTAATTATGATTGTAATTGTAATATTATCCAAATCCTTATCGTATTCCTGATTCTATTCATAACACTAATAATAGTTCTAATCGTAATCCTAACCATAATCCTATTCCTAACACTAATCATAAGCCTAATAATTTTAATACTAATAATGCTAATGTTAATTCTAATTTTAATCTTAATTGTAATTCTAATCCCAATCCTAATGTTAATATAATCCTAATACTAATGCATGTCACTAATTATCGTACTAAGCATAATCATAATCTTAATTATAATTATAATACTAATATTAATCATAATCCTAATATTATATTAATCCTAATTACAATCTGAATCCTATTTCTAGTATTAATACTAATACTAATTCAAAGAATCTTAATTATAATTATAATTATAATTCTAATGCTAATATTAATCACAAATTCTGATTTTGCAACAATTCTTTTTGCAATGATCTATTATTTAGTATAAAAAAGAACATTTATATTCAATCTCGAACCTTTATATCAAATTTCTTATGTGTGGTAGTTGAACCATAAAAAAACACATATTAAATATATTAGAAATTAATATTTAATTATATTATCAAACTGACATTAAAATTATTTAAAATATTATAAGCGTATAAACAAACGTTAAGACGTAAAAGAACAATAATCATTGTTAATAAGATAAATTATGAAAATCCTTCCGAACTTAGGCTAAATTATAGAAAACACCTCCACTTATCGGTGATTATACCAAAACCCCCCTAATGTTTGTTTCTCTCTTACACGACCCCCTTATGGTGTGATTTTTTTTACGGATTCTTTTTTATTCCATGTAATGTCCCAAAAAATATGGAGTCTACCCTTGCAGACATGACATTTCTTTTATCGTACTTTTTAAACTAAAAAATTACCCTCAGGGTTGTCATGGTAATAATAAAAATATGTGAAAGTGTTATTTAAGAAGAATAAAGATTTCGTGTAAAGTTCACCTGAGGGTAATTTTTGTCTTTAAAAAATACCATAAAGAAATGTCGTGTGTGCAGGGTGTATATAATAAGCATTATTGGAATATTCCACGTAATAAAAAAAATTCCTTGGAAAATCATACCTGGGTCGGTGTATGACGAAAACAAACATTAGAGGAATTATTAATATAAACTATTTACGGCAAGAGCACTTCGAGTGGGATTATTAAATGAGCTATCAAAACATTTAACCACCATTTTAATACTCCAAAATAGTAATTTTTAATTCTAATAGAGTTATGAAATGAGGTATTTTGATATTTCATCTTTCAGAATGTAAAAATACATTATGCAATCATGCACAATAAAATATCAAACATGAGTTATGAATTTAACCACCTCAGTGTCCATTTAGAAAATAACATGTGGCAATTAGATATATTTAATTAACAACTATTTAATATCTATGGTTGAAGCAAATACATTTAGATAAATATCAAAATAAAATATTAAATAGCACATAAATATTTGCAAACTCATTTTGATACTTTTGAGTTGGAGTTGTTGTAGATAATTTACTTGATTATATTATATTTATTAGAGTTATAATGAAATAGTTATTAGTGGAATACAATATATAGTATATAAGATCATTATTTAAACATAACAATTGATATTCTTAATGTTAGCCATTAAATAAAGTGGATAAACGAATTTAATTCCAAATATTTAGAATTATTATATTTTGAAATATATAAAATCAATTCGTTTTTTTTTTATTAATTGATTAAACTTAACTTAGGTTATTCAATTTATTAGTATAATCATGATAAAATTTGTATTTTAATTAGTATATAATTTAAAAAGTTAAATCTATCGTAAAATTTATTGTCACTGGATTCAGTAAAGAAAAAATAATTATTTAAATAATAACATGAAATTCATGTAGTATAATTTTTAATATGGTAAATAATTGGGAGTACATTACTCTACACATTGCATAACAAATAGTGTCAATTTTCGCAAGATAGTAAATTCAAACATGTATCTTTTTTTTTTTTACAGATAATATTAATATATAATATTAAATTAGTAAAAAAATACATATTCTCTAGTCATGTTCATGTAAAATGTATAATATCAAATAATTTATTTTGCAATAAGTTTTTTTAATATAAATCCAAATTTATGAATTAAAATTAAAAAAATTCGTAACACCACCAATCATGCAATTATAATAAGGGAAGATTTTAAATCGAATTTAACTAAATTCAAATTAAATTAATTATAAAATTAAATTCAAAAATAAATTTATGTAGGATTTCCAAGAAAGTTGATATATTTAGAGCACTTTATAAATGGTAGGATATAAATAGATTAATAAAATAATTAAATATATTTAATTACCTTTAATTTTGGAAAATGATGACATATTTTTTGATGATTTATTTCCACCAATCAATTCGCCACATGGATAAAATTGAGGACATGTCATCAATTGAAATTGCCAAATGTCAATCAATTAGCTATGGAATTCAACTTTTATATATTATATAGATGTCATATAATTTCCCAGCACCAAAAGAATAAATAAAGAAAATCGCAAACTCAACATAATGAGAAATTCAAGGAACATATAACTGCTACTTGAAATTTATTTATACCTCTCTAAACCATTTGTAAAACCTTCATCCGCATTGTCATTAGACTAACCATCTCCCATTATACAAGAATCTAGATACTGAAAACAGGAATATATATTTCATAATAATAATAGTAATAATAAAATCTTGATATAGGCTAATACCTATCAGTGCGAGCAAAACGTTCTCCGGCGACATAACCATTACCGGGAGCTCCCTCAGCTTGCCCTTGAAGTTCATTTTTCCTATCAGAGCCATAGACAGGTAAAATGGCATAATTTACTTTTACTGTTCCTAACATCGAATAAAATACGAGAAGCACAAAAATTACCTTCAAACAGTTCTTGGGCCGAGGCAGTTACACACTGCAGCCATCGCTTATTTCGTACCGCATGCCTTTATTCCGGTAGCCTTTAACGGAAGTTAGAACGACAGTGCATCGGAAATAGTTTAGTAGCTCTCTCTCCTGTCGAACAAAAAGGGCATCGAAAATATTCTATTCCCCAAAATCAGATCTATAACGAGATCAGTAAACAATTAAATCTTCTCTTAATGCAGGAATAATTTGCTCGAGGCACCTATGTGTTTATTTTTGTGCAAAACTGAAACACCTATTTTTACTTCACCTACAAAGAAGAAGAACCACTATAAACATGAGCATAAAAGCATCGAATAAATGAATCGTTACCTTTCCTCTTACTGCAACACCCCCTCGCTTCTTAATGGAATTGAAAGGAGAGACATGGAGAACTACGGATTCTGATTTCGTTATGTTAAAAGTTGGAAATATAGATACACTATCGTACGACTTAAAAGTACCTTAACACCCCATTGAAGGACAGCTTTTTCGGTTGGAGATCCCGAAACCTCCATTGCACCCTCCTAAACACTACAAGAGATAAAAACTCGGTTAATGATCACACTCCCTTCCGAAGCACAGACATTTATTTACGAAAAGACTTGAAAAATCCATGCTCACGTGCACTCACGTACTGATGAAAAGAATACATTAGATAGAAAAACACTGCCGGAAGTGTTCTGTGCAAGTCCCTCGTCTAGAAGAGAGGAAATTGTTGCATGCAACTGAGCACCGTCTTCAGGAGGATCCATCTTCTGTTTCCCAACATAAGCCTCAACTACAGTCATCTGTCTTACGTGGTTTGTCAAAGTTAGTTACACCAAAGTCGGAAAAAAAAAAGGACAGAGAAAGTAAAATAACCTGATTTAGTGTCAATGTTGCAGTCTTGTCACTGCAAATGGTTGTTGCAGATCCCATGGTTTCACAGGCGGAAAGTCTAGGCACCTGAAAGATATGTTGAGTTAATAATAAAGCTGTAATACAATTGAATAAACTAAATATTCTGGGAAAGATGAAGTAAAGTCGACATACCAAGGCCTTGTCAGCCATCATCTTTTTCATGGAGTATGCTAGGCTGTTATAAATTCAAGATAAATCGAAATCAAAATAAGGACAAAACGGCAACAATCGATGTACACAAAAGACAAGTTATGATACTCAAGACAAGGTTACAGCCAACGGGAGCCCTTCCGGGACTGCAACCACCACTATCGTGACCTAAACGAAGGACTTCAGTCAATGAACAGAAAAAGGAAGGTTATCTAACGTATTCGCAATTACGTATCAAAATGTAGAAACTTACAGCAGCAGTTATGATATGTGTATAACCCCATCAACTATTTCGCCAACACTGGTCTCTCCATGGACGAACTGAACAGATCCATCGGGATTTTTTTACGTCCCCGTGAAAAATCTGAGGTAATTAATTTGTCAATGTTACTGATACTCAGAAAGTGGTCGTAGAATAAGATAACACGAAACACTGCCCAAATTACCTGATTAAGAGAATAATCAGCACGAAGAGAGCCACGGTGAGCCCAACGATGCCTATAAACGTTGCAACACCATTCAGGCGCACCTGTAATGTATCAACAGGATCCATAATTGGTTTTATTTATTTTCATGTAGTAAGTAAACAATGAAAAGATGAACCGTTATATCCAATAAGTACCTGCAAAGGAGTTTCTTCACCGGTATCTTCTGAAATACAGGCCATCAACAATCCCCATTCGGTGTTGATTCCGACACCAGTTACCTGAAACAGAAATTTGAACTTGTTATAATAATTCAACATCTGAAATTGGAACAGAAATTAAGCGTGGTCGAAAATTCGTTTACTGGAGGTGGGAAAGTTTTATATCTTACCATCATTGTTCCGGCACCAGCTGCTACTTTGCAACCAGACATCAAAAATGGAGATTTGTGGTCTTTGTGGACCTGCAATAATGGCATTGTGTGTGAGAAATAAAAATATAATTATCTAATATTATAGAACCTTCAAAATAAAGTCTAAGCAGCTCACAATCTTGCTTTCTCCAGTCATGTTGGATGCGTCAATGGCGAGAGAATGTCCGCTTATCAAGATTCCATCGGCAGGAACCTGTGTAAAATACATTAGGAGACTCTTTTAGACAATGATGCGTGGTCCAAGAAAGTATATCGAGTAAAATCGGATCTGTTATCACCTGATCACCAATCTGGAGAGGTATGACATCTCCAACCACAATCTCGTATAGCGAAACCTTGTTTCTTCTGCCACCTCTGATCATCTGTACATATGTTTGTCCATGAGAGTACTCTAAAGAGAACAATAACAAGAAGGTAAAAGCTTGAATAAGTTCGTGACTGGAATATTACCTCCAATTTGATGTTCCGTTTTTCTTCGTTTAAATTTTGAAACTGGAGGGACTGCCGATAATCACTAGTTGCTGAACAACAGATGCAACAGATGCAATTATATTACTTCTCTCCTAAGGTTATAAATAACCAATCTGAATTTTCTAACCTGTAACAAAAATAACCAGAAGAAAAACAAAGGTGATGCTTCCTCCGTCGTACCATCCTTCCTCCAGGCCCTGGAAAACACGAGCAATTCTTAAATTTATATATGAAGGAAATTATATAAATTCTTTTAATAATATGGTATTGTTGTATTTCAAGCCAACCTCAGTTTTTATTCCGAGAGCCAAAGAGGCCACGGCGGCTATTATTATTAAAATAATGAGAGTTAGATCCTGCCAAGCCTCCCATAGGAATCTCTGCGCAAAAACAAACGTCGAATAATTAAATGGTGGAAATGTATAAGTAAGAACATCCTATCAAACAAATATAACACTCTAGACAAGTCTTACCAAGAAACTCCTTCCTTTTTTCACGGGATACGTGTTTGAGCCGAAAGCATTCTTTCTTCGTGATAACTCATTTTCGTCACCGTATATCCCTGTTTCGACGTCTGTTTTTATCATTTCTGCCAACCCTTTAACCTGAATAAAATGACGGTCGAGATTAATATTTATGCATATAGCATATGTTAGCAAACTTCCTAGAGAGATGGTGAAGGGAAAAAGGAAGTGTTACCCCTCCATATTGTTGCAGTGCTGTAATATTATGATCCATGTTCATCGAAGCAAGTTGCTCGAGTCCGATTTCATAATCACCGTTAGGAGATGGTGGAGCTACTGTCGTGCCTAATACTGATTTGACGAAAATCAAATCAGGTTTGTAGCAGAGATGGAAATAGGAAAACCCGCTTAAAAAGAAGCAACGCTCGAAAAATACCTATTGCTCGTTGTCTAGCCAACTTAAAGAGCAGTGCAGCCTACAACCACCGACACCAGAATATCAAGAATCGAATTAATAAAAGTACGGAATGAAGACTAATGTGTTTTAATATTACCCTTATGACCTGAGCATGTGCTCTGATCATCCGTCTTCTCTTTTCTTGTTCTTCGTCTTTTTTCAGGTCTAACGTTTAGCGGAAACATCACGAAGCATTAAGCACGAGGGCGGCTTGCTGCAAAAGGACCAAGACTTAGACAATCAGAAAGAGGTGCACATGCATGTAATTCATCGAATTTCAAGTGATTTTAAATTCCATAACCATAAAAGCAAAAACGATAAATTCGACAACTAATCATTCAACCGTTTAATTTATCCTCCAAACAGAAAAATAAGATGCACTATTATGGGATCGGATCATCGAAACGTCACGTGCATGAAACCAAAACAGAGGCCATAAAAGAATCACCAACAACGACATCACATTTTACGATGAAAACAAACAATTTATTGCATGTGATAATTAAATGCAATACAATAAACAAACACACGCGGGCGAAATCTTACCCTCCAGCGCTTGAGCGATTCATGGGAGGCATTTTTGGTGTTGGCAATGTCGAAAGGATCAGAGAAATCAGGATCGCTGCCCCCATCCACCCCCATCAACGCCAGCGGAGGAGTCGCCGGTCTCCAGGTCGAGGTGCGATGCAGCTTCATTGGCGTAGTCATATCGACGGTGGCTGGGGGAGGAAAAAAAATATGAGTAAGAAACAATTTGTGTTTATTTTTGTGCAAAACTGAAACACCTATTTTTACTTCACCTACAAAGAAGAAGAATCACTGTAGTTGTACAACGCAAGAACATGTATAATACAAACTTTTTCACTCCACCACCGCCGGAGCCATGAATATTTGCGCTAGGCCCGGAATTAACAGAACCACCAGACCCTCCTCTAATAAACACAGTCTTGAAGCCCCTTTTACGGCGCAATTTGCAAATCTGAAACTGACCCACCAAATTAGAATCAGAACTACAAAAACCCTTAACGAAAACAAAAGAAAAAAAGCACAGACAAGATAGATACGTAATTAGAATCAGTACCCATAACGAGGATTTAACATGAGTTTTCCAGTAATTAATGAAAGAAAGTTGAAAGAATCAGTAAAATAAGTAAATTTAGTGTTCTAACCTGTGATAGTAACCAAAGGGTTATCCAAGAATCGCTGTGATAGTAACCAAAGGGTTATCCAAGAATCGGAAAAAGGTTGAATCTTGGAACCGGTTGAATGCGAAGAGAAAAGATGAAAGCTGGTTCTGAAAATGCAGAAAACCCATATATGACAGCCCAGAAATTGAAAGGCCAGAAATTGAAGATAGAGACGAGAAGGACGGCGACGCATACTATTGGAGGAAAAAAGCGGTGCCGTGGTAGAGGTGCCGGGTGGAGCGGCGGCGGGGCGGCAGACTAATCAACGGCGGAGGTCAACAAATGTTGGCGATGGCAAAGCGGCGTCGTTTCTCAGCAAGCAGAATTAAAAGAAATCGAAAATCAAGCATACACGACACGGTCGAGCTGCTTGGAAATTAAATGGAAAAGAAAATATTTAGACACGCTCATTGGATGGAGGGGTTGGAACGGCAACGTTTCACAATTAAATGGGGCAAAAGAAAAGAAGAAAGAAAAGGCAGTAAAAATAAAAGGCAGATCCCCATACTTAATATATATATATATTGATATGCCTATTGGCCCAGCCCAATAGCCCACATTTACTGGACCACAGGCCCAACTTAATAGTTATTTCTACAGAGGCCCAATCAAACCCAAATAAGGTTGGGCCCGATAAATTGTCTCGACCCAATCAATAAAGTATAAATAGAACTTAAATTCATTGAATGAAGGTACGTTATTATTATTCAATCAATTCTTCTTGAGGAATTCTCTCTACAATTACCAACTATCTTCACGTCTGACTTGAGCGTCGGAGGGGTTTCCGCCGGATCAACCCCCGGCTTAGATTACGTGTTTTCTGTTCGCAGGATCCTAGAGCAAATTAAAGTTCTCAGGACTATCTAGCTCGTGAGCACGTGACCTACTTTGCTCTCCCAGCTTCAACACATTAGGTGATTTATTTTTTACGTCATCATTTTGGCGCCGTCTGTGGGAATGCAGACCAGATCACGTAGCCAGCAAGATCCTCCTGAGTCCACTCGGAGAGAGAATGACACAGCTAACAACCTCCCAGTTCGAGGAGGCTCTGGCTTGCCACCTCCTCCACGTGCTCCGGATCCACCACGTGAGGTTCAGGTGATTCCCCCTCGGGATCCACCACTCGCCGATCCTCCACTACAGGCTCCACCTCTACCTGCTTCTCGAACGGTTCAAATAACCGAGGAGGCACTCCAACGAATGATAACAGAAGTTTCTACTCGCGCCGCCACTGATGCGGTGGCGCAATATATTGCCACGATGGCAGCAAATGCTCCCCCCGCGATCCCAGCTAACGCTCCCCCCGTGATCCCACCTAATGCTCCACCCGCAATGCCACCCAGGGTACAGCAACCGGCCCAGAACAATGACGATCGGATAAGTGTATCCTCATCCACCTCAGATCCAAGATCCCGGATGCAGCTATCTACCAATCACAGGGAGCCACAACCTAGACAACAACGCCACCATTCGCTCCAACGGGGTGATGCGTCTCTACGAAGAGCTCATCTCTTTAATGAAGGGGAAGACGAGATAAATAGTAGAGTATCTCGCCAAAACCAGTTCCCCAGATTGAACAATCCAATTGATGGAAGAGCGCCAGTCCCAACAAGGCGCAGTCCTTTCACCCTAAACATCCTCAACGAGGTATTGCCTCAAGGAGTGAAAGTCTCGGGCTTACCTCAGTTCGAAGGAACTACCGACCCGCAGGAACACATAGAGAAGTTCCACGCTATGGCAGACCTATATGGCCCGACAGATGCAGCAATGTGCAAGATGTTTCGCACCACTCTATCCAAGAGAGCCATGAATTGGTTCAACGCTCTGCCCACAGGATCAATTGACACTTTCGCTCAGTTGTCATTGCGTTTCACCAACCAATTCGCCATCAATAAGCAATATGCTAAAACTCCAGCACATCTCTTCTCTATCGTACAGAGAGACAATGAAACACTCCGCAACTACATCAGGCGTTTTGTGGAGGCTGTTCATGAAGTTCCTAGTGTAGGACAAGATATGCTCTCAGGGATTATGCAGCAAAACCTGAAGTCGGGTAGGTTCAAAGAATCTATCGCAGGAAGACCTCCTGGCAACTTAGATGAGCTGTTAAATCGAGCTGAAAAATACATACGCATAGAGGAAGCTTCTGCCAATGCTCCTCCCAAGAGGAAGAGAGAAGATGAACGCCCGGATATTAGGAGACGAGATGATCGACGTCCTCCACCCCCGCCTCAAGGCCAATCATCTTCAACTTATAATCGATTCACTCCACTCAATACTCGTCTCACTGAAATACTTCATGTGATTGAACAAAAAGGTCTGGCAGAGCCTCCACGCCCAATGCAACCTAATGCAAAATGAGAAAAATCGGATCGCTATTGTCGATTCCACAAAGATAAAGGGCATACTACCGAGGAATGTGCGCAACTCAAATTGGCGATTGAGAGGTTGATCAAGCAAGGCCACTTGAGCGAATACATTGATAAGCCTCGAAATAAGCGCCGCGATGATCTTCCACGCCGAGATAACAATAGAGATCAACAGCAACTACGAGAGGAGGGGGGTCATCGGCGCGACCCAGATAACAATGATAACCAACCCACCCGAGGAATCATCTCTTTTATCTCCGGAGGACCGGCAGGTGGCGACTCACAAAATGCGAGACGCACCCTCGCTCGATCAGCACGTATGAATCAAGAACATGCTTCTCCATCCGCATCCGTCTATCAAATACGAAGACCTGATCATGGCATAGTCTTCAACTCATCGGACCTTGAACGTCCAGATGAAGATCATGTCGATGCGTTAGTGATAACAGCAACGGTGGCCAACTTCATAGTTAAAAAGATATTAGTGGACGGTGGGAGCTCAGCCGACATTATGTATCTCCACACATTCAAGCAGCTAGGCATAGACAACGCACGGTTCAGTCCTATCACTACACCACTGAAAGGATTCACGGGAGAAGGTGTTTTATCCATGGGGGAAGTAGAGTTACCCATCTCCTTAGGAGAAGATCCTTGTCGAGTGACGAAAATGATAAAATTCCTTATCGTCGACAAACCATCCCCTTATAACATCATCGTGGGAAGGCCCGCGATCCATACATTCAAGTCTGTGCCTTCATCTTACCACCAAAAGTGGAAATTCCCCACTCCTTACGGGATGGGAGAGGTACTTGGAGATAGGCGTCTCGCTCGAGAATGTTATGCAAGAGCTCTACGTGAACCATCTAAGAGACCTATTCCTCTAGGGAAAGGAGACGACACCCCGAGACAAGATAAGCGAAAATGGGTCAACGCAGTCATCGAAGCTGATAAAGAAATCCTAATCAGCGTACCCGACGACACCGCCAAGCTAGCCGCGGTTGAAGAGCTCAAATCAGTAGAACTCATACCCGGAGATAATTCTAAGCTTCTTCGCATTGGCTCTGATCTAGATCAAGAAGTGGAGAATCAGCTAGTTAACTTCCTTAGGCAAAATGGAGACGTATTTGCTTGGAAAGCTCAAGATCTAACGGGAATTCCTCCGAAAGTAGCATTACATCGACTAAACGTTGACAAAAGATTAAAACCGGTCAAGCAACGTAAAAGGACTTTCGGTCCTGAGCGCAACAAACATATCAAAGAGGAAGTGGCAAAACTCTTAGATGCAGGCCACATTAGATCGGTTCAGTATCCCGAGTGGTTATCCAATGTGGTATTAGTACCTAAACCCGGAGGCAAGTGGAGGCTATGTGTAGACTTCACCGACCTCAACAAGGCATGCCCGAAGGATCCATTTCCCTTACCAAGGATCGACCAGCTCATAGACTCAACCTCAGGGTGCGAACTTCTCAGCTTCCTTGATGCATATCAAGGATACAACCAAATATTGCTCGCCCCAGAAGATCAAGAGAGAGCTAGTTTCATTACTGACCAAGGCATCTATTGCTATCGAGTTATGCCGTTCGGTCTCAATAATGCAGGAGCTACTTACCAACGCCTGGTGAACACGATGTTCGCGGACTTGATTGGTAAGAACATGGAAGTGTACATTGATGACATGCTTGTCAAGAGTATTAAAGTCGCGGATCACCTAACCGATTTAAGTCAATGCTTCTCCATCTTACGTAAATACAAGATGAAGCTTAATCCCCTAAAATGTTCTTTTGGAGTTCGAGGCGGAAAATTCTTAGGGTATATGATATCACAACGGGGAATTGAAGCCAACCCAGCAAAGATTGAAGCTATCACCTCCATGGCCCCTCCCACATCGATTAAGAAGGTCCAACAACTTAATGGTTGTTTGGCAGCCTTAAACCGATTTATATCCCGATCGGCTGATAAGGGTCTTCCTTTCTTCAAGATACTAAGAGGTGGGAAAAAGTTTGAGTGGAATGAAGACTGTCAAAGAGCTTTCACAGAATTGAAAGCATATCTCACTTCCCCACCTCTACTAACGAAGCCCCAGCCGGGAGATACTCTTTTCCTATACTTGGCCATTTCTGCTGATGCCATTAGCGCAGTGCTCATTCGGGATGGTGAAAAAGGTCACCAACCGATATATTACATAAGCCGAGCTCTCCAAGGCCCAGAGCACCGTTACACCAATATGGAGAAACTTGCTCTCGCGCTCATCAATGCAGCCAGAAAGTTACGTCCGTACTTCCAGTCGCACCAGGTGATAGTTCTCACCAACTATCCCCTTAAACAAATATTGAGAAGTCCCGAGACTTCCGGACGATTAGCTAAATGGGCTATAGAGCTAAGTGAATATGGGGTTGAGTTCAAACCACGCCCAGCCATCAAAGCTCAAATCCTAGCAGACTTTGTAGTAGAGATGACTACATCGGAAGAGAGCACATCCATACCCACTTGGGCCATCAATGTTGATGGATCATCTACCACTACAGGAGGAGGCGCGGGTATTGTACTAACAAGCCCAGATGGCGATGAATTCGAGTATGCTAAACGGTTTGATTTCAAAGCCTCCAATAACGAAGCCGAATATGAAGCTTTGATCGCTGGTATCCGCCTCGCTTTAGCGGCTGGAGCTCGCAAACTCATAGTACACAGCGACTCCCAGTTGGTGGTCAACCAAGTCCTTGGGAACTATGAAGCCAAAGAAGAATCCATGGCAAAGTACCTTGCTCTTGCACTTACCCTCCTCTCAAAATTGGATAGCTACGAGATAAAGCAAGTACCACGAGCCAACAATATTGATGCAGACAAGTTGGCTAGACTTGGTAGTTCCATGGCAAGCATTGGAAGCCGGAAAATCACCCTTCTCACGGCTTCCCAACCAGAAATAGTCTCCACCGACGGAGTGAATTGCGCTGAAGAGAGCGAACCCTGTTGGATCACCCCCATTACAAACTATCTCAAAAGCGGGGAACTTCCGACTGACATCGCCCAAGCGAAGAAAATAAAGGTAAGGGCGGCCCGTTTCCTAATGATAGGTGAAGATCTCTACAAGCGAGGGTTCTCCTCCCCCTATCTTAAATGCCTTAACCCATCAGCAGCAGACTATGTGCTTCGGGAAGTACATGAAGGCATTTGTGGTAATCATTTAAGTGGAAGAAACTTAGCCCTCAAAATATTGAGACAAGGTTACTATTGGCCCACCATGCATGAAGATGCGAAAAAACTAGTACAGAGATGCAAGCCTTGCCAAGAACACGCTAACATCCTTCATCTCCCCGCAGCATTGATGCAACCGATTGACAGTCCCATACCTTTCGCTCAATGGGGAGTTGACTTGGTCGGTCCTTTTCCACCAGCAACAGGAGGACGCAAGTTCCTCATTGTAGCTGTAGATTACTTCACCAAGTGGGTAGAAGCAGAACCTTTAGCTCGCATTCGAGAAGAAGACGTCATCCAATTCCTTTGGAAAAACATTGTGTGCCGCTTCGGCATTCCCCGTTCCATTATTTCGGACAATGGAACACAATTTTGTGGAGACAAAGTCAAGAGTTGGTGCCTTGGCTTATCTATTAAGCAATTCTTCACTTCGGTGGCAAACCCCCAAGCAAATGGTCAAACTGAAGTAACCAATCGCACGATACTTCAACATCTCAAGACAAGGCTTGGAAGTGCCAAGGGAAAGTGGGTTGAAGAATTACCCAATGCTCTGTGAGCATATCGAACAACCCCACGAACAGCAACAGGAGAATCTCCATTTAACCTAGCTTTTGGAACAGAGGTTGTAGCACCCGTAGAGATTGGCGAACCCTCTTGGAGAGTCATCAATTATTCACCAGAGGAGAATGAAGAAGCAATGAGGGCTAACCTCGATCTCGTCGACGAGCTAAGAGAGATTGCATCCATCAGACAGCAAATGTACAAGAGTCGCATGGCGAAAGTTTATAACTCCAAAGTCCGCCCTCGCTCTTTCCAAGTAGGAGATTTAGTTCTCCGCAAAGCCGAAGCCTCACGCCCAATCGGTAAACTCGACCCGAAGTGGGAAGGACCATATAAAATCACACAAGTGATTAACAATGGAGCATATCGTCTCGAGAACCTCGACGGACACCCTATACCCAGAACCTGGAATATAGGGAATCTCAAAAGGTTCTACGCTTGAGGTATACATCCATCTTAAATCAAATTTGTTTAAGTTTACGTCTACATCTTCCTCATACGAAAGTCGCCTTGCAGGCTTCACAACCTTCCACGTCTCTCTTCATGCAAAAATGTCTCTAAAGGCTCGAGAAGGGACTCCATAACGAGGTGTGTAAACATCCCTCCCAAACTGGGGGGCTAGTGATATTATCTACATCAACCTTCCATAACACGTCTCATCATCTTCTTACAGATTAAGAGCCAATTACGAGAGGATGCTTACCGACCACCATTCACCCAAAGAGAGAAGATACTCTGTACTATCTCACTAAGGGTAACACCACTTTTACTAAGTCATATCACAAGCACATTAGTGGGTCTCTATACTAAACAATAACGCCATCTCCTTTGACAGGCAGGGTCGCGCAGCAATCCACCGCAACTCATGAGTTGTTCTCATAACTCGGAATGCGAGGAACAGAAAAAGTCCCAATATTGAGTACGTGATCCCAAATACGCATCACTCCAACGTATGAAACTATTAAGTCTTCAATACAAGTACTTGAATTTTTATTTACCCCGATACTTTTCAGGCAAAGAGACACCAAAAGACAGTAGACATACTACCCTACACCAAGCACGGATGAGCACAAGGAAGACGTGGAAGAAGAATAGAATCTATTATAGTCACATAGATTACTTTTCAATAGTTCGATTTATTTGTTTTTTACAAGTTATTTCCCTTCGCCTCACGGAAGCTTATGACAATTCGCATTTCTTATTAATGATTAAATCAAGTTTTTACTTCACTCTCAAAGTTATTGTTCATATACTACTTAACCGTTACGACGGGTTCATCTCACTTCAACCCTAAAAACACTTAGAGAAATTAAGATAGTCCATATAGCCTGGCCAGCTGGATTATCTGAGTCTCTCTATTTTGATTTTCAGGGTCCTCATGCTTAAAACGTGGCCATGGACTAAATAATACTCCGACCTACGAGGTCCAAAATAAAGGGCATGATCCCAAAAAAAAAATATAAAAAAATCTTGAGAGACTGATCCCCTCATCAAGAATATCTCGAACAATGCTATATGCAAAACATTAGTGCGAAATCAATGAATAAAAAGAAACAATAACTTTGATAGCAAAATCAACGTCTCAAGGTGCAAACAAATACCAAGTCATGAAGCATGCAAAAATACTAGTGGACATACCCACTTAATAAAAAAAAAAAAAAAAACCAAGTCTTTTCTAAGGAAAATAAACATAACATCACACCAAACTACACTTTACGAGCAGAAGTAGCTTCGGTAGTTCGGTCATCCGCTTCCGCATCCGAAGCAATTTCAGTACACTCAACATCAATATCCTCTCCATCATCAGGAATGTCCTCCTCCATACCTCGAATAATCTTCTCGTCAATTCCACCAACCTTGCGTAAATACTGACGACACGTCCTAACCAAAGGAGCATAAACCCCAGCTATTGCTCGATCTTCGATCATAGCTCGACAGATATCACTCTTCTGAAAGCGACTTTCCCCTTCTAACATAATTGATTCCTTGTAAGCAGCTCCAGCTGAGGAAGCCAAAAACCTCTTCCCCGTAAACTTCTCGACATCATATTTCTCCTTCAGCTCGTCATAACACCGATCTAGTTTCATTAGTTCAATTTTACTCGCCTCGGTCTCGCTCCTACTAATCTCCAATTCAT
This sequence comes from Erythranthe guttata, assembly GCF_056151865.1. Taxonomy (NCBI): domain Eukaryota; kingdom Viridiplantae; phylum Streptophyta; class Magnoliopsida; order Lamiales; family Phrymaceae; genus Erythranthe; species Erythranthe guttata. The sequence continues at coordinate 8,463,511 of NC_142543.1, read as the reverse complement.
CGGTCCTCTGAATGAGCAGAGTCTCGGCCACTTCTAGTTTGGATTCTGCTGCCTCCAATTGAGCCTTTAGCTCTTTCTCCCTTGCCTCCCAACCAGAACGCTCCTCCTCATTGGTCTTCTCGACTTGCTCCTCCTGCTCCAGAAGATACCTCCATATAGCTATAAGCTATATCAAAATTCAAACAGATAATATTAGATTATCGAAACTTATAATTTAAAAAAAAAAAAAAAAAAATTTACCCGACACATGTCTCCTCCAGCCAATGAAAGCATATGAGCACGACCTTTACCCGACATCCGACTTCGGTCGTACTCCCCAACGAAATCCTCGGTCTTCTTCAATGCGATAGTATGATCGGTCGTATCCCACAAAGAATCCTTCCCCTCTCGGTTCACCCCGTACGTGAACAGGCATTTGCCTGCACCCCCTGGAGGCACATGAGAAACCTCAGGATCCACTCGAGGCCGTTTCGGTGCAGGCACATACTCGATCTCAACCAACTCATCCTTCCCATTATTAACCACTCGATCCAGCTCATCCCCCTCGACATTATGATTACGATCATCTCCGCTCACATGCGGAGCCTCCACGCGGGTCACTTCGCGCGATTTGCTACTACTTGATTTCGCTTGCTTCAAAGGATCCCTCTTCGCTTGCTTTTTCGCACCTCCAGTAGCCTTCTTCCGAAGAGCCGCGAAATCAATACACCCATCTAAAAAAAAAAAAAAAAAAAAAAAAAAAAAAACCATTTACTCACGGATAAAATAGAATAGCAGAGACAACACCAAATAAGGCACAAAGGCATAAAACATGTAGACTACACGCAACGGTGTAGGCGCCCGACCCTTTGGAATAAGACAACTCGGATCGAACTCCAAAGCACACAACCCCGACTCCTTAATACGTTTCTTCATATTCTTCATTATCTTAAAAGATTCGCATACCGGATTCCAAACAAGCGGAACATCAGACGTCGGAGCCCTTACATAAAAAAATAAAGTACTCCATTTATCCCACTTCAAGCTAATACTCTTCAAAAATCTGAAAGGAACCCGAGGATGTGTGCAGAAGAAGGGTAAATCACTTGAACGATGTAGGGTAAACAAGGCCTTGAACATCTCAACACTAATCGGTAATCCTACTTCGATCATTCTTTGTCGAAAAGCTTCGAACGTGAGAATCACGTTCGGAGTTAATTGACTATATCCTATCCGAAATTCCTCACATACATTCAAAAGAGTGGAGTGAGGCACAATCTGCGAGGAACATGTCAAATATGCGACGTATTGGGTGTGGAACCCTACGGGGGGTGCATACAATCGTTCACCTTTTTTAGGTAAGAGCATCTCAATATTCCTCGGAGCCCCAACTAGCTGACGGAGAATACCGAATTGAGATTCGGTTAACGAAGTATCATAATCCACCAAACTCAAATTAAGTGGTTTTATTTTCTTCCCTTTATTTTTATCTATAATGACATCTTCTCGTGGAATATCATCACCATCTCCCGCATCTCCATCCGGATTTACATCACTCTCGGATCCCTCGGATCCCTCCGACTCCTTAGAAGAATTCGACTTAAGCGATTCTTCACTATCACTCCCAAAGTCCACAAATTGAGACCGAATACGTCTCCTACTAGTACCAACATCATCACCAATATTAGGAAGACCAACATTTGATGCCAAAAAATCATCGGGAGAAGAAACGGGAGGATGCTCCTCGAAAACGGCCGAAAACGGCCCCCCCACGCGCCCGCACGCGCCCCCCAACGCGCCCCCACGCGCGGGCGCGTCTGAAACCCCCCCTCCCGCGCGCCGCGCGGGTACCCCCCCCCCCGCGCGATCCACCCCGACCTACCCCCCTACCCCTTCCCTCCTCTCTTTCTCTCTCCTGCCTACCTACCCCCCTACCCCTTCCCTCCTCTCTTTCTCTCTCCTGCCTACCTACCCCCCTACCCCTTCCTTCTCTCTCCTGCCTATCACCCCCCCCCCCCACGTGCACCACCCCTCCAGCCCCACCTACCCCTCCTTCCCCCTCCTTCTCTCTCTCTTCTCTCTCCACTCCACTCCGGGCTCCGTGCCCAGCTTCACCTCCACACACAGATCGCGCGGCTCCACTTCGCGCGGAGCCGAGTCGCGCGGCTCCCCTCACATCTTCGAGCCGCGCGGCTTCGTCCACTGGTTCTGCAGCAATTTCTCCGGATAAACCTAATCGCGTGCAATCGGTACGCGCGATTTCTTTCTCCGGTGCAATTTTTTTACCAGAACTCGACCCAATTACCTTCCCTACGGTTCCAAAGGTCATCTCGGTTTCTACAATCGACTTTCGCAGGATAATTTTCAACTGTTTCGCCTTCACCGTTTGGGACATATAAATTCTTCTATCTGAGGATCTTCTCACCCCAGAGAATATATTATTTTCTACAACGGAGTATATGGAGCAAAATATGTTACGGAGATATATAAAATAAAAAATAGTATTACTCACCCATATTTATTCGACGTGGTTCTTGATACTCCTCTCTCCTGCTTTCACAAGGAATTACCTACTCCTACGCACAAATTTATATTTAAAGCACTTTAAATATGAATCCGCTCAACGATGGGACAACAAAATAATAATAAAATTTTATTATTATCCTCACCTCAACGACACAAGCAAGTATTTGAAATCCAATTCTACTCTCGACACGATCCGGCACCTCTCTCCAATTCGCTCCCACATCGATTCGAGAGTGGGGGCTTAATGATATGCCTATTGGCCCAGCCCAATAGCCCACATTTACTGGACCACAGGCCCAACTTAATAGTTATTTCTACAGAGGCCCAATCAAACCCAAATAAGGTTGGGCCCGATAAATTGTCTCGACCCAATCAATAAAGTATAAATAGAACTTAAATTCATTGAATGAAGGTACGTTATTATTATTCAATCAATTCTTCTTGAGGAATTCTCTCTACAATTACCAACTATCTTCACGTCTGACTTGAGCGTCGGAGGGGTTTCCGCCGGATCAACCCCCGGCTTAGATTACGTGTTTTCTGTTCGCAGGATCCTAGAGCAAATTAAAGTTCTCAGGACTATCTAGCTCGTGAGCACGTGACCTACTTTGCTCTCCCAGCTTCAACACATTAGGTGATTTATTTTTTACGTCATCATATATATATATATATATATATATATATATATATATATATATATATATATATATATATATATATATATATATATATATATATATATATATTTATTATTATATATTGTGTATATATAATAAATCAGTGTGTTGAAAAGTAAGTACATGTTAACCATCTTTTCTCTTTTAAATTGCAAAAATATCACTCTAATTATAATTTATTAGGCAAATTACAGGAAGATCCCCCAAGATAAGATTAAATTAAGAAAAAAATCCTTACTCGAGTAATTAATTAACAAACCACTCCTAAATATTTATCATTTGAAGAAGGGTTTTTTGCAAAATCCACCCCTGTGAAATCTCAAATGGCTAAAAAAGTCCCCATGTTAAAAATATTAGCAAAAACCCCCCTGTGAAAATTAGTCAAAGCCAGAAAGGCCCCTGCGGGCTGATTGTGTGTTACACGCGCTGTGTGTGCGACTCTTTGTTATATTTTTTGTCATGAAAAGTCCCAAATGCCCTCTAAAATTATTTTATAACTGAACATAAATTTATTTGGATTTAAAAATAAATAATCCAACTTTTTGGATGAAATTGCAATTTAAATAATCCGACTCTCGGTGTTGATTCCGACACCAGTTACCTGAAACAGAAATTTGAACTTGTTATAATAATTCAACATCTGAAATTGGAACAGAAATTAAGCGTGGTCGAAAATTCGTTTACTGGAGGTGGGAAAGTTTTATATCTTACCATCATTGTTCCGGCACCAGCTGCTACTTTGCAACCAGACATCAAAAATGGAGATTTGTGGTCTTTGTGGACCTGCAATAATGGCATTGTGTGTGAGAAATAAAAATATAATTATCTAATATTATAGAACCTTCAAAATAAAGTCTAAGCAGCTCACAATCTTGCTTTCTCCAGTCATGTTGGATGCGTCAATGGCGAGAGAATGTCCGCTTATCAAGATTCCATCGGCAGGAACCTGTGTAAAATACATTAGGAGACTCTTTTAGACAATGATGCGTGGTCCAAGAAAGTATATCGAGTAAAATCGGATCTGTTATCACCTGATCACCAATCTGGAGAGGTATGACATCTCCAACCACAATCTCGTATAGCGAAACCTTGTTTCTTCTGCCACCTCTGATCATCTGTACATATGTTTGTCCATGAGAGTACTCTAAAGAGAACAATAACAAGAAGGTAAAAGCTTGAATAAGTTCGTGACTGGAATATTACCTCCAATTTGATGTTCCGTTTTTCTTCGTTTAAATTTTGAAACTGGAGGGACTGCCGATAATCACTAGTTGCTGAACAACAGATGCAACAGATGCAATTATATTACTTCTCTCCTAAGGTTATAAATAACCAATCTGAATTTTCTAACCTGTAACAAAAATAACCAGAAGAAAAACAAAGGTGATGCTTCCTCCGTCGTACCATCCTTCCTCCAGGCCCTGGAAAACACGAGCAATTCTTAAATTTATATATGAAGGAAATTATATAAATTCTTTTAATAATATGGTATTGTTGTATTTCAAGCCAACCTCAGTTTTTATTCCGAGAGCCAAAGAGGCCACGGCGGCTATTATTATTAAAATAATGAGAGTTAGATCCTGCCAAGCCTCCCATAGGAATCTCTGCGCAAAAACAAACGTCGAATAATTAAATGGTGGAAATGTATAAGTAAGAACATCCTATCAAACAAATATAACACTCTAGACAAGTCTTACCAAGAAACTCCTTCCTTTTTTCACGGGATACGTGTTTGAGCCGAAAGCATTCTTTCTTCGTGATAACTCATTTTCGTCACCGTATATCCCTGTTTCGACGTCTGTTTTTATCATTTCTGCCAACCCTTTAACCTGAATAAAATGACGGTCGAGATTAATATTTATGCATATAGCATATGTTAGCAAACTTCCTAGAGAGATGGTGAAGGGAAAAAGGAAGTGTTACCCCTCCATATTGTTGCAGTGCTGTAATATTATGATCCATGTTCATCGAAGCAAGTTGCTCGAGTCCGATTTCATAATCACCGTTAGGAGATGGTGGAGCTACTGTCGTGCCTAATACTGATTTGACGAAAATCAAATCAGGTTTGTAGCAGAGATGGAAATAGGAAAACCCGCTTAAAAAGAAGCAACGCTCGAAAAATACCTATTGCTCGTTGTCTAGCCAACTTAAAGAGCAGTGCAGCCTACAACCACCGACACCAGAATATCAAGAATCGAATTAATAAAAGTACGGAATGAAGACTAATGTGTTTTAATATTACCCTTATGACCTGAGCATGTGCTCTGATCATCCGTCTTCTCTTTTCTTGTTCTTCGTCTTTTTTCAGGTCTAACGTTTAGCGGAAACATCACGAAGCATTAAGCACGAGGGCGGCTTGCTGCAAAAGGACCAAGACTTAGACAATCAGAAAGAGGTGCACATGCATGTAATTCATCGAATTTCAAGTGATTTTAAATTCCATAACCATAAAAGCAAAAACGATAAATTCGACAACTAATCATTCAACCGTTTAATTTATCCTCCAAACAGAAAAATAAGATGCACTATTATGGGATCGGATCATCGAAACGTCACGTGCATGAAACCAAAACAGAGGCCATAAAAGAATCACCAACAACGACATCACATTTTACGATGAAAACAAACAATTTATTGCATGTGATAATTAAATGCAATACAATAAACAAACACACGCGGGCGAAATCTTACCCTCCAGCGCTTGAGCGATTCATGGGAGGCATTTTTGGTGTTGGCAATGTCGAAAGGATCAGAGAAATCAGGATCGCTGCCCCCATCCACCCCCATCAACGCCAGCGGAGGAGTCGCCGGTCTCCAGGTCGAGGTGCGATGCAGCTTCATTGGCGTAGTCATATCGACGGTGGCTGGGGGAGGAAAAAAAATATGAGTAAGAAACAATTTGTGTTTATTTTTGTGCAAAACTGAAACACCTATTTTTACTTCACCTACAAAGAAGAAGAATCACTGTAGTTGTACAACGCAAGAACATGTATAATACAAACTTTTTCACTCCACCACCGCCGGAGCCATGAATATTTGCGCTAGGCCCGGAATTAACAGAACCACCAGACCCTCCTCTAATAAACACAGTCTTGAAGCCCCTTTTACGGCGCAATTTGCAAATCTGAAACTGACCCACCAAATTAGAATCAGAACTACAAAAACCCTAAACGAAAACAAAAGAAAAAAAGCACAGACAAGATAGATACGTAATTAGAATCAGTACCCATAGCGAGGATTTAACATGAGTTTTCCAGTAATTAATGAAAGAAAGTTGAAAGAATCAGTAAAATAAGTAAATTTAGTGTTCTAACCTGTGATAGTAACCAAAGGGTTATCCAAGAATCGCTGTGATAGTAACCAAAGGGTTATCCAAGAATCGGAAAAAGGTTGAATCTTGGAACCGGTTGAATGCGAAGAGAAAAGATGAAAGCTGGTTCTGAAAATGCAGAAAACCCATATATGACAGCCCAGAAATTGAAAGGCCAAGAGTTGTGTAAAACAAGGAAAGTCTTAGTCAATTAAATTCCTTGTTAATAAAACACTTAGTCAATTAAATAAATTAATGACAAAATAAGAGTTTAAAGAACTAAGGAAACTTCCCTAGTTTTTATACACGTTTTTCGCACACGTGTTGAAAAACCGAAATAGAATCCTCTCGGATTCTAACAATCTCCCCATTTGTCATCTATTTATTATAATCAAGTCCTCCCCCTTGATCAAATACCTGACAAAACATTAGACTGCATAATAGAGTAACTGTTAGAACAGTTAAAGGAAAAAGCAGTTAACGAAACAAGAAAAAAGTTAAGCCTAGCAGACTATTAGAGGCCGTTGTTCAGAAAATCAATTCGACAACCACAAAAAAACTACTCCAGAATATATTCAGCATCAACGAACAACTCCTCGTCATCATTCGTATCAACTTCAGCTGTTGTACCATCAACTGTTGGAACAGTTGGAGCAACAACAGTTCAGTAGTAGTTCCAGCAGCTGCATCAGCTCCCCCTGTATGCGGTTCCTCCTGGGTTGTTGATGCTTCGTTGTCAACTCCCCCTCAAGAATAATCTCCCCCTTTCTGAGCAAGGGCAGTAAAATAGTCGAGTTTCTTCTTCGTAAAAACGACCTCGAAAATCAGAGACCCCACTAGGTAGGTTGGCATAAAAAATCATGAACCACTTGACAGACGCCACCGGGTTTGATGCGCTCGGAGAAAGAACCGAGAATTAAAAGCATCGACAGCAGAGATAGGCACCACGGGATCCGGTGCATAGTGACCTGCGGTGGTGCGAGTAGCGGAAGGCGAGGCAGAGTGAGTGACGCGTCGACGAGAGCGGCGAGGTGGCGGGGTGCAGGTGAGGCCGGTTTGGGTGGTTGCGATGGCGGTGCACACGGTGGTGGTGACGATTGGGCAGCCGGCGAGTGTGGCAGTAGAGGAGATAGTGGAGAATAGATGAACGGTGACGGCGGTGAGATTGGCGGCGACAGCGGTGGAGAAAACCTAGGGACCAAAATGAGTGGCAGATTGCCAAAATTGTCGACGGAGGCGGCCGTGAGAACCGTCGTTTGGACGACGAGGATGAACAACCGATGTTTTTTTTTTTTTTTTTTTTTTTTTTGCCCATGATGATGTTGTTGATTCCCTTCGACTGTGTTGAATTTTTTGGGATTTTGCTGCAAAAGAAGAAGAAGAAGCAAACAGAGCAGTAGGGAAGAAGAAAAATTGGAGAGAAAAAAATGAATACGGGATTCTCCAAGGATGACTGTTGGTCTGCTCAGGGGTAGTTTAGCAATTAGGAATAGTCAAGTGAGAGAATTGCAAATATAATAATTATGCTCACAATAAATTCAATTAATGAAAATCAAATTCAGATACAGCAACTCTCAACTTTCGCATATGAAGCCCAACACAGTTCAAATAAACTTCGAGAAGAAGAAAAAAAATGCTCAGAACAGTGAGTTACTCCGAAGAAATATATTGCCGCCAAAAATTACGAACCCACCCCGGATTTTTTTTTTTTTTTTTTTTTTTTTTTTTTTTTTTTTTAATAAATAAATAAATGCCTAACATGCAGAGGCAAATAACTAAGACGAAAAATAAACGTGAGAAGAAAAAAAATGAGTGAATAAACACAAGTGAATAGGATACTATTAGGACTATCAAACCATGGGGTTTATCTTCAATTTTAACAAAAAGCAAGCTCCAAGAGATAGACTAAGGAGACTAACAGCAAATTTAGTATCCTCAAATCAAGCACAAAAACACTCTTATTAGGCAGCATACACACACTATCAAAGGTAGCTTTTTCATGAAGAGCAGAGCAATTAAAATAGAGAGATAGTTATGATCGTGCAATGTGTAGTCCCCTGGGCTTTCTAATTGAGTCGTGTAGTGAGTGTTCGGTCATGTGGTTTACCGGCTCGACTCAAAAAGGCTTCGAACTATTCACTGACCGCATATAAAATTTATAATGGTCGTGCAATGTGTAGTCCCTTGGGCTTTCTAATTGAGCCTTGTAGCGAGCTTTCGGCCACGTGATTTACTGACTCAACTCAAAAAGGCTTCGAACTATTCACAGACCAATTGATTGACATTTTATATATAGAATTAACGAAAATTCAAGAGTAGCTTTTACTCATTTGAAGCGGCAGCTTTTCCTTATGAGTGTGTTCAACCATGACAAGACTGTGAAGGGTAGTAAATAGGCTAAAGCCTCTGTAGCTATCATTTGGGGATTGATGAAGTTCTACCTCACAAGATTCGAAAGTACAGATAGTATCCAATACACAAGGGGTCTCATCACATGCAATATGTCTAATGCATAACCTAGATGAACAAAATGCAGTATGCGTGATGTGTCCATAAAACTTTTAAAAGTTGCAAGTCTGGACACAGACTGTTGCAACAGTTTATGCAACTGCACAGGTCAGACAATACAAATTCCAAGCGAATTTCGCAAGGAATCAAACCTTTGTGCATCTAGGGGTTTAGTAAAGATGTCAGCAAGTTGTTTCTCCGTTGTGACATACTCTAATGAGACAGTTCCTTCCTCTACAAGATTTCTAATGAAATGGTAGCGAATTTCAATATGCTTAGTTCGAGAGTGCTGTACTGGATTCTTGGAAATATTAATTGCACTCATATTGTCACAATAAATATGCAATAAATCTTGACTAATACCATAATCACATACCATTTGTTTCATCCATAAGAGTTGTCTCATCCATAAGAGTTTTTTGCTGTACCAGGACACGAGATTGTTCCCAAGATAGAAGCATCCTCCAGTTGTGCTTTTTCGATCGTCTGCATCACCTGCCCAACCAGCATCGCTAAAGCCTCGGGTTTGAATTCCTTTTTCTACCGAACCAATGACTTGATCCACTGGATGATTCTTCTTGACTCTTCTTGAGGGTTCCTTGTGAGTTTGATCATCCAATTCGAGAGACCTGACTTCAGCTTCGTCTCCTGTTTCAGAATTGGCGTCACTTTCTTCTGAAATGGTAGAGGCTGCATCAACTGTTGGAACTGTTGGTGCGACACTGGAGCTGTTTTCCAATTCCTTTGTTGGTTCCTCTTCCAGTGGTCCAGCAGAGACAAGAATATAGCAGTTGTCAGATGATCGAGTTCCTTGAATAACACAATTCTCGTCTTTGTCTAATACTCGACATGCGAATTTATTGAATCTGACTTCAGGATCTTGATCACATAGCTGGCTGATGCTTATTAGATTTGACGTGAGTCCTTCTACAAGTAGTACATTCTTCAGCTTTGGGAGATTCTCATGATTTAGCGATCCTTTCCCTAGCACTTCACCATTTTTTCCGTTTCCAAAGGTAACAGCTCCACCGGTGATTTGTTGATAGTTTTTCAGAAACTCTTTAACACCGGTCATATGTCGTGAACACCCACTGTCAAAATACCAATCATTAGTAGTACTTGCTTTTAAAGAAGTAATCGCAGATAAGCATTTAAACGTGGACTTTTCAACCCAATTTTTTTGCTGAGGTCTATTGGAAATATCAATTTTATTTGGGTTTTTGAGAGGGTGAAGGAAAATAATCAGCCCTAGCAGAGTAAAGAGAACGAGCCACGAGCTTTTTCACAAGTTTTAAATATTTGAAGCATCTAGGACGTATGTGACCTGGATTTTGACAGAAAAAACAAGTGGGAATAAACCTTTTCTTTGAATTGTGTTTCGTTGCTTCAACAGTTGCAACTGTTTGTGAGACAGAAGCTTGTTTAACAAAGTTGATTTTTCTGTTTTGATCTTCCTTTTGCTTTAGATCAACTTTGGGTAGCTGACTCCCTCCTATGCCTAGACGATTATAGTTTGGCTTGTTGTTGCTTAAGATTTCATCTAGATTACCTCTACCCAAGTTCAATTTTGCAATTGCTTCTTGAGTTTGAGTAAGTTTAGCCTGCAAACTATTTTTCTCTTGATCACTAGATATGATCCTTTCCTCAAGAGTAGAGATTCTTACCTTTAGTGTCTTGTTTTTCTCTACAAGCACAAACTTCTCCTTTTCCAGGAAGTTATTTACCTTAACGACGTCGAGCCATTTTTGGTACATTTTTTCATATACCTCCTTTACTTCATCCAAGGTTGGTTCTTCCTCATCACTGCTGCTGTTCGGATCCTCTGCAAAAGAAGAATTTTCGTTTAGATTTTTGTCATAATCAGAACACATATTTTCATACCTGGATTCTGTTTCACAGTCTGTTGCAACAGTTGAAGCAACAGTTGATTCTGAGTTGTCCAGAGGAACTTTGCTGCTGAATGCTACAAAGTTAGTGACTTGATCGTTGTTTCCTTGGTCATCATCAGATTCTTCTTCATCGCTCCAAACAGTAGTAAGTGACATTTTCTTCTTTTTCTTCAGGGTGTTTGCGCATTCTGATTGAATGTGACCAAAGCCTTCGCACTCTCTGTTAGAGTAGGTGACCGGCAAGCCAACTTGTGGTTGTGGTCTTTCTCTTTTCTTTGTAATAAAACAATCGTTTTTCGTTCGTAATAATAAAATATCATATTTGGCATTCTATATCTGTTATCCCATGCAAGCAGCATAGATATAGTCCTAACGAGTTACTCTATTACTGTGAGTTGATCTAGTAGAATCGTGAGATAACTCAGCAATGTAATGTAACTGTTAAACCTTGTTCCTAGTCGATGGGTTACGCCAATAATGAGGATACCGGCCTTTCCCTTTTGAGACTAGCACTTAGTGTATGTGTACTGCGTCTCATCAGTCCTCGGTGTTGTGACATCGGCATACTTGAGTGGGTGCTCATACTGGATGAGTTCACTGAACTCCCTCGCCCTAGAAATCTATAAGTGGTTCTCATTCATCGAGTAATAGGTTTCTAAGATATAGTTGTACACCATTAGTCCTTAAGACCCAGACATCACCGTGACTTCACTAGAGGACCGATTGTATCGTGACCTGTCCCTGAGTCCCACCGCGGACCGCTCCAAGGGCCAACGTTCGTGCAATCCGAAATCTAGTGTGAAGTCTGTGTATTGTAGTAGGGGATTCGAGCGCTTGAGTAGTCATGGATGTCCTGTGTGTTCTGACGGTTTATAATCCATGGAATCTCTGGCCAGAGTTGATAGTGGGGTGATTAGGGAAATGTGTTTCCCTAAGTCGCACACGAACGGATTTATAATACCTAGAACGTTCGCACGGTTATTGAACTTTATAAGAGGTCTCGGTGAACCAATGCCTCTAGTTCAATCGGGACATGTGCTACGAAGGGATCGTACTGTACGCTAACTATATCATAAGGTTCTTGCAGGCACTTCATTTGTATCTAGGGAATCATGATGCGTAGTTGCTAGACGCCAATCTTGATTCGTTGGGCACCGATTTGATCGGGATTAGGTAAAATGAGTTTTACTCTAATCGGGACTCTTGGGAGGAGTTCGTATAAGAACAATGTGTTTTTCGAATCACAAAGAGTTGTGAGCCCACGGCTAGCATACACCTGAACCATTGAGGGTCACACTTCTCGTGTAATATAGATCCTTGATAACAACAAACATAGATTAATGTGTTAATCTTTGAACGATTGGATGTCGATATGATTGAATCCAAGATTCGTAATTGTGAATTGCGAATTGGAATAAACGTAGAGAAAGAGAGACATGCGGAATTTAGTGAACTTTCTAAATTGGGAAGCTTCCCGATTTAGCAAGTCCACTGAAGTGGAAGTTTCCAATTTTGGAAATTGGAAATTTCGAAGAGGCACTCGTATCGACGAGGACTTTGAGCTCGTCACAAATATAATTTTGTTATAATTTTGTGGACGATCGTTTATTAGAAACGAGGCCGACAAGGGGATGGGCTTAATGCATCAGTGGGTCAAGCCCAATGACTTAAGCCCGCTAGGGTTGAAAACCCTAGATATAAATAGACCTCAAAAGGAGTTTTGAGATCAGATTTTTCAGCACAAAAACCCTAGCCGCTCAACACCTCTCGGCCGTTGCATCTCCGCCGCGCCACCGCCGACCACCGCCGGAAACACCGCCGGTTTTCTCCTCTTTCTCCTTCGTTTTATTCGTGTTGTTATCTAACTCGTTTATATCTAGTGCTATAGTTCGAGTGGGTCGAAAATACGAGGTGAAACCTAATTGGAGAGGAGCTGCTGCCCCGACGAATCCGTGCACCACCGCACGCGCCGCACCGCCGCACACGCGTCGCCGCTGCCGCTGCCACGCGCCGCCGCTGCTGCTGCCGTTCGTCGCCGCTCGTTGCTTGCTGGATCAGCTCGGTCCAGCCGTGAGGTGCAGCCCCGTGGATTGGTAATTAGCAGCTTGTACGTGACTCGTTCTAGGATTTCGATTCGTCGAAATCTCACGCTACAAGAGGTAATCAAATCGGAACTTTCGTAATTCGATTCGAACATGTTTGTATGATTATTAATTTGCAAGCATGAGTAATACGTGATTACATGTTTCGATCTTATTGAATGATGAATAAGCATGTTTCGTGATTTTCGGTTTTATGTATTTTTAATTAAATCGAAAATTACCATATGTATGGCGGAAGCGTTAAGGTACGTTGACTATGTGATTAGTATTGCATGTAATCGAAACTAGTTCGATATAAAATTTTTAAATTCCGCTGCGTATACATGCACGATCCCCAACAGTGGTATCAGAGCCACGGGTTAATCGTTTATTTGTCAACGTGTTTATCATTTTCGAAAGCATGCTTCGATTTGTTGAATTGTTGAATTTTTGGTGTTATCAAATTGGGTGGTTTAATATTAATTAAATATTTTGAATATTTCAGAAAATATAAAATTTTTAAAAACTCGTTTTTCTGCTGTTTTTCCCCAGCTGACCGAACCGGTCCGGTCGAACCGGTCCGACCGGTCCGGTCAGCACAAACAAAAAAAAAAAAAAAAAAAAAAATTTTATTCGATTTTCTGAGAATTAATATTAAAATTAATTGATTTTTAATTTTTGAAATTATTTATCAATTAAACCCAATTAGATAATTGATCCATTAATTTAATTTGAATTCAAAGAATAGTGTTGGATTAATTATTTAATTTAATCGTTAAATTAGTTTAATTAATGGAACACAAATTGGATGGCAAATAATTAATGGACTTCATTCTTATTTGAATGATTTATGAATGAAGGGAGTCCGTTAATTATATTTGCAATTAATCGTATTAATTAATTAATTCATGAGATGAATAATTGTGATTAAGTACGATGATGATCGTATGTCTCTCTTAGGATCAATATGCGTTTCCACATACCTAGAGAACATAGTTGTAGGAATCACAAACGATCATAACCTAAAACTTCCGATGAGCTAATAAGATTTAATAAATAAAATCCCTCATTCTTAATCAAGAATAATTATCAAGCTATAAAGGAAAACCAAATTGTTGAATTTTTCTTTCCTTCTACCAACAATTAAATTATGTGTAGCCTCTCATAATAGTGCAGTAAGCCGTGTTAGCGGGGAGTGCTATTGTGGGATAAGCTGTAATTTAATTGACATTAGATGGAGATACGGTCATAGATAAAATTATGTTGGATTAATGTGGTCGGCTAGATTAACTAGGGATTGCATTAGTTTGATATAGTTGGATCTATGACATCTCATATTGGTAGGCTAGACTTGACACACGAAGATTTTGATATTCGCTAGATTAACTTAGGTCATTATCAAGTGTGAGGTAAATCGATCTTTAGGGTCACATAGTGATGTGATTGATAGTACTCTACCTTTAGGCTTATGTAATCGGGATAGATTAACTACGGGTTACATTAGCGCTATTGGACCTAAAGCCCATTAAAGAAAAATAAGTTTTCTCGATTGTCTGCTAGAGGGTGGTGGAATTCGATAAAATTAGTGGGAGAACAATTAAAATATAAAAGTCCAAAATTTTAATTGTAACGATTATTACGAACTAAACTCTAATTATTGTCTTCTTAAAATTTTCTCATCAACAATGTCCAAACGTCCCCTTTCCTCAATCCTCGACCAAAACAAACTCACCGGTCCAAACTATTTGGATTGGCTTCGCAATCTGAAACTTGTGCTCCAAGTAGAGGATACGCAACTGCAAGGCTTACCTCGATCAGAAACGTTCTGAAAAGGGTACGTATTTAGTTGAAGTTAATTTGTCCGTTAAATCTCCTTCTTGGGTATTGGATACCGGTTGTGGCTCACATCTTTGTAATGATTTGCAGCTCATGACAAGAAGTAGGAAGCTTAATGTGGGTGAGACCTACCTAAGAATGGGCAACGGAGCAAGAGTTGCTGCTGAAGCCATTGGGACAATTTATCTTTCTGTTTTGGATTCTAGTTTTTCCATTGTTTTGAACAATTGTTTATTTGTTCCGTCACTTATTCGAAACCTTATTTCTATTCCTGTTTTGGATAATGAAGGTTTTACTTTTGTTTTTGGAAATTCGATTTGCATTATACAAAAGGATCAAAATGTGATTTGTAAGGGACAACTTATAAACAACTTATATGAACTAAATCCAAATGAAATACCAATTAACGTTATATCAGCAAAACGAAAAGATATAAGTCTTAACCCCGCACAACTTTGGCACGCTCGACTAGGTCACATTTCCTTGAGAAGGATGAACAAGTTTGTTAGTGAAGGAATGTTCTCCTTGGAGGACGTTAAATCACTTCAAACTTGTGTATCCTGCCTTAAAGGAAAAATGACCAAGACTCCCTTCAAAGGGAAGATGGAACGGGCCGAGGGTCTTTTGGATTTGATCCATTCAGACGTGTGTGGTCCACTAAGCGTTAGTGCTAGGGGTGGTTTTAACTACTTCGTTACCTTTACCGATGATTATTCTAGGTATGGTTTCGTGTACTTAATGAAGTATAAGTCTGAAACTTTTGAAAGGTTCAAAGATTTTAGACACCAAGTAGAAAACCAACTCGGTAGACGTATTAAGAAACTACGATCCGATCGTGGTGGCGAATACTTAAGTACTGAGTTTATAGACTATCTTAAAGAGAATGGGATTCTGTCTCAATGGACTCCTCCTGGAACTCCTCAACTTAATGGAGTTTCAGAACGTCGGAATCGAACACTGTTAGACATGGTTCGATCTATGATGGGGTTCACCGAGCTACCGGCATACCTGTGGGGTCATGCACTCCTAACTGCCGTGTATTTGCTGAATAGGGTTAATACCAAAGCAGTTAACTCCACACCTTATGAACTTTGGCACTCCAAGAAACCCACGTTTAAACATATTAGGATATGGGGTTGTCCCGCTTACGTGAAGCGGCTAGTGGGAGATAAGTTGGATACAAAATCCGACCTATGCTATTTTGTGGGGTATCCCGAGGATTCCATGGGATACGAATTCTACTATGTTTCCGAGGCAAAGGTGTTCGTCTCGAGAAATGCCGTGTTCCTTGAGAAGGAATTTCTATCGGATAGAAAGGGCAGTGTAGTTGATCTCGAAGAAGTTCGAGAACCACAATCTGAAGTTCAAGCACAACAATCAGATAATGAACCAATTCAACAAACCACTAACATACCTCCTGAACCGTCGCTGCGTAGATCCGAAAGAGTTCGGAGAGCGCCCGATAGGTTATTCCTTGTTGATGAAGTTGACCAAGGATGTGATCCTAGAACTTTCAACGAAGCTGTATCGGATACAGACAAGGGACATTGGCTTAATGCCATGAAATCCGAAATGGACTCTATGTACTCCAACAAGGTATGGACCTTGGTAGATCCACCCGAGGGAATTGTTCCCATAGGCTGCAAGTGGATCTATAAGAAGAAAATTGGAGTAGATGGAAAGGTGTCGACCTACAAGGCTAGATTGGTAGCGAAGGGTTATACTCAAAAGCAAGGAGTTGACTATGAGGAAACCTTCTCTCCAGTTGCTATGCTTAAGTCCATTAGGATTTTGCTGGCCATCTCTGCGTGGTATGACTACGAGATATGGCAAAGGGATGTGAAGACCGCTTTCCTTAATGGGGACATTGAGGAAGAAATTTACATGGCGCAGCCGGAAGGCTTCATATCTTCTGGAGATGAGCAAAAGGTTTGCAAACTCCAGCGATCCATTTATGGATTGAAACAAGCATCCCGTAGTTGGAACAAAAGGTTCGACACAACTATCAAAGAGTTTGAATTTGTGAAAAACCCGGAAGAACCTTGTGTCTACAAGAAGGTTAGTGGGAGTGCAGTGACTTTTCTTGTACTTTATGTTGATGACATACTACTCATTGGGAATGATGTAGGGATGTTGCAGTCGACTAAAGTATGGTTATCCACACGTTTCTCGATGAAGGATTTGGGAGAAGCATCCTACGTATTGGGAATACGAATCTATAGAGATAGATCGAGGAGATTGCTTGGCTTGTCCCAATCCATGTACATAGACACCGTTCTTAAACGGTTTAGCATGGAAGAATCCAAGAAGGGATTCTTGCCAATGTCCCATGGGGTTCGTCTCTCGAAATCCATGCGTCCTCAAACGCAAATGGAAATCGAGGAGATGAAAAGGACACCTTATGCATCCGCTATAGGAAGCATAATGTATGGCATGCTGTGTACACGACCTGATATTGCGTATGCTGTGAGCGTCACAAGCAGATATCAGTCCGACCCCGGCCCAGCCCATTGGAAGGCTGTGAAAGACATTCTCAAGTACTTGCGACGAACTCGAGATTTGTTTTTGGTCTATGGGGATACCGAGTTGAAAATAGAAGGCTTCACGGATTCTAGTTTTCAATCGGACGTGGATGACTCGAAGTCAAACTCGGGGTATATATTCAAAGTCAACGGGGGTGCCGTGTGTTGGAAGAGTTCCAAGCAAGGCACAACGACTGATTCCACCACTGAGGCTGAATATATTGCAGCATCAGATGCTTCAAAGGAAGGGTCATGGATTAGGAAATTCATCCAAGAGTTGGGTGTATTTCCGAACGCTAGCGATCCAGTACGGCTGTACTGCGATAACAATGGAGCCGTAGCACAAGCTAAGGAACCAAGAGCTCATCAGAAGTCGAAGCACGTGTTGAGAAAATACCATGTGATCCGAGAGATCATAGAGAGAGGTGAAGTCAAGCTAGACAGAGTCACCTCGGAGGACAATATTGCAGATCCCTTCACCAAGCCATTGTCAGGATCAGTCCACGAGAAACATCGAGAGTCGATGGGACTTAGATTTATGAGTAGTTGGCTTTAGGTCAAGTGGGAGATTGTTAGAGTAGGTGACCGGCAAGCCAACTTGTGGTTGTGGTCTTTCTCTTTTCTTTGTAATAAAACAATCGTTTTTCGTTCGTAATAATAAAATATCATATTTGGCATTCTATATCTGTTATCCCATGCAAGCAGCATAGATATAGTCCTAACGAGTTACTCTATTACTGTGAGTTGATCTAGTAGAATCGTGAGATAACTCAGCAATGTAATGTAACTGTTAAACCTTGTTCCTAGTCGATGGGTTACGCCAATAATGAGGATACCGGCCTTTCCCTTTTGAGACTAGCACTTAGTGTATGTGTACTGCGTCTCATCAGTCCTCGGTGTTGTGACATCGGCATACTTGAGTGGGTGCTCATACTGGATGAGTTCACTGAACTCCCTCGCCCTAGAAATCTATAAGTGGTTCTCATTCATCGAGTAATAGGTTTCTAAGATATAGTTGTACACCATTAGTCCTTAAGACCCAGACATCACCGTGACTTCACTAGAGGACCGATTGTATCGTGACCTGTCCCTGAGTCCCACCGCGGACCGCTCCAAGGGCCAACGTTCGTGCAATCCGAAATCTAGTGTGAAGTCTGTGTATTGTAGTAGGGGATTCGAGCGCTTGAGTAGTCATGGATGTCCTGTGTGTTCTGACGGTTTATAATCCATGGAATCTCTGGCCAGAGTTGATAGTGGGGTGATTAGGGAAATGTGTTTCCCTAAGTCGCACACGAACGGATTTATAATACCTAGAACGTTCGCACGGTTATTGAACTTTATAAGAGGTCTCGGTGAACCAATGCCTCTAGTTCAATCGGGACATGTGCTACGAAGGGATCGTACTGTACGCTAACTATATCATAAGGTTCTTGCAGGCACTTCATTTGTATCTAGGGAATCATGATGCGTAGTTGCTAGACGCCAATCTTGATTCGTTGGGCACCGATTTGATCGGGATTAGGTAAAATGAGTTTTACTCTAATCGGGACTCTTGGGAGGAGTTCGTATAAGAACAATGTGTTTTTCGAATCACAAAGAGTTGTGAGCCCACGGCTAGCATACACCTGAACCATTGAGGGTCACACTTCTCGTGTAATATAGATCCTTGATAACAACAAACATAGATTAATGTGTTAATCTTTGAACGATTGGATGTCGATATGATTGAATCCAAGATTCGTAATTGTGAATTGCGAATTGGAATAAACGTAGAGAAAGAGAGACATGCGGAATTTAGTGAACTTTCTAAATTGGGAAGCTTCCCGATTTAGCAAGTCCACTGAAGTGGAAGTTTCCAATTTTGGAAATTGGAAATTTCGAAGAGGCACTCGTATCGACGAGGACTTTGAGCTCGTCACAAATATAATTTTGTTATAATTTTGTGGACGATCGTTTATTAGAAACGAGGCCGACAAGGGGATGGGCTTAATGCATCAGTGGGTCAAGCCCAATGACTTAAGCCCGCTAGGGTTGAAAACCCTAGATATAAATAGACCTCAAAAGGAGTTTTGAGATCAGATTTTTCAGCACAAAAACCCTAGCCGCTCAACACCTCTCGGCCGTTGCATCTCCGCCGCGCCACCGCCGACCACCGCCGGAAACACCGCCGGTTTTCTCCTCTTTCTCCTTCGTTTTATTCGTGTTGTTATCTAACTCGTTTATATCTAGTGCTATAGTTCGAGTGGGTCGAAAATACGAGGTGAAACCTAATTGGAGAGGAGCTGCTGCCCCGACGAATCCGTGCACCACCGCACGCGCCGCACCGCCGCACACGCGTCGCCGCTGCCGCTGCCACGCGCCGCCGCTGCTGCTGCCGTTCGTCGCCGCTCGTTGCTTGCTGGATCAGCTCGGTCCAGCCGTGAGGTGCAGCCCCGTGGATTGGTAATTAGCAGCTTGTACGTGACTCGTTCTAGGATTTCGATTCGTCGAAATCTCACGCTACAAGAGGTAATCAAATCGGAACTTTCGTAATTCGATTCGAACATGTTTGTATGATTATTAATTTGCAAGCATGAGTAATACGTGATTACATGTTTCGATCTTATTGAATGATGAATAAGCATGTTTCGTGATTTTCGGTTTTATGTATTTTTAATTAAATCGAAAATTACCATATGTATGGCGGAAGCGTTAAGGTACGTTGACTATGTGATTAGTATTGCATGTAATCGAAACTAGTTCGATATAAAATTTTTAAATTCCGCTGCGTATACATGCACGATCCCCAACACTCTCGACATTGTATTCTTCTTGGTTTTGACTCCTCTGAGTTATCTTGATTTGAATTTCTCCTCGAATTTTGAAAGTTCACGGTTTTCCCTATGCTTGGAAGATTTCCCCTTTTACCGATCTTTTTGAGAAATTTCCCAAAATTTTTCGATAGTATTGCCAAGGATTCCTCTACCGTCTCCTCATCTTCTTGAGTTGACGAATTTTGGGGTGTTGCATATGAAGTTTCTGCTTGAAAGGCTATCTTCTTTTCTCTAGGCTTTTCACGATGATTTTCACCATGATTGAGTTCTTGTACCAGAAGTTTCCCCATGAGTTCGTCTAGTTTGAGCGTGTCAACATCTCTGACTTCTTCAATGGCAGCAATTCGGTAAGCAAATCTTTCAGGTAATGAGCGCATCGCCTTTCTCACCAATTTGCTTTCAGAGTAAGGTTCACCGAGTGCATATGATTCATTGGAGATATCACATAATTTAGCATGGAAGTCAGTGATCGTCTCATTCTCTTCCATCTTCAAATTTTCGAACTTGGTGGCCAGCATTTGTAACTTCGACGTCCTCACAGTTGACGTTCCTTCGTATGTGACTTGAAGGATTTCCCAAGCTCTTTTAGCAGATTCACATGACGCTATTAGTTTAAATTGATTATCATCAACACCACTAAATATTGCGTTTAGGGCCCTTGAGTTGTAGTTTGCGAGTAGTATCTCTACGTCACTCCAATCTGCTTCTGGTTTGAAAACTTCCATTTTGTCTTCTCGTTTGACCATGGGAGGTGTCCAACCAGTTATGATGGCGCGCCATGCTCTCTCATCTATGGATTTGATAAACATTTTCATTTTTTATTTCCAATATGAGTAGTTTGATCCGATTAGGAGAGGTGGGCGAGTAGTTGACGATCCTTCTCGTTGAGTATTCATATCTGCACAAAATAAGAATAGTTAGTTCCCAAAATCTCACTAGATGTATTTAGTGACAGGCTCTTGATGCCAATTGATAGAATTATTTCGTGCAAATTAATTATAAATTTGTGTCCGATAAATCCCAGATTCAGTTTTAGCTACTGTTCTACTGTTTTACGAAGAGTTGCAACAGTTAATGGAACAGTAATAAAAATACACAAATTTTAAAGTGGTTCGGATACAATTGTACCCTACATCCACGGGGACCTGCAAATGAAATTCACTAATTTTTAGTTTTACGAATACAGTAATAGGACTTAATCGAAAATGCAAAGACTCCCTCTTTGTCGACGCCGTTCTTGTATCCTACGCTGAATTGTCAATCTTCACTTTGCAGCACGTCCCTTTCCGCACGGTTGAAATTTCTTCAACGCTGAGTCCCTCAGACGGCGGATCGACCTCCTCCCGAGATCTTCTGAGTTCTTCTCCCGAAGAACCGATCTTCTTTTCGCGTGAAAGAAGCAAATCGTTTGCTGTGTTTTTCTTCTCGAATAAGATCACAACTCAGGTGCAGCAACGCAAGAGCAGAAAAAGTTTTTCTCTCAAATAAAAGGGACGACGTAAAATAACGTTGATGCTGCCCTTCTTATACTTCCTTAGGTGGATTAGTAGAGCCCTACACAAAAGTGGAGCCCATTAGGTTATTTTATCTCACGTAAGAAAAAGAGAGTTGTGTAAAACAAGGAAAGTCTTAGTCAATTAAATTCCTTGTTAATAAAACACTTAGTCAATTAAATAAATTAATGACAAAATAAGAGTTTAAAGAACTAAGGAAACTTCCCTAGTTTTTATACACGTTTTTCGCACACGTGTTGAAAAACCGAAATAGAATCCTCTCGGATTCTAACAATTACTATTGTTCAACAAATGTAAACATAAATAAAAAGTCAAAAGAACTAATATTACTGTGAGTGACAGTAATATTACCGTTAACTACAGTAATATTACAATAATAGACATTAATATTATTACGTTACTCCATGAATAACTCAAACAAACAAAAAAATCCAAACAAAATAATAATATTGATGTGGTTGACAACAATATTACTATAACAACAGTAATATTACCGCCAGCCACAGTAATATTATTGTGTTTACAGTAATATTATTGTGTTTACAGTAATATTACAATAATAGACAGTAATATTATTACGTTACTCCGTGTATAACTCAAACAAAACAAAAAACTCAAAAGAAATAATAATATTGATGTTGTTGACAGTAATATTATTGTGTTTACAGTTATTTTACTGTCAACGACAGTAATATAATTACGTTGACTTGTCAACAAATCAAACAAAATAAAAAAAAATAACTAAAAATAAAGAATAATAATATTACGTTATTTTGCTGTCAACGGAAGAACAATTACATAAATGTATTGTCAACGACAATACAATTACGTTAATTAACTGTCATTGACAGTATAATTATGTTAATTTACTGTCAGTTACAGCACAATTACGTTATTACGGTCAACGTTTAGCGGCGGATGTAAAAAAAATAAAAAATAAAAAAACACTCAAAAAAGTCAATGCCGGAATCCGGCGGCGAAAAAAAAAATCGAAAAGTCAACGCCGAAATCCGGTGGCAAAAAAGTTTTTGAAAAAAAAGTTTTTGAAAAAAAAGTTTTTGAAAAATAAATCAAAATTAGATTTTTTTGGTCAAAATTGGATATTTGTGAACATAATTGTTTATATTGAGGTTACAGTTAAGAATTGGGTATAAAGGATTGGAAATGATATTGACATATAGGTGGATGTTGCACAAAAATCCCGAATAAAATTAGGGAAGAATAATAGAGGGTAAAAGTAAATGAACAAGTACGCAGATAGTCATAAAATCATAAGAATTATAAAATAGAGAAAGAGGGGAAAACCAGTCTTTATCTTATGAAAGAATAAAATTAATATATATATATATATATATATATATATATATATATATATATATATATATATATATATATATATATATATATATATATATATATATATATTTATTATGAAAAAAAAGAAGGGCAAATGGCAAATAGGTCCATGACAAGGACATTTAGTTAAAAGAGGGACATCCAACTTTTTGTCTTTCAAATAAATCCAGCACATTCAAACTTATTTGAAAATCCTTTTATATATACTAAAATTATCCCCAATTCATTGAAACACAATTCAGCTCAATTTCATCATTTACACTCCAATTTAGCCCAATTTCATCAATTAACTAATTTTAACCCTAATTTCAATTTTGACCCCACTTTTGACCCGCCACCACCGGAGACCGCAAGTCAGCCGCCGTTGACCGCCGGAGACCGTCGGTCTCCGGCGTTGACTTTATTTTTTTGGAATTGTTTTCCGGTAGGTCAACCGCCGTTGACCGCCGGGTCTCCGGCGTTAACTTTTTTTTTAATAATTTTTTTTCATAAAAAAATATTTTAATTAATACTAATGTCTTGACTACTAAATTACTGTCTCCAACAGTTATTTAACTGTCGGAGACAATCATTTAACTGGTAATTCACTTTTTTTTTTCTTCAAAAATATTTTAAATAATATTACTGTCTTGGCTGCTAAATTCCTGTCTCCAGCAGTTATTTAACTGTCGGAGACAGTTTAACTGTTAATTGACTTTTAAAAAAAAAAAAATTTTAATTAATATTACTGTATTCGTTGCTAAATTACGGTCTCCAGCAGTTATTTAACTGTCCGTGACAGTAATTTAACTGTTAATTGACTTTTTTATTCTTAACAAAAATATTTTTAATTAATATTACTGTCTTGACTGCTAAATTACTGTCTCCAGCAGTAATTTAACTGTCGTAGACAGTAATTTACAGTTAATTGACTTTTTTTTTTGAATTTTTTTTCTTTATAAAATTATTTTAATTAATTGAGACAGTAATTTTGTAGCCAAGAAAGTAATATTAATTAAAATATTTTTTCTAAGAAAAAAAAATTCGAAAAAAAAAGTCAACGCCGGAGACCGGCGGTCAACAGTGGTTGACCGGCCGGAAAAAAATACAGAAAAAAAAATTCAAAAAAAAAAAAATAGTCAACGCCGAAATCTGGCCGGAAAAAAAATATTTTTTCAAAAAAAATATTATTTTGGGAGTTCTTGTGATATATTTGTTTAAAACCGGGGTCAATGTGTAATATAAAGGAAGTTAAAGCATAATGGATGTAATTGATAAGAATTATATTATGGAGCGTATTTTAGACCAAAGACGAGGGAATGTGTTTATTTGAAAAACTTCTTTTTGTGGACCAATGTGCATTTAAGTTCATTGTGATTGAGTTTTTTGTCATTCGCCCTATATATATAAATAGATTATGAAAAAAAGAAAAGCTAGCTAGGAGTTACCTTGAATTTTAAGAATCATGCACCTGCCTCAAATTGATGGTATGAATTTGTATATTCCGATCTAGAAAAGGCCCCTTCAAATTCCTAGTTCTGAAATTCCAAAAAAATTCATTAGATTGAAATTAAAATTGCATGAATACACAAATCAACAAAAGAAATAATCAACAACTTCCCGATACACGAAATTCCGATAAGATATTATTCACATACTGCTTCTATTTCTACCGTACGTGCTCATATTATTCAGAGCTAGACAAACTTCATATGCCGTTGATTTTTTTTTTTTTTTAATTCTAATCGATCGAGTTTGATATATATTAAATAGATTAGTCTGAGTTCCAAAATTACACAACTTTTCCCAAAACAAAATGGAAATAAGCCACAAAATGCTTCCAAACAGTATAATATAATGTAACTAAAATTACTTGGAAATTATGAACTAGGGTAAATGATTAAGTACAAGAATAATATAATAATTTGACATGCATATTGTTAGCTATAATTATCATGTGGTCCTAGTAAATTTAACAAAAGAAAGAGATACGGTTAGTACTTACCATATTGTTCAATTATTTCTCGGTGTAGAATTCTTCTTACGACAAAAAGCTCTGTTTCTGAAATACTAGTAAATGTGGGGGAACGACAAAATGAAAGCTTTGTTATTATGCATAAATGTTGCTAAAATAAATTAAAATTTAAAATTTATTTCTAAAAGGGGATCTATCGTACTATATATAAAGAAAAAATTTAGTTTCAATTTTGTTTACATATTGGTAGGGGTGGGTTTGGTAGGGCAATCGTACCAAACCCGTCAAATCACTACCACTATCGAACTTTTGGTATTATAAAATCCATTACCATTGCCCTGCCGAAAAGTTCGGTATACCGAAATTCGGCATACCAAAAGTTCGGTACGGTAGGGTATGGTAATGATAATTACCAATTTATGTTATCTATTATTTAAGTCTAAATTGAAAATCATTTTTTCAAAGCAATTCAAGATATACATGTTTAAAATGTACAAAACTAGTTTTTTAAAATATAAGTATTCTAAATATATGTTCTTAATTTACCCAATATAAAATATTTCTTAAATAAAATTATAACATAATTTTTTTTAACATCAATTATATCATTATTAATGAAAGCAACTTAATATAGTTCTGACATATCTAAAGAATATAATTAATTTTAACTAATAGTAGTTAGTTAGGATACTATATTAACTTTTTAAATATGATAAATGAATTATTAAAATAAAATTTTATTTATTAATAATAATTCGGTACGGTAGGGCAATATACCATTTTAAGAATATTGAGTGTCGTTGCCCTACCAAAACATTTCGGTAGAGTACGGTAACAATTCGGTAGAAAACCGGTAGGGTTCGGTAGGGCAACGGGTTGGTAGGACAATTTAGTAAAAAAAACCCACCCCTACATATTCGTATTGTCTTACGCCCCTGCTAGCACTTTCTTACTAAATTATTTTTGCATAATTCAAAAAATGTAACGATTGTATTGAAAAATGCAAACTTCTACCACTCATTTAATATTTTCACCATTTGTTTTTTCTAAATGTTTCAAAAATTCTTATAAAATTGCAAACACTTTTTTAGTTTTAATTTTGTTTACATATTTGTATTGTCTTATGTGTATACTATTAAAAAAAATACAGGGGCGCTGCCTCCGAACCCCGTCAACTTCTGGTCCACTATTTTTATTAAATGTTATTTATATTTTTTGTTATACTCAATTCTGAACACCCTTGGCAAAATCCTGGATTCGCCGCTGTGGTGGATGGCAAAAAATGAAACCGAGAGGTTTCAGTTTTTATGTTTTGAGGGACTTGTATATATAGGGAAAATTACGAAAAAATCCATATTCGTTGTGTAATTACAAACACCCCCTTATTTTAAAAAAAATTACATAAAAATTATGTAATTCGATTATTTACCGAACTAAATAGTATATTCAGTTCGGTTAACAGTATGAAATGTTGGCGTACCGAAATTTCTGTTCGGTTTTACCGATTTAACATCGCTAAATTTACCACTGAAGAGGTATTTTCATAAGATAATACATAGTTGAGAGGAATGAATGACTATAATTACCCAAACATGAAAAGATGTTTCATAATTTAACCATAACTCAGGGATGTACGTAATTTGCCATATATATATATATATATATATATATATATATATATATATATATATATATATATATATAAATGACAAGGAAGCGTTTTAATCATTACATAATTATTTTTTGCTATTACCAATCACTGAGAGCAATCTATATCTATATCTATATTATATAGATTATATATAAAATTAAGATAACAATAAAAGTTATCCATTGAGGAGATTGAGTCCACATTATTTTAGAAATTTCAAAATAACCCCACTTACCATATTCACCCATATTATTAATGAATTAATTTCACATTATTGGTTTTTAAATTTTATCTCTCCTACATGTCAAAATAGTGTATTTTTATTGGTTATTGGGTTTCCTTTTTTTCATTGCTTCATATGTAACACCCCTCGTCTTTAAATTTTCCTAACTTTCTTACGTAAAGTTGATGCGCTTTAATTAAGTTTAACTCTTCCAAAATATTAATTGACTACGTGAATTACCGAATATATATGATAAATGAAATCATAAATTATTTGCTAAATATGGATTGATATGTGCACCATACACTATTAATTAGCTCATACATACATGTATAAGTATCTACCTAAAAATACATATATATACACACATATAAATGCGTGTGTGTATATGTGTGCAGCCGTGTGTGTGTGTGTATAATTGCATATAGATTGAGTATAATCTATATAAACCTATATCCTAACCTAGGGTCTAGAACAGGGCCGGCCCTGGGGTGGGGCGAGCAGGGCCCACGCCCAGGGCCCAATTTCATAAGGGGCCCAAAATTTTAAATTTTTAATATATGTATTATGTATTTTTATGTGTAAAAATTATTTTATGGTTTTAAAAAAATTAATTTTCTACTTTTATCAAAAAAAAAATTTACTCTTTTATTCTTTTTTCTTTTTATAAATTTATTTTAAAAATAAATGTGAATTTTTTTTACTCTTTTACTCTTTTCTACCTCGAACTACTGAATATTTATACTCTCGCCCCGGGCCCCCGATTACGCCGGACCGGCCCTGGTCTAGACCTTAATAATCAGCACCTAAATCACACTCAACCCCTAACCAAGAGTGGTAAACCAAAGGCCTCTCTTCCTATTTTAAAAAGGGCCAATCTCTCTCTCTCTCTCTCTCTCTCTCTCTCTCTCTCTCTCTCTCTCTCTCTCTCTATTGGTTTTTCTCTCTCTCTTCCTCACCTGGTCTCTCTCCCTCCCCCGGCAGCACCACCACCGTGAACCACCCTCAGCCACCCCAAACTCCAAAAAAATCCTAACATGAGAATTCTCTATCCTATCCTCCTCCTAGAGTTCTCCAAGAACTCTATTTATACGAGGTGCCCTTTCACGGGAGAAATCACATCTCCCCTCCTAATACGCTCCATAGCCCTCTCCCTCAAAATAGCTTGGTTAGAAATCGAAGATTGAAGAGGTATAGAACCTCCCCCGATAGTTTCTAATTTCTTCTTTCTTTTCCCCTTTTCTGACCTTTTGATTCTCTTGAAGGTTCAAGAGCATTTCTTTTCTTCTGGTTAGCTTTCTTTCTAACACCAGGTAAGGAATCGAAATCCTTGCTGCAAATGGAGGTATCAAGTATCAAGAAAGGAATTTCGGAAATTAATCTAAAAGACACTCCTCTTCTTCGTTTCATGTTATTCTTGCATTTTTGTGTTTAATTTTGTTAGTTCTTGCATTTTAAATCATTGCATGTATGATCAGACTGCATAATCCGTAGATTCAAGCCTTTTATAAAAAGGGAGTGACAAAGAAATTTTGAGTTATTAATGAGTTTTTGAAGAAAATCAGATTTTGGTAAAATTAGGTGCATGCATGTGAAGATCTAGTAAGCTAGAGGACCAATCTGTAAATTTCTAAAAGATCGGTTGAATTTAGTTAAAAATAAGAATTTTTATTTCTAAAGTTTTGGATTTAATAGATTAATTATCTTGAATAAATAAATGAAGGTTTGGAAGGAAATGGAATTTTTGGGGTAGAAAATGTAATTTTCAGAAACTTGCTGTTCTTCGGATTTTAAAAAAATAAAACTGAGATTTGGTTTAAATTATCTGAAATCTGCCTAATTAATGTGTTGTTGATTTTAGGATGAATAATCGGATTTCCTTTCGAATAAAACATCTTTATGGAAATTAAATTTTAAATGTCTTTAAGTGTTTTGGTAATACTCCTTATGACACCTTGGTAAATTACTTTAATTATACCTATATGCAGTGGCGAATCCAGGTTTTTTGCCAAGGGTGTTCGGAATTAAATATAGTAAAAAAGGTAAAAGTTTACGGGGGGCGGGGGCAGCGCCCCCGAATTTTTTTTTAATACTATACACATTAAATAATAAAAATATGTAATATTTTCAAATTTAAAGGGATTATTTTACAAATTTTGGGCTAATTTAGGAAATATTTACACATAAAATTGGTGAAAATATTTAAGGAGTGGTAAGCATATTAAAGTTGCAAGTGACAAAATGTGTATTTCATTAGCAGATTTTGAATTTTTAAAATACAAAAAAAAAAAAAAAAAAAAAAAACCCAGATAGTTGTAAATTTAGAAAACAATTGTAATAATGCATATATATTAAAAATTAAGAATTTTGGAATAATTTAGATTATATAAAATATTAAAGGAATGGTAAATAAATTAAAGTTGCAAATAGCAAAATATATGTTGTATTAGGAGATTTTGATTTTTTGAAATATTCAAAAATATTCACATATTCAAAATTTTTGAAAACAATTGAAATTATATATTAGGAGATTTTGATTTTTTGAAATATTCAAAAATACCCACATATTCAAAATTTTTGAAAACAATTGAAATATTATATGTATTAGAAATAAAAAAAAACAAGCATATATATAAAATTAAGAATTTTGGAATAATTTAGATTATATAAAATATTAAAGGAATGATAAATATATTAAAGTTGCAAATAGCAAAATATATGTATTAGAAATAAAAAAAAAAAACTTTGAAATATTCAAAATAGAGGAGCTCATCAAAGTCTTGAACTCTACACCTCTTCGACTATGGAGGGAGAACTTTACCAGTTCAGCTACAACATCTAATAAGCAAATTATACATTTACATTTATATAATAGATAAATATATAGGGAATATTTTTTTTCCAAAATCAAGGGTGTGCAGTTGCACACCCTAGGACCACACTGGATACGCCACTGCCTATATGTATATCCTTTATTAATTATAATTTTATTATCTCTAAGATTAAGTCACTATGCATGCATGCTTATAAAAAGGTATATTAAAATACAGGTATATATATATATATATATATATATATATATATATATATATATATATATATATAGTTCGGTTTATATATATATATATATGTGCCTATATGTCACTTTGATATATTTGTATATTCACATGCTTAAATATATGGAATGCATAGGTAAGAAGATAATATTAGCATATTGTTAATGCATAATTTGGAGATGCATAATTGTGGGTGTGCGTGTGTGCATCAGTGAGTGTGCATGTGTGCATAAGTGTGTAGATGTCTAATTGTATAATTGATATAATGTGTTTGTATATTTGTTGGTCACTTGATTGATATTTGTGATGTCTTTTGGGGGTTAGATTTCTTGATGGTTGTTGTGAATTGTTGGTACTTTTGGGTACCTATGTGAAATTCTCTTGTCTTCTTTCTTGCCACTTTTGTAATAAATAAAAATATTTTGGGGAGGTTAATGGATTACTTAGAAATAATAATAAGAAGGGATACGGGGGGCCGGTATTCCAACCATAGATACCATAGTTCGGTGGTTTGATTCCACCAAAACGGGCTCAGAATAAGTTCTTATTATCTAAGTACAAAAGTTAATCTCTCATCGGATCCGATAAAATGTTTTAAATAATCCACGATGTTAATCGAAAACCAAGACATGTGTGTGTGTTTTACGTTAATTTTGACCGCTCCTATGTGATGTAATATTATATATATATAGTAGAACAATATTTGCAAATCTCGATATCTTTCGAGATCCTTACTGAGCTTTGTTAGCTCATATAGATATTCTCCGTTTGCAGGTACTAGTAGGGATAACTCCGCCGGTTTGGACTAGTAGCGGTTCGAGGGGTCGATTCCGGAAATAATAAAATCCAAATTTCATATATGGACAAATTATGCATTTTCATTGGATGATTGTTTTCTACTTTTAATTTTAACTGCACACATGGACAATTTGTGCATTTTAATTGGTTGATTACATATTTATATTTAATTTATTACATCTTATTCGCATATCTAATATTATGTTTTCTTAATAAATATTTTAATTTTTAATCTATTTTTAATAGTTATTTTGTATATCACTATTCTATAGAAAATATTTACCAACCTATTAACTATATATTAATATAGATAAATTAAAATATTATTTAATCTATATATAATATAAAAAGAGGATCTATGCCCTCAATGATTGACATGTGGCAAATGATGATGTCATTTGTCAAAATTGCTTAGTTGGAGTTCAATTGATGAGGTGGATTCTTCAATTGATTAGGTGGCATTTTTATTTATGGATGTTTTTACGTTTTTTCCTATTTTACATTTACACAGTCATTAAATAATTACCACATGTATATATTATTTCCAAAGTTAATATTTTATAAATTCGAAATAAAAAAAAAATTATTTATATTTTCAGTATTTCAAAATATATTTATTGAAAAAAAATCATGAAACTCAATTTATTTACGAATATTCAAATAATTTTCAGAAAAAAACATTTTTTTTTTAATATTAAAATAAAGGAATACAGTTTTTTTTTCTTTTTTTTTTTATTTTCAATAGTTTGGAATATTCGAATATCCATTCAATAAAAAAAATTGGGATATCTGTATAAAATGAAAATATTAATAAATTAAAATATATTTCATAATTTTTCATTTGAATCTATAATTTAATATATATATATAAACTAATATATATATATATATATATATATATATATATATATATATATATATATATATATATATATATATATATATATATATATATATATATATTCGAATTTTTTTAAATAATCAAATAAAATTTATATTTTATTAATAATTGCAAATATCGTATACATGGAAATAATATATATATATATATTCGAATTTATTATTTTTTAATTAATCAAATAAAATATATAATTAAATTTATATTTTATTAATATATGCAAAATATCTTTATACATGGAAATAATATATATATATGTATATATAATCGAATTTAGTATTTTTTAATTAATCAAATGAAATATAATAAAATTAATATTTTATTAATATATGAAAATATCATTATACATGGAAAGAATATATATATATATATATATATATATATATATATATATATATATATATATATATATATATATATATATATATATATATATATATATATATATATATATATATATATATTAAATTTAAATTTCATGATTTCATTTTTAATAAATGTTGATTTGTTTGACTTTATTAAGGAATTTATAAAATAATTTCCTATTTTAACAAAATATAAAAAAATCTTCTCATCTTAAACCCTATAAATACTCCATTGTTTTCATTCATTTTTCACAACCCTTACCATATTACATTGTTTTCGTTTCTT
This sequence comes from Erythranthe guttata, assembly GCF_056151865.1. Classification (NCBI taxonomy): domain Eukaryota; kingdom Viridiplantae; phylum Streptophyta; class Magnoliopsida; order Lamiales; family Phrymaceae; genus Erythranthe; species Erythranthe guttata. The sequence goes on along the minus strand of NC_142543.1, from coordinate 8,431,269 downwards.
ATTCCGTCGTTCCTTATTTCGGTTGAATCTTTAGTTGTTCTTCATAATTTCTTACACATCGAATTTCGTTTTTATTATGTTTTTCTTCATTTTATTTCTTCGTTCATATTATTTTTTACGTTTTATACATTTATTTTTTGGTTTCTTTTATTTTTCATTATGTCGTACTAATTTTTATTAATGTATTGTCGTTTTTTAATTTTTAATATCCATTTCTTTTTGCATTGATAATAACTAACTATTATTTTATTTTATGTTTTTCTTTTTTGTTCTTCATGTACTATTTATTTCATTATTTTTAAATGTTAATCTTGCTTTTAATCTTTGTTGTTCTTATTTTGTTTCATATTTTCTTTTTCTTTTTTTTCTTTTTTTTTTTGCAGAACCTCACCAATATTATTTGTATAATATGCAAAAAGATTTTTCAAGAACTGGACAAGATGGTGAACGCTATATCCTACCAATCTATTGTTTTAAATTAATAATGTGACATACAAAATGTTGCTATAAACGTGTTTGTTTTTTGATTGTGTAATTTATTATGTAAATTTAGTTTATTTTTTTTATTTGAATAATCGTAAACAATATATTTATTTTCCGGTTATGTACATTTTGTAATTTGAAAATAAATTATATGATAATTCAAATGAATAAATGCGTTGTTCAATTTTGTTCCATTTGATCTAATTTGAGTTTCCTATATGACATTGATTTTCAAACGACTAAAAGTTTTAACTAAATACAATTACGTGATATGAAATACAACTTTCTTTTTATTGAATAATTTATTTTACATTTAAAATTTTCTATAATTCATTATATTTTTTTATTAAATCTTTAATTTTAACACTTCAACATAAAAATATTTTTCAGCGCACTATAAATGTATAAATGGAAAAAAAATTAAATAAAATTGTAATGTAATAATTACTTAAATATACTATCATTAATTTGAATATAATATGCATTGTAAATATTTTTCAACTTAAAATCGTAATTTAATTATAACTTCAATATATTTAAATATAATATTAATTTGAATATATTATTTGTGTATTAATATTTTACATTAACATATTTTTTACACGAAGATTTCTGATATTTTAATATTTTAATTTATTTATTTTTATTCACATGTTTCATATGAAGTGTTTTTTCTATAATTATTTTACTACATTTCAAGAAAGAAGAATCCTATGTGGATTATGTATCTTTATATGGATCACTAGAGGAAAAACTTCCTTAGTTCGGAGTGTATGATATATTGTATTTGCATATCACATTATTTATTTTGGTAATAATAATTTTATTTCATATGCAATAATATTTGAGAATATATATATATATATATATATATATATATATATATATATATATATATATATATATATATATATATATATATATATATATATATATATATATATATATATATATATATATATATATATATATATATATATATATTAACTAGGACGTGATCAATAAATTGATGGACATTGGTTGTCGGTATCTCATATATATTTTATTATATATTAATTATTGCTATTTTTTGTTATACTATTTTTTATATATTTAATATTATATTTGTGTTCCAGTGCCTACTGTTGTCTTACCTGATAAAAGCGTTGGAAAAGATTTTCGAAAAATAAGTATTTACAACATTAAATTTTAATCATATTAAGTGGAGTAAATATTTTCTTTAAATATTAGCGTAATTTAATATTCGTTGTAATCGCTATTAATATATAGCATTAGACATATGATATCATACATTTTTATGTGTAACGACATACAACTATAATATGATTTATATCTTCTCATTTCAGTATATTATTTTTTGAAGTATATTTAATTTTGATTTATTTATACCAATGTTGAATACACTGTCACTGAAAAGAAAATTATAAAAAATAGGGAAATGTCAATGTATCCTGAAGGGAGTATATCCATTTCCATTCAGGAAAAACAATCTATGAATTAGGAGTATGACATTTATCGGCAATACAATAGATATTGAAGGTTAGTTTGACTATGATGATCGTGCTTCATTACAAATATGTATCTCATCTGTAAAATTGATTCTACTATGTATGCTTATGATGGATTACATGGTCTCCAAAGAGTTTCAAGCATGTTTTCAAATTTGTACTATGAATCAAATAAAACGTACACTTTGTATTTGACATGTAATATTTAGTAGCATTACAAAAAAATTGATCAATACAATCATATATGATACAAATAGATGGTTACACATATTACAATTATTTTATATTAAACTAATTAATGTTATTTTGTGTATTATTTTCTTATTATTTTTTGGATACACTGTCAAAAAGGATACTAAATAGTCAATACACCATATGGTAATAAATTCGAATATATTTAGATATTAAAATATATTATTTTATGGTATTTGTCAATTATTACATCATATGTTGTATTATCATCACGATTACAACTAAATTAACTATGTGCATGTTACGACTAAATTAGTTATTGTATTATAATCATGATTTTAGATACTAAATAATTACGTATGTGAATTATGTAGGGCAATCATATGGTATGCAATTAATATTAGTATTAGTATTATGATTAAGATTATAATTAGTATATTAGTATCACCATTAGTATTAGTATATTATAGTATTTGTATTAGTATATATATTAGTATTAGTATATATTAACACGAGTATTAATATTAGTATTAGTATTCGTATTAACTAGCATTTCCCTCGTGCGATGCACGGGATAGCATTTCAAAAGTGAAAAAAATAATTTATTTATTACACGACATTAACAATTAAATAAAGAAATATATTATACTAATGCATAAAATTTAGGAAAACATCAATATTTATACAAATTTGATAATTGAAAACCACTCAAAAAAATATATGAACATAATTGTCATAATATGAAATTAGTACGTAGTTATATAAATGAACAATTAATAAAGCAAAAATTAATAAAAACAAAACATAATTACCGATATTCATATATAATTTTTGTTTCATATATTCATATTTTAAGTTTCAAACAAATATAATAAATAAGTCTTTCATCTTCCAAATAAATGTATTCATGTAATACTCATATTTTATAAAGCTATTTGTTTTTGTTGTTTTTGTAGTATTATGTAGTAAAATTTATTTTCCAAACAAATAAGTTGAGATGTACCAAAAATAAATGCAATGTAGTATATTTATCCCTTAAAATTTACAATATATACATGGATGAAAAATAGGAGATTGATGTGGGAGGGATTCTACCCGATTATGTTTCAATTTTGATGATGATTGAAAAATATAGTTCGAAAGTTAAAGAAAAATATTAAAAATTAATAATTGTAAAAATGTCATTAGGATTTTTTAAGTTGCCGGCCATAGCGTTTCTTTCTTATATATATAAAGATATTATTATTAGTATTAGTATTAGGGTTCGTTTGGTTACCGCTATAAGGTGCTACTGACTAAATAGTAGAGACTAATAACATGTCCGATTGGTAGATTCGCACTTTTTCAAATCCGCTACTAAATTCAAAACCCGCTATTAAATGCTACTATTTCATTAAATTAGTAGCACCCCTCCCCCTGAGATTAATTTAATAGGAGGTGACAAAAAAGGAAAAATACAATTTTATCCTTAAAATTATATTTTATTATTGTAAACTCAGTGGTTTTATAGACAATTCATATATAATAACTGATTTTAACAAATTTAATAGAAAATCTAATCCAAGAAACCAAACATGCTACTAACTAAATAATTAATTAGTCAGTAGGGAGTTAATCCAATCTCATCTAATTCAATCTAATCCAATATAGGTAACCGAACGAGCCGTTAGTATTAGAATTAGTATTAGTCTTTGTATTAGTATTAGTAATATTATTAGTATTAGTATTAGTCTTGGTATTAATATTATTAGTATTATTATTAGTATTAATATTAGTATTAGTATTAATATTATTAGTATTATTGTATTAGTATTAGTATAAGAATATTAACATTAATATTAATTAACATTAATATTAGTATCATTAATAGCATCATTATTAGGATTATCATTAACATAGTAGTATCAATATTAGCTTTAATATTATATTTAGCATTAGCATATGCATATTAGTATTTGCATTAGCATTAACATTAAATTAGGGTCGTCCTAAATTCCACACTAAAATTTACTAAATCCCACACATAAATTATAAAAAAAAAATTATCTACTCAAATTCTCTCTAACTTCTCTCTAAAATGATTTTATCCAAGTCACTCAAAATTCATTAATTTTTTACATGAATAATCATAAAAAATGAGTTCCGTTTTATTTAATATTTATTCAATTTCATTAAACCTTTTTACTTATTCAAATTCATATAAATACGATTTTTTTCTCAAATTTCATCATTATTTTAGTTTGAACGTGTGAAGATTTTTGTTAAATTCGAACTTGGAATGGTAGGGATGTTTTTAGTGTGTGATTTTGTGAAAAAGTTAGGGGAAAAGAAAAAATGTGGGAGAGGAGAAAATAAAATCTTAGAGAGAAATACTTTTAGTTATGTGCAAGATTTGGTAAAAATAGTGTGGGATTTAGCATTTCAGTTAACATTAACATTCTTTTTAATTCATATATAAATTTATAGAGGTATTCGATTTACATCATCGATATGCTTTAGTTCGTTGATTTGAATTATTTTGATCATAGAATTGATCCCCGTGCATCGCACGGGTGAGGTACTAGTATTGGTATTGATACTAAAACTAATGGAGTTTCCGAACGTCGGAATCGAACACTGTTAGACATGGTTCGATCTATGATGGGGTTCACCGAGCTACCGGCATACCTATGGGGTCATGCACTCCTAACTGCCGTGTATTTGCTGAATAGGGTTAATACCAAGGCAGTTGACTCCACACCCTATGAACTTTGGCACTCCAAGAAACCCACGTTTAAACATATTAGGATATGGGGTTGTCCCGCTTACGTGAAGCGGCTAGTGGGAGATAAGTTGGATACAAAATCCGACCTATGCTATTTTGTGGGGTATCCCGATGATTCCATGGGATACGAATTCTACTATGTTTCCGAGGCAAAGGTGTTCGTCTCGAGAAATGCCGTGTTCCTTGAGAAGGAATTTCTATCGGATAGAAAGGGCAGTGTAGTTGATCTCGAAGAAGTTCGAGAACCACAATCTGAAGTTCAAGCACAACAATCAGATAATGAACCAATTCAACAAACCACTAACGTACCTCCTGAACCGTCGCTGCGTAGATCCGAAAGAGTTCGGAGAGCGCCCGATAGGTTATTCCTCGTTGATGAAGTTGACCAAGGATGTGATCCTAGAACTTTCAACGAAGCTGTATCGGATACAGACAAGGGACATTGGCTAAATGCCATGAAATCCGAAATGGACTCTATGTACTCCAACAAGGTATGGACCTTGGTAGATCCACCCGAGGGAATCGTTCCCATAGGCTGCAAGTGGATCTATAAGAAGAAAATTGGGGTAGATGGAAAGGTATCGACCTACAAGGCTAGATTGGTAGCGAAAGGTTATACTCAAAAGCAAGGAGTTGACTATGAGGAAACCTTCTCTCCAGTTGCTATGCTTAAGTCCATTAGGATTTTGCTGGCCATTTCTGCGTGGTATGACTACGAGATATGGCAAATGGATGTGAAGACCGCTTTCCTTAATGGGGACATTGAGGAAGAAATTTACATGGCGCAGCCGGAAGGCTTCATATCTTCTGGAGATGAGCAAAAGGTTTGCAAACTCCAGCGATCCATTTATGGATTGAAACAAGCATCCCGTAGTTGGAACAAAAGGTTCGACACAACTATCAAAGAGTTTGAATTTGTGAAAAACCCGGAGGAACCTTGTGTCTACAAGAAGGTTAGTGGGAGTGCAGTGACTTTCCTTGTACTTTATGTTGATGACATACTACTCATTGGGAATGATGTAGGGATGTTGCAGTCGACTAAAGTATGGTTATCCACACGTTTCTCGATGAAGGATTTGGGAGAAGCATCCTACGTATTGGGAATACGGATCTATAGAGATAGATCGAGGAGATTGCTTGGCTTGTCCCAATCCATGTACATAGACACCGTTCTTAAACGGTTTAGCATGGAAGAATCAAAGAAGGGATTCTTGCCAATGTCCCATGGGGTTCGTCTCTCGAAATCCATGCGTCCTCAGACGCAAATGGAAATCGAGGAGATGAAAAGGACACCTTATGCATCCGCTATAGGAAGCATAATGTATAGCATGCTGTGTACACGACCTGATATTGCGTATGCTGTGAGCGTCACAAGCAGATATCAGTCCGACCCCGGCCCAGCCCATTGGAAGGCTGTGAAGGACATTCTCAAGTACTTGCGAAGAACTCGAGATTTGTTTTTGGTCTATGGGGATACCGAGTTGAAAATAGAAGGCTTCACGGATTCTAGTTTTCAATCGGACGTGGATGACTCGAAGTCAAACTCGGGGTATATATTCAAAGTCAACGGGGGTGCCGTGTGTTGGAAGAGTTCCAAACAAGGCACGACGGCTGATTCCACCACCGAGGCTGAATATATTGCAGCATCAGATGCTTCAAAGGAAGGGTCATGGATTAGGAAATTCATCCAAGAGTTGGGTGTGTTTCCGAACGCTAGCGATCCAGTACGGCTGTACTGCGATAACAACGGAGCCGTAGCGCAAGCTAAGGAACCAAGAGCTCATCAGAAGTCGAAGCACGTGTTGAGAAAATACCATGTGATCCGAGAGATCATAGAGAGAGGTGAAGTCAAGCTAGACAGAGTCACCTCGGAGGACAATATTGCAGATCCCTTCACCAAGCCATTGTCAGGATCAGTCCACGAGAAACATCGAGAGTCGATGGGACTTAGATTTATGAGTAGTTGGCTTTAGGTCAAGTGGGAGATTGTTAGAGTAGGTGACCGGCAAGCCAACTTGTGGTTGTGTTCCTTCTCTTTTCCTTGTAATAAAACAATCGTTTTTCGTTCGTAATAATAAAATATCTTATTTGGCATTCTATATCTGTTATCCCATGCAAGCAGCATAGATATAGTCCTAACGAGTTACTCTATTACTGTGAGTTGATCTAGTAGAATCGTGAGATAACTCAGCAATGTAATGTAACTGTTAAACCTTGTTCCTAGTCGATGGGTTACGCCAATAATGAGGATACCGGCCTTTCCCTTTTGAGACTAGCACTTAGTGTATGTGTACTGCGTCTCATCAGTCCTCGGTGTTGTGACATCGGCATACTTGAGTGGGTGCTCATACTGGATGAGTTCACTGAACTCCCTCGCCCTAGAAATCTATAAGTGGTTCTCATTCATCGAGTAATAGGTTTCTAAGATATAGTTGTACACCATTAGTCCTTAAGACCCAGACATCACCGTGACTTCACTAGAGGACCGATTGTATCGTGACCTGTCCCTGAGTCCCACCGCGGACCGCTCCAAGGGCCAACGTTAGTGCAATCCGAAATCTAGTGTGAAGTCTGTGCATTGTAGTAGGGGATTCGAGCGCTTGAGTAGTCATGGATGTCCTGTGTGTTCTGACGGTTTATAATCCATGGAATCTCTGGCCAGAGTTGATAGTGGGGTGATTAGGGAAATGTGTTTCCCTAAGTCGCACACGAACGGATTTATAATACCTAGAACGTTCGCACGGTTATTGAACTTTATAAGAGGTCTCGGTGAACCAATGCCTCTAGTTCAATCGGGACATGTGCTACGAAGGGATCGTACTGTACGCTAACTATATCATAAGGTTCTTGCAGGCACTTCATTTGTATCTAGGGAATCATGATGCGTAGTTGCTAGACGCCAATCTTGATTCGTTGGGCACTGATTTGATCAGGATTAAGTAAAATGAGTTTTACTCTAATCGGGACTCTTGGGAGGAGTTCGTATAAGAACAATGTGTTGTTCGAATCACAAAGAGTTGTGAGCCCACGGCTAGCATACACCTGAACCATTGAGGGTCACACTTCTCGTGTAACATGGATCCTTGATAACAATGAGCATAGGTTAATATGTTAATCTTTGCAAAGTTGGAGGTCAATATGATTGAGTCCAAGATTCGTGATTGTGGATTACGAGTCGGAATAAACGTAGAGAAAGAGAAATGCGGAATTTAGTGGACCTTCTAAATTGGGAAGTTTCCCGATTTAGCAAGTTCACTAAAGTGGAAGTTTCCAATTTTGGAAATTGGAAATTTCGAAGAGGCACTCGTATCGACGAGGACTTTGAGCTCGTCACGAATATAATTTTGTTATATTTTTGTGGACGATCGTTTATGAGAAACGAGGCCGACGAGGGAATGGACTTAATGCATCAGTGGGTCAAGCCCAATGACTTAAGCCCACTAGGGTTTAAAACCCTAAGTATAAATAGACCTCAAAAGGAGTTTTGAGATCAGATTTTCAGCAACAAAACCCTAGCCGCTCAAGCCCTAGCCGTCCCCCTCTTCGGCCGCTGCTGCTCCGCCGCGCCACCGCCGTTGCACCGCCGGAATTCGCCGGTTCTTCCTCTCCTTTCTCTATCGTGTTCCCTTTGTTATCTAACCCCTTTGTATCTAGTGCTACAGTAGGGGGAGATTCGTTTATTCGAGGTGAAACCTAATTGGAGAGGAGCTGCTGCCCCGACGGAATCGCCGCATCGCCTCTGCACCGCCGCACGCGCCGCTGCACCGCCCACGCGCCGCCGCCGTCGTCACGCACGCGCCGTCGTCGCCACACCTTCGGTCCAGCCGCTGTTTGGTGGTGTTTCCACAGCCCTAGGAGTGGTATATAGCAGCTTGTACGTGACTCGTTCTAGGATTTCGATTCGTCGAAATCGCACGCTACAAAAGGTAAATGAAACGAAACTTTCGTAAATTAATTCGAGCATGTTTGTATGAATTATAATTTGCGATTATGAGTAATATATGATTACGTGTTTCGATTTCATTGAATGATGAATAAGCATGTTTCGTGATTTTCGGTTTTATGTAATTTTCAATTAAAATCGATAATTACCATATGTATGGCGGAAGCGTTAAGGTACGTTGACTACGTGATTAGTTTTGCATGTAATCGAAACTAGTTCGATATAAAATTTTTAAATTCCGCTGCGTATACATGCACGATCCCCAACAGTGGTATCAGAGCCACGGGTTAATCGTTTATTTGTCAACGTGTTTATCGTTTTCGAAAGCATGCTTCGATTTGTTGAATTGTTGAATTTTTGGTGTTATCAAATTGGGGGTTTAATATTAATTAAATATTTTGAATATTTCAGAAAATATAAAATTTTTAATTTTTGAAAATTTCGGATTTTCACTGCTGTTTTTCCAGCTGGCCGAACCGGTCCGGTCCGACCGGTCCGGTCAGCGCAAACAAAAAAAAAAAAAAAAAAAATTTTTTTATTCGATTTTCTGAGAATTAATATTAAAATTAATTGATTTTTAATTTTTGAAATTATTTATCAATTAAACCCAATTAGATAATTGATCCATTAATTTAATTTGAATTCAAGGAATAGTGTTGGATTAATTATTTAATTTAATCGTTAAATTAGTTTAATTAATGGAACACAAATTAGATGGCAAATAATTAATGGACTTCATTCTTATTTGAATGATTTATGAATGAAAGGGGTCCGTTAATAATATTTGCAATTAATCGTTTTAATTAATTAATTCATGAGATGAATAATTGTAATTAAGTACGATGATGATCGTATGTCTCTCTTAGGATCCATATGCGCTTCCACATACCTAGAGAACATAGTTGTAGGAATCACAAACGATCATAACCTAAAACTTCCGATGAGCTAATAAGATTTAAAAACAAAATCCCTCATTCTTAATCAAGAATAATTATCAAGCTATAAAGAAAAAACAAATTGTTGAATTTTTCTTTCCTTCTACCAACAATTAAATTATGTGTAGCCTCTCATGATAGTGCAGTAAGCCGTGTTAGCGGGGAGTGCTATTGTGGGATAAGCTGTAATTTAATTGACATTAGATGGAGATACGGTCATAGATAAAATTATGTTGGATTAATGTGGTCGGCTAGATTAACTAGGGATTGCATTAGTTTGATATAGTTGGATCTATGACATCTCATATTGGTAGGCTAGACTTGACACACGAAGATTTTGATATTCGCTAGATTAACTTAGGTCATTATCAAGTGTGAGGTAAATCGATCTTTAGGGTCACATAGTGATGTGATTGATAGTACTCTACTTTTAGGCTTATGTAATCGGGATAGATTAACTACGGGTTACATTAGCGCTATTGGACCTAAAGCCCATTAAAGAAAAATAAGTTTTCTCGATTGTCTGCTAGAGGGTGGTGGAATTCGATAAAATTAGTGGGAGAACAATTAAAACACAAAAGTCCAAAATTTTAATTGTAACGATTATTACGAACTAAACTCTAATTATTGTCTTCTTCAAATTTTCTCAGCAACAATGTCCAAACATCCCCTTTCCTCAATCCTCGACCAAAACAAACTCACCGGTCCAAACTATTTGGATTGGCTTCGCAATCTGAAACTTGTGCTCCAAGTCGAGGAGCGTCTCTATGTGCTCAATGAACGTCCCCCCGCTGCTCTTCCTGCGACTGCTACTGCTGACGAGACTGCCACTTTCGAGGCATGGAAGAAGGACGACCTCCATGCGAGGTGCTACATGCTAGCATCCATGGTGCCAGAGCTCGCGAGGAAGTATGAGTCTCACGTGCATGCTTATGATATCAAGCACCATCTTGAAAGCATGTACAGTGAGAATACTAGGGCATCGAGGTACTCAGCTACCAAGGAGTTGATCACCATGAGGCTGCGTGAAGGGGCTTCGGTCCACGAGCACGGTCTCAAGATGATCACTCTCCTTGAGAAGCTGGTGAGCCTTGATGTCACCCTCCCGGCCGAGCTCTCGGTGGATTTGATCCTACTGTCCCTTCCTAGTTCTTATGAATCGTTCATAGTGAACTTCAACATGAACAAGCTCGATCCACCATTGGATGAGTTGTTGAACATGTTGGTCAGCTATGAGTCCACGATCAAGAAGGAGAAATCTGTTCTCCTAGTTGCTCCTTCTGCGAAGAAAGGTTCTTTGCAGAAGAAAAGGAAAGAAAGGAGTTTCGGCCCGAGCAAGAAACTTGAGAAGGGCGAGTCGAGCGGAGTGAAGAATGACAAGGTCACCAAGCAAGTTGATGACGCTTGCCATCACTGTGGAAAGAAGGGCCATTGGCGACGCAACTGCAAGGCTTACCTCGATCAGAAACGTTCTGAAAAGGGTACGTATTTAGTTGAAGTTAACTTGTCCGTTAAATCTTCTGCTTGGGTATTGGATACTGGTTGTGGCTCACATCTTTGTAATGATTTGCAGCTCATGACAAGAAGTAGGAAGCTTAATGTGGGTGAGACCTACCTAAGAATGGGCAACGGAGCAAGGGTTGCTGCTGAAGCCATTGGGACAATTTATCTTTCTGTTTTGGATTCTAGTTTTTCTATTGTTTTGAACAATTGTTTATTTGTTCCGTCACTTATTCGAAACCTTATTTCTATTCCTGTTTTGGATAATGAAGGTTTTACTTTTGTTTTTGGAAATTCGATTTGCATTATACAAAAGGAACAAAATATGATTTGTAAGGGACAACTTATAAACAACTTGTATGAACTGAATCCAAGTGAAATACCTATTAACGTTATATCAGCAAAACGAAAAGATATGAGTCTTAACCCCGCACAACTTTGGCACGCTCGACTAGGTCACATTTCCTTGAGAAGGATGAACAAGTTTGTCAGTGAAGGAATGTTCTCCTTGGAGGACGTTAAATCACTTCAAACTTGTGTATCCTGCCTTAAAGGAAAAATGACCAAGACTCCCTTCAAAGGGAAGATGGAACGGGCCGAGGGTCTTTTGGATTTGATCCATTCAGACGTGTGTGGTCCACTAAGCGTTAGTGCTAGGGGTGGTTTTAACTACTTCGTTACCTTTACCGATGATTATTCTAGGTATGGTTTCGTGTACTTAATGAAGTATAAGTCTGAAACTTTTGAAAAGTTCAAAGATTTTAGACACCAAGTAGAAAACCAACTCGGTAGACGTATTAAGAAACTACGATCCGATCGTGGTGGCGAATACTTAAGTACTGAGTTTATAGACTATCTTAAAGAGAATGGGATTCTGTCTCAATGGACTCCTCCTGGAACTCCTCAACTTAATGGAGTTTCCGAACGTCGGAATCGAACACTGTTAGACATGGTTCGATCTATGATGGGGTTCACCGAGCTACCGGCATACCTATGGGGTCATGCACTCCTAACTGCCGTGTATTTGCTGAATAGGGTTAATACCAAGGCAGTTGACTCCACACCCTATGAACTTTGGCACTCCAAGAAACCCACGTTTAAACATATTAGGATATGGGGTTGTCCCGCTTACGTGAAGCGGCTAGTGGGAGATAAGTTGGATACAAAATCCGACCTATGCTATTTTGTGGGGTATCCCGATGATTCCATGGGATACGAATTCTACTATGTTTCCGAGGCAAAGGTGTTCGTCTCGAGAAATGCCGTGTTCCTTGAGAAGGAATTTCTATCGGATAGAAAGGGCAGTGTAGTTGATCTCGAAGAAGTTCGAGAACCACAATCTGAAGTTCAAGCACAACAATCAGATAATGAACCAATTCAACAAACCACTAACGTACCTCCTGAACCGTCGCTGCGTAGATCCGAAAGAGTTCGGAGAGCGCCCGATAGGTTATTCCTCGTTGATGAAGTTGACCAAGGATGTGATCCTAGAACTTTCAACGAAGCTGTATCGGATACAGACAAGGGACATTGGCTAAATGCCATGAAATCCGAAATGGACTCTATGTACTCCAACAAGGTATGGACCTTGGTAGATCCACCCGAGGGAATCGTTCCCATAGGCTGCAAGTGGATCTATAAGAAGAAAATTGGGGTAGATGGAAAGGTATCGACCTACAAGGCTAGATTGGTAGCGAAAGGTTATACTCAAAAGCAAGGAGTTGACTATGAGGAAACCTTCTCTCCAGTTGCTATGCTTAAGTCCATTAGGATTTTGCTGGCCATTTCTGCGTGGTATGACTACGAGATATGGCAAATGGATGTGAAGACCGCTTTCCTTAATGGGGACATTGAGGAAGAAATTTACATGGCGCAGCCGGAAGGCTTCATATCTTCTGGAGATGAGCAAAAGGTTTGCAAACTCCAGCGATCCATTTATGGATTGAAACAAGCATCCCGTAGTTGGAACAAAAGGTTCGACACAACTATCAAAGAGTTTGAATTTGTGAAAAACCCGGAGGAACCTTGTGTCTACAAGAAGGTTAGTGGGAGTGCAGTGACTTTCCTTGTACTTTATGTTGATGACATACTACTCATTGGGAATGATGTAGGGATGTTGCAGTCGACTAAAGTATGGTTATCCACACGTTTCTCGATGAAGGATTTGGGAGAAGCATCCTACGTATTGGGAATACGGATCTATAGAGATAGATCGAGGAGATTGCTTGGCTTGTCCCAATCCATGTACATAGACACCGTTCTTAAACGGTTTAGCATGGAAGAATCAAAGAAGGGATTCTTGCCAATGTCCCATGGGGTTCGTCTCTCGAAATCCATGCGTCCTCAGACGCAAATGGAAATCGAGGAGATGAAAAGGACACCTTATGCATCCGCTATAGGAAGCATAATGTATAGCATGCTGTGTACACGACCTGATATTGCGTATGCTGTGAGCGTCACAAGCAGATATCAGTCCGACCCCGGCCCAGCCCATTGGAAGGCTGTGAAGGACATTCTCAAGTACTTGCGAAGAACTCGAGATTTGTTTTTGGTCTATGGGGATACCGAGTTGAAAATAGAAGGCTTCACGGATTCTAGTTTTCAATCGGACGTGGATGACTCGAAGTCAAACTCGGGGTATATATTCAAAGTCAACGGGGGTGCCGTGTGTTGGAAGAGTTCCAAACAAGGCACGACGGCTGATTCCACCACCGAGGCTGAATATATTGCAGCATCAGATGCTTCAAAGGAAGGGTCATGGATTAGGAAATTCATCCAAGAGTTGGGTGTGTTTCCGAACGCTAGCGATCCAGTACGGCTGTACTGCGATAACAACGGAGCCGTAGCGCAAGCTAAGGAACCAAGAGCTCATCAGAAGTCGAAGCACGTGTTGAGAAAATACCATGTGATCCGAGAGATCATAGAGAGAGGTGAAGTCAAGCTAGACAGAGTCACCTCGGAGGACAATATTGCAGATCCCTTCACCAAGCCATTGTCAGGATCAGTCCACGAGAAACATCGAGAGTCGATGGGACTTAGATTTATGAGTAGTTGGCTTTAGGTCAAGTGGGAGATTGTTAGAGTAGGTGACCGGCAAGCCAACTTGTGGTTGTGTTCCTTCTCTTTTCCTTGTAATAAAACAATCGTTTTTCGTTCGTAATAATAAAATATCTTATTTGGCATTCTATATCTGTTATCCCATGCAAGCAGCATAGATATAGTCCTAACGAGTTACTCTATTACTGTGAGTTGATCTAGTAGAATCGTGAGATAACTCAGCAATGTAATGTAACTGTTAAACCTTGTTCCTAGTCGATGGGTTACGCCAATAATGAGGATACCGGCCTTTCCCTTTTGAGACTAGCACTTAGTGTATGTGTACTGCGTCTCATCAGTCCTCGGTGTTGTGACATCGGCATACTTGAGTGGGTGCTCATACTGGATGAGTTCACTGAACTCCCTCGCCCTAGAAATCTATAAGTGGTTCTCATTCATCGAGTAATAGGTTTCTAAGATATAGTTGTACACCATTAGTCCTTAAGACCCAGACATCACCGTGACTTCACTAGAGGACCGATTGTATCGTGACCTGTCCCTGAGTCCCACCGCGGACCGCTCCAAGGGCCAACGTTAGTGCAATCCGAAATCTAGTGTGAAGTCTGTGCATTGTAGTAGGGGATTCGAGCGCTTGAGTAGTCATGGATGTCCTGTGTGTTCTGACGGTTTATAATCCATGGAATCTCTGGCCAGAGTTGATAGTGGGGTGATTAGGGAAATGTGTTTCCCTAAGTCGCACACGAACGGATTTATAATACCTAGAACGTTCGCACGGTTATTGAACTTTATAAGAGGTCTCGGTGAACCAATGCCTCTAGTTCAATCGGGACATGTGCTACGAAGGGATCGTACTGTACGCTAACTATATCATAAGGTTCTTGCAGGCACTTCATTTGTATCTAGGGAATCATGATGCGTAGTTGCTAGACGCCAATCTTGATTCGTTGGGCACTGATTTGATCAGGATTAAGTAAAATGAGTTTTACTCTAATCGGGACTCTTGGGAGGAGTTCGTATAAGAACAATGTGTTGTTCGAATCACAAAGAGTTGTGAGCCCACGGCTAGCATACACCTGAACCATTGAGGGTCACACTTCTCGTGTAACATGGATCCTTGATAACAATGAGCATAGGTTAATATGTTAATCTTTGCAAAGTTGGAGGTCAATATGATTGAGTCCAAGATTCGTGATTGTGGATTACGAGTCGGAATAAACGTAGAGAAAGAGAAATGCGGAATTTAGTGGACCTTCTAAATTGGGAAGTTTCCCGATTTAGCAAGTTCACTAAAGTGGAAGTTTCCAATTTTGGAAATTGGAAATTTCGAAGAGGCACTCGTATCGACGAGGACTTTGAGCTCGTCACGAATATAATTTTGTTATATTTTTGTGGACGATCGTTTATGAGAAACGAGGCCGACGAGGGAATGGACTTAATGCATCAGTGGGTCAAGCCCAATGACTTAAGCCCACTAGGGTTTAAAACCCTAAGTATAAATAGACCTCAAAAGGAGTTTTGAGATCAGATTTTCAGCAACAAAACCCTAGCCGCTCAAGCCCTAGCCGTCCCCCTCTTCGGCCGCTGCTGCTCCGCCGCGCCACCGCCGTTGCACCGCCGGAATTCGCCGGTTCTTCCTCTCCTTTCTCTATCGTGTTCCCTTTGTTATCTAACCCCTTTGTATCTAGTGCTACAGTAGGGGGAGATTCGTTTATTCGAGGTGAAACCTAATTGGAGAGGAGCTGCTGCCCCGACGGAATCGCCGCATCGCCTCTGCACCGCCGCACGCGCCGCTGCACCGCCCACGCGCCGCCGCCGTCGTCACGCACGCGCCGTCGTCGCCACACCTTCGGTCCAGCCGCTGTTTGGTGGTGTTTCCACAGCCCTAGGAGTGGTATATAGCAGCTTGTACGTGACTCGTTCTAGGATTTCGATTCGTCGAAATCGCACGCTACAAAAGGTAAATGAAACGAAACTTTCGTAAATTAATTCGAGCATGTTTGTATGAATTATAATTTGCGATTATGAGTAATATATGATTACGTGTTTCGATTTCATTGAATGATGAATAAACATGTTTCGTGATTTTCGGTTTTATGTAATTTTCAATTAAAATCGATAATTACCATATGTATGGCGGAAGCGTTAAGGTACGTTGACTACGTGATTAGTTTTGCATGTAATCGAAACTAGTTCGATATAAAATTTTTAAATTCCGCTGCGTATACATGCACGATCCCCAACAATACTAATACTAATACTAACACTAACACTAATACTAATATATTTATATATAAAAGAGAGAAACGTTAGGGCAACTTAAGAAATCCTAATGGCAATTTTTCAGTTATTATATTTTAATATTTTTCTTTAACTTTCTAACTATATTTTTCAATCATCGTCAATATTGAAACATAATGGGGTAGAATCCTCCAACATCAATCTCCTATTTTTCATCCATATATCTCAAATCTTAAGATAAAAAGTCATAAAGATACTATATTGCATTTATTTTTGGTGCATCACAACCTATATGTTTGGAAAATAAATTTTACTACGCAATACTAAAAAAAAGAACAAACACAAATAGCTTTATCTTAGTATTACTACATGAATATATTTATTTGGGAGATGAAAGACTTATTTGTTATATTTCCTTGAAACTTAAAATATGAATATATGAAACAAAAATTATATATGAATATCGGTAATTATTGTTTGGTTTTTATTAATTTTTGCTTTATTAATTGCTCATTTATATAACGATTAATTTCATATTATGACAATTACGTTCATATATTTTTTTTGAGTGGTTTGTATTATTAAATTTGAATGAATATTGATGATTTTATAATTTTTTTAAATGTATTAGTATAATATATTTATTTATTTAATTGTTAAAGTCGTGTATAAATTAATCATTTTTTCACTTTTGAAATGTTATCCCGTGCATCGCACGTGGGAATGCTAGTTAATACTAATACTAATACTAATACATATACTAATACTCGTGTTAATACATATACTAATACTAATACTAACCTACTAATACACATACTATATTTACTAATGGTGATACTAATATACTAATTTTAACTCTAAAATGTTAATGGTAATATTAATTGTAATACTAATTATAGTTCTAATACTAATTATTTTACTAATACAAATATAAATATTAATACTAATATTAATACTAATACTAATTGCATACCACATGATTGCCCCACATGATTCACATACATAATTAATTTAGTATCTAAAATCATGATTATAATACAATAACTAATTTAATCGTAATATGCACATAGTTAATTTAGTTGTAATTGTGATGATAATATGGTATATGATGTAATAATTGACAAATACCATAAAATAATGTATTTGAGTATCTAAATATATTCGAATTTATTACATATGGTGTTTTGACTATTTAGTATCCTCTTTTGACAATGTATCCAATAACTAATAAGACAATAATACACAAAATAACATTAGTTTAATATAAAAAGTAATATGTTTAACCATCTATTTGTATCATATGATTGTATTCATTTTTTGTAATGTTACTAAATATTGCATGTCAAATACAAAGTGTACGTTTTATTTGATTCATATATAGTACAAATTTGAAGACATACATCGAATACTTTGGAGACCATGTAATCCATCATAAGTATACGAAGTAGATCCACTTTACATATATGTACCAACTTTTTGTATTGATATAAGATACATATTTGCAGTGAAGCACGATCATCTTAGTCAAACTAACCTTCAATATCTATTGTATTGCTGTTAAATGTCATACACCTAGTTCCTAGATTTTTTAATTTCCGAATGGAAATGGATATACTCCCTTCAGGATATATTGACATTTCCCTTTATTTTTTGGTAGTTTTCTTTTCACTGACAATGTATTCAACATCGGTATAAATAACTTAAAATTAAATATAATTCAAAAAATAATATACTTAAATGAGAAGATATAAATCGCATTATAGTTGTATGTCGTTACACATAAAAATGTATAATATCATATGTCTAATGCTATATATTAATAGTGATTACATCTAATATTACATTACGCTAATATTTAAAGAAAAGATTTACTCAACTTAATATGATTAAAATTTAATGTTGTAAATAGTTATTTTTCGAAAATCTTTTCCAACGTTTTTATCAGGTAAGAAAAAGGTAGGCACTGGAACACAAATATAATAATTAAATATATAAAAATTAATGTAACAAAAACAACAATAATTGATATATAATAAAATATGAGATACACCGACAACCAACGTCCATCAATTTTATGTATATATCGACTAATTCAATATAATTGATTACGTTCTAGTTATATATATAATATATCAAACAAAAAACTTTTAACACTATCTCAAATATTGCTGCATATGAAATAAAATTATTATTACCAAAATAAATAACATGATATGCAAATATAGTAAATCATCCACTCCGACCAAGGAAATTTTTCCTCTAGTGATCCACACAATGATACATAATCTGCATAGGATTCTTCTTTCTTGAAATGTCGTAAAAATAATTATAGAAAAAACACTCCATATTAAACATGTGAATAAAAAGAAATAGATTTAAGTTTTTTTAAATATATTTAAGTTATAATTAAATTACGATTTTAAGTTGAAAAAATATTTAAAATGCATGATATATCAAATGAATGATATGTATACTAAGTAATTATTACATTACAATTTTATTTATATTTTTTTTTCCATTTATACATTTATAGGATGTTGAAAAATATTTTTATGTTGAAATATTTTTATGTTGAATTATAGCAAAGTTTAAATGTAAAATGCATTGTTCAATAGAAAGAAAGTTGTATCTCATATCACGTAATTGTATTTATTTAAAACTTGTTAGTCGTTTGAAAATCAATGTCATACAGAAAACTCGAATTAGATCAAATGGAACTAAATTTCAAATGGAACGAAATTGAAGAGCACATTTATTCATTTGAATATATCATATAATTTATTTTCAAAAATACAAAATACACATAACCGGAAAATTAATATATTGTTTACAATTATTCAAATAAAAAAATAAACTAAATTCACATAATAAATTACACAATCAAAAAACAAACACGTTTATATCAACATTTTGTATGTCACATTGTTAATTTAAAACAATAGATCGGTAGGATATTTCACCATCTTGTCCAGTCTTGAAAAAATCTTTTTGCATATTATCCAAAATATTGGTGAGGTTCTGTAAAAAACAAAAAAGAAATGAAACAAAATCAGAACAACAAAGATTAATAGCAAGGATTAACAACAAAATTAACATATAAAATAATCAAATAAAGAATACATGAAGAACAAAGAACAAAAACATAAAATAATATAATAGCTAGTTATTAACAGTGCAAAAACATATGGATATAAAAAAAAAAAAAAAAAAAAAAACAATACATTAAAAAAATCATATTATTATTATTATTATTATTATTATTATTATTATTATTATTATTATTATTATTATTATTATTATTATTATTATTATTATTATTATTATTATTATTATTATTATTATTATTATTATTATTATAATAAGGTCTACAAATAAGGACTACAAATAAGGTTCTAAACAATTCAGATAAGGTCTATAAATAATATAATAGGTCAAATATTTTTTCGATGTACCCACGTGGCATTTGCTATGTCACCGTGAAATTGATTTTGAATTTAAGAAATCTGCATATAAGAAATCATTCTCATTGTTCATTTTTACTTGCTTTTATAAATGCTTCAGTTATGGTTTGGTAATCGTGGACTTATGATTTGTCAATTTTTTTACGATGAAAATAAGATAATAGGTTAGTTATGAAATTTACACCAAAATGCCATTAGTCTGCATAAGAAAAATATCTGCATATACGAGTACGAAATAAAAAAAAAATGCATAAAAAAAATCAGCATGTGTGAATAAGTAATGTTGTTCCAGTAACATTCTAAATATTATCAAAATAAGAAATAATATTCCAATAAGATAATTCAAATAACATATAATATTACAACTTCACACGGCATAACGTCTACAAATAAGGTTCTAAACAATTCACACAGCATAAGGTCTAATAATATAGTACGCCGGATATTTTTTCGAAGTGTCCACATAGAATTAGCTATCTCATCACATAATTGATTTTGCTTTTAATAAATCTGTATATAAGAAATCATTCTCATTTTTCATTTTACTTTCTTTTTAAATGCTTTAGTTATGGTGTGGTAATCGTGGATATACGATTTGTGATTTTTTTTCTACGAGAAAATAAGATAATAGGTTAGTTACGAAATTTACACCAAAATCTCATTAGTGTGCATAAGAAAAATCTGCATTTATGAGTTCGAGATAATAAAATCTTCATATATGAGTTTGACATAAAAAAATATCTGCATAAAAAAAATTTGCATATAGGAATAAGTAATACTATTCCAGTAACATTCTAAATATTATCAAACTAAGAAATAATATTCTAATAAGACAATCCAAATAACATATACTATTACAAATTCAGACAGCATAACGTCTACAAATAAGTTCTACAAATAAGGACTAATTTTAAGGTTCTAAACAATTCACCCAGCATAAGATCTACAAATAATATAATAGGCCAAATAATTTTTCGAAGTGCCCACATAACATTAGCTATGTCATCACGGAATTGATTTTCTTTTAAGAAATCTGCATATAAAAAATCATTCTCATTATTTATTTTTGCTTACTTTTCAAATGCTTTAGTTATGGTGTGGTAATCCCACACATACAGTTTGTGATTTTTTTCTACGAGAAAATAAGATAATAGGTTGGATGGTCTTTACCTTAGATCTACAAATATTAGGACCTACTTGAGAAATATTTTTTGATTAAATACTATATCACCCCCTTCCCCATCATTATATATATATATATATGGGGTCTTAAGATATAAGTCCCTGGTGACAAACTTTATTAGAACTAAATGACATCCCTAATTAAAATTTGATTCACATTCTTTATCAAAATTCATTCCAAAAATGCCCTTCACTCACAAAATTCGAAATTAAGTCAGATTATAAATAGGGATGTGGTTCATATATTATTTCAAACTAAGGATTTAATTAAAAAAATTGATTTGAATTTGTCATTTAGTGCAAATTAAGTTTCGTTTGAGGGACTCCTGGCATATTACCCCTATATATATAGGGTAAAGTTCATTTTACCTACCTGAACTATATTCAACGTATAAAATACACCCATAAACTTCAAAATGTATCAAACCAAATCCATCCACCTCTGTTGACATGGCACATTGACTTTTTAAATTATATCCAGTGGCATGACAAGTGGCTTTTTCCGGACAATTTTACCCCTGCAGTACTTTCATATATGGTCTAATTAGAGGGGTTTTTGTGAATTAGTTAATGCAATTAAATATTTAATTTTTATTTTTCGTCAAATAAATAAATAGTTAAAATAAACTGTGAATCAATATTTAATTTTTATTCTAAACCGAAATCTAATTTTAAAAGTAAAGTAATCTTTTTTTTTTGAGTAAAAAAGTAAAGTAATCAATATAATTAAAAGAAGTCCTAATCCAATTAGCTTTGGTCAGACCCTATCTCCTTCGCAGCTGCACCATATCACGACCCAATTTGAATTCTTCAAGATTCAAATTCCTGGAGAACAAGTGCCAGTGAGAAACGAATTCGGAGGAAAACCAAAGAGAAACCCAATACAAATCCCTTTTAAGAAGGTCACAAAATCAGAAATTGGGGCACACAAGAAACGGGTTGATGTTTTCGTCGGATTCCGCCGACATCTTGGCCGTGTAGGGCGGAGCGAAGTCGGAGCTGCGCTGGTTTCGCAACGAAGAGTTCAAATTTCTTCTGGATTTCATTTTTTCCGGTCGCCACCGCCAACGAAAACCCAAATAGGGGTTTGTGAGAAGCTTGAACTCCCGCCGGAAAAAAATGAGCTAATTTTTAATTTCAGATGTGTGAAAGTAGGTTTTATTGTTTAATGGGTCATGGTACTAGAGAGAGAAGAGGAACAATGGTGATGTGTTTGATGAACATCACTTCTGTAGAAAGAAAGAAAAGTGACGAAGAAGAAAGAAAGAAAGAAAATGAAGGATGAGGGAGAAAAAGTTGGAGAGATAATATGACTGGACAAAAATGTAAAAACACATAAAAAACTAACGGAGTTAAAAATTGTAACGGTTTTAACGTTGACTCAAAATTCAGAGGGACTATTTTGGTTCATTTCAAAGTTGAGGGGGGTATTTTATACGTTAGGTATAATTTAGGCAGGTAAAATGAACTTTACCTGTATATATATATATATATATATATATATATATATATATATATCATTATATATATATGTCTTGGGAGGTGGGGGCCCATTTTTTCCCCATTTTCTATTTTTCTTCTTCTTTTCTTTCAGCCCTTTTACTACCTAAACGGCGCCGTTCCTTTCTCTTCCTCCAATCACAAGCCAGCATTCTTTTCTTTTTGAAGCAGCTCGATTCCGAAAATCATCGGTGTGGCCCCGTTTGCTGAATTTCTTTTTGCTTTTCCTTCTTTTCTTTTTTCATTCTCCAATGGAGGAGGCAGCAGACTTGGTGGGCATTCGAGGAAGAAACAGAGGTGAGAACATCTCCTCCTCTCACCTCTCTTCGGCGCCGCCGATCTCAAAAGCTCTTGTACCACCGCCCCGCGATCGCCGACCACGAGACGCAATCGAGAGGGGCTCGCCGCTCCGAGCGTCGGCGAGCATCAATCCGCCGCCTGCGCGGACGACAACCTCGCCTCCGTTATGTAGTATGTGCCCCCAATTTAGTTTTCTTTTTTCTCCAGCTTCGCATTCAAAGCTTGTGCTTTTAGAGAGAATGATTAAGCAATTGTTTCCTGAATTAGAATCCCAAAATTGGCCTCCAACTTTGGTTCAGTCTATTTGGAAAACTGTTTGGGAAATAAAAACTGCTTGTCTTAGAGAAGGGGTTTTTGGACACCTTGTAATGAGCAGCTTCTAAATGCATTGCCGCCCAAGAGTCACACTGCAAGGGTTGCTTTCGTTTCCCCAAAATTCGTATCGCCGGAAAAGATGGCATGTGTTGTTCATCTTGCAGGTATATCCTATGATCAAGTTCTAACGTCGTATTTTTTATGGACTGAATTTAGTTGTGGCTTTGTAGTTAGAATCTAATGATCGGTGATGGATTGATGATAGTAATGATCGAAGAGTACGATAAGATTTAGAAATTTTGCTTAGGTGGTCTAGGCTTGTATTGAGAATAGGTTCTTTTTTTTTGTTATTGAATTGATAAAGGTTCCTGCTCTACTGTACTACATGTAGATTGGATTGTTTCTGCATTAGTGGGTGTGCGCATAAGTGCAATCTGCATTCACGACATAATAACGAAGTGGGAGATGTTTTTTCAGTTGAGGCAAATTTCGAGTTTTTTACGTGTGCCTTTTTTTTGTCTTTTGCTCAAATCATGATGGAGATGCCAAACATAACTCATTTGTTTCAGGTACGGGGATCATACATTTGACCGAAGGTTACGTCTTGGTGGACCTCTGCTGAAGGAAAACATAGCAATAATGGTGCTACAGAGGTGAAATTAATCTAAACGAAGTAGGTGTTGTAAATGCAGAATGGGGCTTGATACATCCATTATGGGAGTTCAGCAAGAAAGGAAGAAAATAAAGGTTACCCTTCCCTCAATTCTGGGTAAATGAAATGAAATATCCTTTATTAAATTTCTTCAAAGAATTTCTTTTATGTTTTCTACTGTTTGAATTGCTACACAAATTAAAATAAATAATCTTTCGGTTGATAGGTGTGTTGGACGGTATATGTCTTTGGTTCTCATTTTCAGTTCTTAGCTATTTAGATGCTCATATGGATTTGGTGGATTGTGCTCTTGGCCAGCCGTGCATCTTTCGGTGAATTACCTCATTGGTTGGCACATTTTTCAGCTTTTGGCTCTGTACATTACGCCCTGCTTTTCGCCGTGGATTCAGTTATGTGTTTTTTCGTCTTAGTGTCGGGAAGTCCTTGTCCCTTTGGAATTTTTTTATTCGTGGAATTTTCGTTTTCATTATTGTGCAGCTATTTTACCTCCTCGTTTTTCTCAAATTTATGTTTTATGAAAATGGCAATTCTTTCAGCCTGCGTCCATCAGGCATTTGTTTGTTTTTTTTCGTCTCCTCCTTTCGTAATTACCTTTCAATTGTTAGCTCTTTATGTGTTCGCATGTATTTCATTGAATCGCCTGCCTGCTTATTTGTGCTTACATGTCACATTTATTTGTATGCTTGATCGTGCTGCATTTATTTGCTTTAATACTTAGTTAGCAGTTGTGGAACAGGGTTTGAGTGGGTGCATGCTTAATTGGCAACGTCAAGAGTGCATCATCGGTGCTGCCAGACGTATGTCGGGAGGTTCTTAAACTTTTATGGCATTATTGTATGGATTTTGATGCCCATGTACATTTGTTTATGCAGTATGTGGAAATTTTCATTTCCGCCTTCTGACGATGTTTTAGCTCGCTCTTTTATCTAACTGAACCTGCGTTCTTCTTGATTCTTGACATGACAATTCTCCTTCCTCTCTAAGATACATGGAACAAATTTAGCCGGTTACTTTGCCGGTTTTAATGTTGCATTCCATACCATATAACAATAATCTAACACGATTTTACGCTAGGAAGAAAAGATTGAGGTAGTGCTTCATCAAGCAAATATTAATAGTTCAAAAGAAATCGAAATTTATACCTTATGAAGAAAATTAACTGGGCACCGACACCGCACCTTGTGCGGTGCTTCGAGACTAGTATATATATATATATATATGGGGAAAAACCCTTTTCTTTAGGCCCATTCTTTCTCCTTTTCTTTTGGCCCATTTAATATTGAAACTGTGTCGTTTCTTTCCGTCGGTCCAATAAGTCTTTTCTGTTCTTTTCTTTTCCTTTTATTTTTGAAGCAGCTTGACCGTGTCCTGCTTGCTTCATTTTTTCTTATTTTTTTTTAATTCTGCTTTTCGTAAAACGACGCCGTTTCACACCTTCAGCCTCACTTTGTCCTCCTCCTTCACCTTCTGCTGCCGCCAACTGCCGCCCGCCACCGTCGACTTGATCGGCGACCAACGCCACCCTGACCAATGTTGGGCCCCGCACGGTGGTCGGCGGCCTACAATTTCTGACTACAGCCCCAGCAGCTTCACGCCCCCCCCCCACTAGACCAACAACTTTACTTCCACCTCAATTCTCCACCAATTGCACTTCACCCATTTTCGTCCACATCCAAAGCATCCAAAATTGTGATTCGTTATTTCTTGTGTCCGCCCCTTTGTCCGATACTCTCTTTTGTGAAGGTAATATACTCCTTTTGTTCTTTTCATTTTTTCCCTGATTGTGTTTCAATTAGCAACTGAATTAATCTCGATTCCGCCCTGTCGAATATCTCACTGCTCTCCAAATTCCACTCAAAACCCTACTCAAATCTCTTCTCTTCTTTCAGATTATCGAGTCTCAACAGCCGGAGAAGAAACAATAATCATCTTTCTCCGAACCTCGTTTTCTGTAATAAGAACATCTGCCCACAAGCCGATATTCAATATTTTACAGCTGAAAACAAAGATTTGATTAAAAGGGTCGGCCGAGGATTGCTCGGTTTCGCCGCCGCCGTGTCGTTGCTCTGTGATTCGCCGGCGTTTGCTGAATCACTGATTGTAGCTTTTCCTGTTTCTCACAACCGTGAGGTAATATTTTACAAAAAAGAAGTTATTTATTTATTTATTTCATATTACTAAATATTATTTTAATCAGACTCTTACTTCTGTTTTGAAACAGGTGAATACTGTACAAAGAACACTTGTGGAGGCATGGGGTTTTATTAGAGAAACCTTTGTGGATCCAACTTTCAATCATCAGGGTAAGAAAGACCAAAATGCCCCTCGTCGAACTTCTTTCGTTTGATTAGTTTTTCAAGTTTTGAAAATGAATGTAGTTGTGTCCTTGAATCAATAGTTGCCAACATTAGGATGAGAGCTTCGTGCTTGTTGTTTATCGGTTTTATCCTTGTCCGAATCAATGAACTAATAATTCGAAGGGGACTTATGTTTTACAGATTAGGACTTAAAATTACAACAAACGATGGTCGAAATGTTTCCACTTACATCAGAAGATGCTGCGTATAATAAAATCAAAGGGACGCTTTCGACTGTTACAGATCCTTTTACGCGCATAATCAGTCGTAAGGTATTTTTTTTCTTGTCTTAATTAATTAATTAATTCAAATTTTACTTATGATCCATTTTTCGTACATTAATGGGCTGTGTGTGTGTGTGTGTGTCTATATATATATATATATATATATATATATATATATATATATATATATATATATATATATATATATTTGTTACATGCAGGAATATCAAAGTTTTAGAATAGGAAGCGATGGAAATTTGCAAGGTGTCGGCTTATTTATCAACGTTCAACCGCAGACAGGACACGTGGTGGGTTGACTTTACGCATTTCCGTACTTTTTTTTTTATAATATCGAATATTGATTTGCTTTATTTTTTTGGTTAATTATGAAGTTTTTTTTTTTCGCAAGATTGGCATGTGATTTTCTATTTTACTTTATTTCAAGTTGTTTTATCGTGCATAAAGAGTAGCCCAGCTGCGCGAGCTGGTATACGCGAAGGAGATGAGCTAATGGAAATAAACGGTAATTTACATTAGTACTTAATAAACTAGAACAATAGTTTTAATAAAAAATAATAAACAAAATTTCTAATAATCGGTTTGATGATTTTTTTTTTTTTTTTTGTGGTGCATAATAGGTAAAAGACTCGACGGAGTGGCAAGTGAAGCAGCTGCACAAAAGCTCAGGGGACATGTCGGAACAACTGTTACAGTAAAAGTTCACACCGTAAGAACACTTCACTTGCATTTAACAAATAAATACTGTTTTTCGAATAATTTTTTTTAATATAATTGTAAATGTCGATTGTGAAAGCTGGTTAATTAATTTTGAACTTCATTGGTGCATTTATGTTTATCCAGGTTGATGACTTCGGGAGTTCTTATATCAGAGAGGTTAATATACCCCGTGAAGTAATCAAGCTTTCGCCGATATCGAGTGCTATAATTCCTCACAAATTGTCAGATGGACATTTATCGAAGACGGGATATGTGAAATTAGCAACTTTTTCTCAGGTATTTCATTTTCTCGAGCATTTTTCAACTCATGAAAATCGATAGAATTTAGCCGTATTATTGACGAACGAGGGTAAAAAGGTAATTTCGATCGTGTTATATAGACCGCAGCATTGGAGATGGAGAATACGGTTCATGAGGTGGAGAGTCAAGGTATTCAATCGTACATATTGGATCTTAGAAACAATCCAGTAAGTCTCTTCTATGTGGATCTGCTTGATTTGTTCAATGAGGTAAATTAACTACTCAGTTATGATGATCCAACAAAATTATTTGTTTGCAATTGTTGAATTCAATATTTGCCCTGTTTTCAGGTTGAATTTCAAACTGCCTCAGGACAGATGATAGATTTAATTACCACTATTGAAGGAGAAAAGGATTTGTCAAAATACTCATTACCACTGTGAGTATAAAATACTCAAACTTCTGACATTGAAGAAAAAAAAGATAGTCTAAATAAAGTTACAAAATAACTACTTAGATCAGCATTACCTTAATTATCAAGTCCGGTCCTTCCATAAACCAAGCCCTTTGAACGATTTCAAGCCTGCTGTAGTATGCCGAACCAATTATAACAGTTTTCAACATTTAGACTTATTTTCCTTCTCGTCTTTTTTTGGTCTTTAAGATTTTCTGGTTTGATTTCTGCACTCACCGCCGCATTGTTCAGTACAAGACTGCCTACTACTCATTTTACCTTCCAGTCAGTGTGATATGTTGTAATTTCGCTTAATTAACCTTTATCAAAAGACGAACAGTGTTTCAGTTTTAAATCTCTTATATTTTTATAGGTTGCATGCGCATTGCTCATGGCTGGTGAGGACCTAGACAACCATGTAACCGTGCAAAACGTGCTTATTGATATGGGAATCTACTTTCAAGTACAGGTGAGTTTGTCTGCCACATTTTTGTGTCGGAAAATCATTAAGAAAATAGGTTATGCAATCTCTGGTTTTCATTAGTTAACCAAACCTGTGAAAGCCATTAATAAAGTTACTTACATATCAAGATGATCAAGATTTATCTTTCTTTCACAGTTTTCTTGCAGGACATTTTTCGTATTTTCTGTGCGACTTGTTTGAATCTTTCAACTGTTTTCGAATTTTTATGTGGTTACTTGAATGTATGTACATGTGTTAGTTTTTGCATGCACGAGAGATGTCTGCGCAACTAACTTGTTTTTAACAAACTTCATCATTTTTATACTTTTGACATATCTGTTCAGGATGACTACTTAGATTGCTTCGGTGAGCCTGATGATTGTCCGCGCATTAATAATAATTATTAAAAAAAAAAAAACCCGTCTTCGTTATTGGATGTTGTATTAATTCTTCGTGTTATATGTTTCATCAGATTGGAACAGATATTGAAGATTTGGGATTCTTTTTTTCAATTATAAAATAATATTCGGAAATTTTATTTCTTTAACGAGGATTTTCCTAATGTACAGTTCAACATGGATTTGAAGGTATCAACAAACTTGGAGACATTATTTACTTGGAAATCGAAGTAAATTTGTCCAATTTAACAATTTTTGCTATGTCATCGTCATCTGTGTATATTTGTCTCCTCCAATTGCGTAATTCCTGTCTTTTCTCTTCATTTTTCTTTCGAGAGGTCTTTGATCGACGTTCTTGCTCCTTCTTTTCCCTTTTCTTTTATTCCTTATCTTTAATCCAATTTCGTTTTTCCCACTTTTTGGATTCAATAAGTTATCTATTACAGAAAACCTAGCTTTCACTGTTATCGTCTCCTTCTACTCAAATTCATTCATCGGTTTCAACTTAAGCACTCTCTTTTTTTCAACAAAAATATATTTAGATATTTTTTTAAACCAGCCTTTACCTTTTCGCTCAAATTCGTTTTGTTTAAGGTTTGCGATCGGTCAGGTGAGGCCTGAACAGCAGATTGAATCGTCTGTGTGTTTTGCGTTTTATTTGTATATGTCTTGGTACGAGGTAATTTTTCATTTTCCATTTATTTTGGGGATTTTTTCTGCCTATATAAATATATATATATTTTTTTTTTTCACGCAAGTTGGATAGTTTGAAGAACTGAAGGAAAGGGAGAACATAGCCATTTAGTCGTTTGAGAAATAAAAATTAAGTAAATTTGCTGGTAGAAGAGGGGAAAGGTGAAAGTTTGTTTTACTTCTCTATGATTAATGTTCTGGTATGGTGAGTAGGGTATGATAATATTGAAATGATCTGCAGAATATACACCGGTGTAATTGGTTAATGTGTTCTTCTAGCATTTGGATTTGTTTGATTTCAACACCTTTATAAAACCTATTTGGGTTTAAGTTTTAGTTCCCTTACACATAGATATAGGAGATGAAGCAGCACGATGCCTCTTATGCAAGGATTCTTTGCTTATGGCTTCCAAAGGTTGAGTCCTGGTGCAGGCGACTCTCTTCTATTTTCCTGTAATTTTCTCTTTTTTGTGTTCAACCAATCTAATTTTATTACTTTCTTCATTCCCAACCATTGTTTCCTTTGTTTTCTTTTTCTTCGTCTTTTCTATGTTCAATCACAGGTTAGCCCTTTTTTGGTGTTTCGGCTTCGATTTGCTGTTGCTCTCTCTGTTCGTATACAGGTTTGCCGCTTGTTCAAGAATTATATTGATGTCTTCCAGTGAAGTTTACTTCTTATAGCTGATTTTATTTGGCCGAGTGAATTCTCAGCTGGAGTTGAGTTCGTCCACATCTGTAGACGGCGCCACTCTGACGAGTAGCTTTCCGCTTCCGACGACTTCGTTTGACGTTGGACTTCATTTGTATTTTTTCCTTACGATTTACTTCTTGTACATTATCCTTCAAAATTTTCGCTCCCTCTCTCCACCACCTCCTTATTTCCCGGCCTCCGTCGACTGGACACACGAGGCATAAATTCCGGCGGTTTTCGATTTGTGTTCTCATATTTTCCAATTTTCTCTGCGCATATTGGTGCTTTAGGGAAGTGGATGAATCGCTGCTCGATCTCAAAAGGCCTTCCCTATTTCCTTCTATGATTGTTTCTTTTGTTGAGGAAAGTGGATGAAATCGCTGCTCGATCGCAAAAAGCCCTCGCTCTCTTCTATGAATATTTGTTTTCG
Source organism: Erythranthe guttata (assembly GCF_056151865.1). Classification (NCBI taxonomy): domain Eukaryota; kingdom Viridiplantae; phylum Streptophyta; class Magnoliopsida; order Lamiales; family Phrymaceae; genus Erythranthe; species Erythranthe guttata. The sequence continues at coordinate 8,400,530 of NC_142543.1, read as the reverse complement.
TAGTTGGGGCTATTAGGTCTTTAATTTAAGCAACCTGGATCGTATAATTGCATTTTCAGAACTTTTGAATGCAACAAAATCGGGTGAGGAATCACACGTTCACCTCATATTCATTCTCTGTTTCCCATTTATTATTTTCTTCTTGTTTTTCAATTTCCTATATATCAGATTACAAGAAGATTTCAATCACTTGAAGGTATTAACAGCTTTATGTATGTCGACACTTGTAATCCGATCTTTCTCGTATTTTCATACCTCTTGGTAAAATTGAAAACCAAAAATTTGATTGTATGTCGCATAATTTTTTGAATCGTCTATCATGTTCGTGGCGTACGTTTAAGTTTTGTTTTTAGGTTTGTACTGTTTCCGAGTAACAATTTGAATAATTACAGATTTGATCCTTAAACAAGAAATGCACCCCAAGTGGGGGTCAATTTGTAATTTCTGGTAATCCACTGACACAGTTTTGAAAATTGCAGAATTGCCGCTATACTTACTCTATCTTCCCATCCATTCCACCCAAATAGCAAATTTAACACCAAAGTAGATCTCTCTTGTAATATCCGAATAATCAGCCACCAACGCAGTATGCTTCGACTCAACTATAACTGCGCATGACTCATTTACGAAAATTCGCAATACTGAGTTTAAAATCTTATGATTTACGATTCAAATCTTACGATTCAATTATTCATACCTAAGTCAATTCAAATGTTAAAATAAATCTTAAATATCGACAAAACGATCAAATTTTACGATTTACGATTTAAGAAAACAATAATTTATTATATTATTTATAATTAACGTGTTATAATTACTATTTTGGTCCATATATTATATACCATATTTAGTTTTAGTCCTAAAACCGGAAATGTCCCCAAGTGGAGATCAATTGGTAATTTCCGAAAATCCACCTCCCTAGCTGAAACAGTTCTGAAAATTCCGCTCCACCCAAATTGCAAATTTGACCCCAAAGTGGATCTCTCTTTCAATATCCAAAATATCCGCCACATTTATGAAAATTCGCAACACCGAGCATAAAATCGTATGGTTTACGATTCAAATCTTACGATTCAATTGATTAATATCTATGTTGATTCAAATGTTAAAATAAATCTTAAATATCAACAAATCGATTAAATTTTACAATTTTTGGTCCCCATATTATTATATATTTTTTTAATTCTGGTCCTTAAACTATAAATGCACCCCAAATGGGGGTCAATTTGTAATTTTTGGAAATCCACCTCCCTGACTGTAACACCTCTATACTTACTTCATCTTCCCAACCGCTCCAGCCCAATTGCAAATTTATCCCCAAAGTGGATTTCTCTTGCAATATCCGAAATATCTGCCACCAACGCAGTATGCTTCTACTCCTCAGCTATAATCGCGTGTGACTCATTTATGCAAATTCGCAATACCGTGTTTAAAATCTTATGATTTACAATTCAAATCTTACTATTCAATTCGTTCATACCTAAGTCGATTCAAATGTTAAAATAAATTTTAAATATCAACAAAACGATCAAAGTTTAAGATTTACGATTTAAGAAAACTTTAATCTATTATATTATTTTTATGATAATTACAGTTTTGGTCCCTATATTAAATACATTTTTTTAATTTTTGTCCTTAAACCAGAAATCCCCCCCCCCCCCCCCCCCCAAGTGGAGGTTAATTTGTAATTTTCGAAAATCCACCTCCCTAGCTTAAATAGTTGTGAAGATTGCAGAATCACCCCTATACTTACTCCATTTTCCGCTCCACCCAAATTGCAAATTTGAATCCAAAGTGGATCTCTCTTTCACTATCCAAAATATCCGCCACATTTACGAAAATTCGCAACAACGAGCATAAAATCTTATGATTTACGATTCAAATCTTACGATTCAATTCAATCATATCTACGTCGATTCAAATGTTAAAATAAATCTGAAATATCAACAAATTGATCAAATTTTACGATTTTTGGTCCCTATATTACTAAACCTTTTTTTTTTTTAATTTTGTTCCGTAAAAAAGAAATGCACCCCAAGTGGGGGTCAATTTGTAATTTTTGGAAATTCACCCTCCTGGCTGAAACAATTTTGAAAATTGCAGAATCACCCCTATACTTATTCCATCTTCCCAGCCGCTCCACCTAAATTGCAAATTTAACCCCTAGGTGGATCTCTCTTGCAATATCCGAAATATCCGCCACCAAGGCAGTATGTTTCTACTCCTCCTCAGCTATAATCGCTTGTGACTCATTTACGAAATTTCGCAATACTGAGTTTAAAATCTTATGATTTACGATTCAAATCATACGATTCAATCCCTTCATACCCAAGTCGATTCAAAAGTTAAAATAAATCTTAAATATCAACAAAACCATCAACTTACGATTTAAGATATAAGAAAACTTTAATTTATTATATTAATTTTAATAAACTTGTGATGATTACAGTTTTGATCCCTATATTATATACCATTTATAATTTTGGTCCTTTAACCTGAAATGCCCCCCCAAGTGGAGGTTAATTTGTAATTTCCGAAAATCCACCTCTCTGGCTGAAATAGTTGTGAAGATTGCAGAAACAACCCTATACTTACTCCATCTTCCTAACCGCTACACCCAAATTGCATATTTGACTCCAAAGAGTGGATCTCTCTTTCACTATCCAAAATATCCGTCACATTTACTAAAATTCGCAATAACGAGCATACAATCTTATGATTTACGATTCAAATCTTACGATTCAATTCATTCATATCTATATCGATTCAAATGTTCAAATAACGAGCATACAATCTTATGATTTACGATTCAAATCTTACGATTCAATTCATTCATATCTATATCGATTCAAATGTTCAAATAAATCTTAATTATCAACAAATTGATCAGATTTTACAATTTTTGGTCCCTATATTATTAAACCTTTTTTTTTTTTAATTTTGATCCTTAAACCAAAAATGAACCCCAAGTGGGGGTCAATTTGTAATTTTTGGAAGTGCACCTCCCTGGCTGAAACAATTTTGAAAATTGCGGAATCACTTATATACTTACTCTATCTTCCCAGCCGCACTACCTAAATTGCAAATTTGACCCCAAATTGGATCTCTCTTGCAATATACGCCACCAACGTAGTATGCTTCGACTCCTCCTCAGTTATAATCGTGTGTAACTCATTTATCAAATAAATCTTAACTATCAACAAATTTATCAAATTTTACGATTTTTGGTCCCTATATTACATACATTTTTTTTAAAATTTTTGTCCTTAAACAAGAAATGCACCCCAAGTGGGGGTCAATTTGTAATTTTTGGAAATCCACTTCCTTGACTGAAACAGTTTTGGAAATTGCAGAATCACCGCTATACTTATTCCATTTTCCCAGTCGTTTCACCCAAATAGCAAATTTAACACCAAAGTGGATCTCTTTTGCAATATCCGAAATATCTGCCACCAACGCAGTATGCTTCGACTCCTCAACTATAATCGCGGGTGACTTATTTACGAAAACTCGCAATACCGAGTTTAAAATCTTATGATTTACGATTCAAATCTTACGATTCAATTATTCATACTTAAGCCGATTCAAATGTTAAAATAAATCTTAAATATCGACAAAACGATCAAATTTTACGATTTCCGATTTAAGAAAACAATAATTTATTATATTATTTATAATTAACGTGTTATAATTACTATTTGGGTCCCTATATTATATCCCATTTTTAGCTTTGGTCCTAAAACCGAAAATGCCCCCAAGTGGAGGTTAATTGGTAATTTTCGAAAATCCACCTCCCTAGCTGGAGCAGTTCTGAAAATTGCATAATCACCCCTACACTTACTCAATCTTCCTAACCGCTCCACCCAAATCGCAAATTTGACCCCAAAGTGGATCTCTCTTTCAATATCCAAAATATCCGCCACATTTATGAAAATTCGCAATATCGAGCATAAAATCGTATGATTTAAGATTCAAATCTTACGATTCAATTCATTCATATCTATGTTGATTCAAATGTTAAAATAAATCTTTAATATCAATAAATCGATCAAATTTTACGATTTTTGGTCCCTATATTATTATACCTATTTTTAATTTTGGTCCTTAAACCAGAAATGCACCCCAAATGGGGGTCAATTTGTAATTTTTGAAAATCCACCTCCCTGGCCGAAACATTTTTTAAAATTATAGAATCACCCCTATACTTACTCCATCTCCTAGCCTATCCACCCAAATTGCATATTTAACCCCAAAGTGGATCTCTCTTGCAATATCTTAAATATCTGCCACCAACGCAGTATGTTTCAAGTCCTCCTCAGCTATAATCGCGTGTGACTCATTTACGAAAATTCGCATTACCGAGTTTAGAATCTTATGATTTACGATTCCAATCTTACGATTCAATTTATTGATACCTAAGTCGATTCAAATATTAAAATAAATCTTAAATATCGACAAAACGATCAAATTGTACAATTTACAATTGAAGAAAACTTTAATTTATTATATTATATATAATAAACATCTTATAATTACAGATTTGGTCCATATATTATATACCATTTTTAATATCGGCCTTTCAACCGGAAATGCCCCCAAGTGGAGGTCAATTTGTAATTTCCGAAAATCCACCTCCCTCGCTGAAATTGCAAATTTGACCCCAAAGAGTGGATCTCTCTTTCAATATCCAAAATATCCGCCACATTTACGAAAATTCGCAATAACGAGCATACACTCTTATGATTTACGATTCAATTCATTCTTATCTATGCCGATTCAAATGTTAAAATAAATCTTAAATATCAACTAATCGATCAAATTTTACGATTTTTGGTCCCTATATATTACATACATTTTTTTTAATTTGGTCCTTAAACAAGAAATCCACCCCAAGTTGGGGTCAATTTGTAATTTCTGGAAATCCACCTCCATGGCCGAAACAGTTTTGAAAATTGCAGAATCACCCATATACTTACTCCATATTCCCAGCCGCTCCGCCGAAATTGCAGATTTAACCCCAAAGTGGATCTCTCTTGCAATATCCGAAAGATTTTAAACTCGGTATTTGCGAATTTACGAAAATTCACAATACCGAGTTTAAAATCTTTTGATTTACGATTCAAATCTTACGATTCAATTATTCATACCTAAGTCGATTCAAATGTTAAAATAAATCTTAAATATGGACAAAACAATCAAATTTTACGATTTACGATTTAAGAAAACAATAATTTATTATATTATTTATAATAAACGTGTTATAATTACTATTTTGGTCCCTATATTATATACCATTTTAAAGTATTTAAACCGGAAATGCCCCCCAAGTGGAAATCAAGTTGTAATTTCCGAAAATCCACATCCCTGGCTGAAACAGTTAGGAAGATTGAAGAATCACCCCTATACTTATTCCATATTCCTAGCCGCTCTACCCTAATTACAAATTTGATTTCAATATCCAAAATATTCGCCACATTTATTATCACAAGTTTATCATAAATAATATAATACCTTTAAAGTTTTCATAAATCGTAAATCGTAAAATTTGATCGATTTGTTGATATTTAAGACAACAAATCCACCTCCTGTCCGACACAGTTCTGAAAATTGCAGAATCACCCCTATACTTACTCCATCTTCCCAGCCGCTCCACCCAAGTTTTACCTAATCGTAGAAAAAAGATAAAAAAAGATGCAGCCTAAAAATCAATTTATGAAAGTATGTCGAAAATACATAATACGATAAGTTCTTGTATTCACCCCCGAGGCACCCGGCACCGCGCATTGCGCGGTGCTCTACACTAGTGTGTGTATATATATATATATATATATATATATATATATATATATATATATATATATATATATATATATATATATATATATATATATATATATATATATATATATATATATATTGTTTTTCAGGCATCGTCACAACCTGCTAAACAGGTCATTTCTGAATCTCTGCCCTAACAACTTACTTTACGTTTTACATCCATTTTTGAAATATTCTACGCACGTCTCAAAAAATTACTTGTCTCTAGCTAATATGTAGTGCCCTCTCATTTGGAAAAATCAACTCAATTTTATTTATGTATATCAATTATGCTATTAGGTATTACTTGACTTTCGTCTTTAATAATTTTAAGCATTGCGTTTCGTCATTTTTAGCTACTCTTTTTGGCAGGTTTTCAATGTTTTTTTTATCAACAATCCTTTTATTAACTAGACAAATTTTTAATGTTGTCTTGCAATGTTGTTGTTGGGTGCTAAATACCAACACGCAAGTGTACGTATCGCAAACAAGTAGTAAAGTAGACTCGTGAGAGTCGGATGTCGATCCCACAGGGAATACGCAAATTATTTAATCCTAAGTACCAAATCCTAACAATTGTGATTTTTATCCAGCCTACGCAGGGTTGTCAAATTAATTAACTAAATAAATTAAATTAATTAAGAAAGCAATTAAACACGAGAAAAATATCAATATAAAACGGATCTAGGATTTTATCTTCCCCTATGCGATAATTCTTCACCCAATTAATCTTCTATTATGCAAGTTACGATTCCCGATTATTAACCCAAGACACGAAATTACTCATAACCAGCTGTCGCTGCGCTATAAGCCTATTATTCATAAAAGATTCACTATATGTCTATGCAAACCTAGTATAAATAAAGCATTAAATAACAAGTCTCGCAAACGGCTACCTAAGGTATTATCTGTATGTCTACGATAATACATGCAATTAACACACACATTCGGTGAAAAACTACTCGAAGGCTCTCCTATCTCTGTTCTAATTATTAAAACGATCTGTCAATCAATTCTAACAATAACAAATAGCAACATAAGTTAGCTACGCTCATGCACTAAATAAGATCAAGATAGAAGAAATAATCGAAGAATTAAACTTGCATAAAAGTAGAAAAATAGGTTCGAGTTACCACATAGGGTTCCAATAAAATCCTAGAATAAAAACTTAGCTACTCATGTTCGTTACGAAAAACATAATAAAAATACGAAAAATCATAAAAAAAACAATAAAAGAGGAGAACTATGATGAAGAGTCGTCAAGTCTTCGTCTTCGTTCTTGTGCTCCTTGATTGCGTGCTGAAAGATGAAAGATAAAAACTAAAAATAAAGATGAAAGGTAAAAGATTAAAAGATAGATCTAATTGTGTGCTTGTGGCCTTTAAATAGGGTGCCAAAATATAATAGGGCGGGTTTCCTTGTGTAATTAAACTTCCTTCACTGCGCCAATTCGACCATCCGGACGGCCGTGTGAGATTTATGCCTAAAATCCGCACGGCCGTGCGGTCTTTAATTCTTCTGAAATCTGATTTTTTCACTTTTGGCCCACTTTTTTCTCTGAATTTGCAGTTTTCACCCCATAAGTTGCCAATTCTTCAATTTGCACCTAAAATACAAATAACAACCATTTTAAGCACCAATTATCGTAAAAACACATCAAAAGCTCCAATCAAAAGGTACAATTAAGTGTATAAATATACACTTAACACACCCCCAAACTTGAACTTTTGCTTGTCCTCAAGTAAAATCAAATTAAGAACACAAACCACGACAATACATCTCATTACATAGATCGATTGTTCAACTTCGTGTTTTCAGAACTTGCACTTATGATGATAATTCCTAGGTATTCGCAAGCTTAACATTCAACGGTACTTAGTCACTCACTATTACCAAAAACCACAAATCATACAATTGCTTCAAGTATCCAATATTTGCAAGTTAAAGATAGAAAGAATTTGTACTTACATGCATATATTTGACTCCAAATACTCACCAAATTATTTTACTCAACTAATATTGAACAATAAGCTATTGGGATCATTGGGGCTTTGTGGCTTTCAATTGTTAGGCTCTTTGGTCCGAGGTAGGTAATATGGGTATATGTGGCTAATTTTCTTGAATTGAGGTGATTACGCCAAAATTTGAAAGATAGGCGTTTGAAACAATGAATTCACCTCTAGGGACTTAAATAAACTCGATTCTCCAAAATTAACACGTCAACACTTTTGTCTTTTAGGCAATGGATCGAGTTTTCAACCCAATTCGCAACTAGTCCTTATTTCTCCCTTCTAATCTATTCTTCTTCTTTTTTTTTCTCTCTCTCTTTTTTTTTTTTTTTTTTTGAATCGAAGAATTTAGATATATACATATATGAAGATGCACATATATATCTATTTTTTTTTTTTTTTTGAAGTAGAAAAATAGATCTTATAAGAATTTTTCGACCGACCTCCAAGGGATAATTATTCAAAAATCTCCACTTTTCTACCTTCTACACATTGGCTAAAAGAAAGAACACCTTTTCTCCGAGGCTCAAATCAAGGTTCTAAGGATAATTTGACAAAAATGGTAGGCTTGAAAGGCTCAAACGGTTCAAAGATTGCCCAAATCATATCCCAAATCACTTACTACCAACACTTCGTATCATAAATGTCCTAAGGTGAGATTTAAAACCGAACAAAGCATGATTGAGCACAAATAAATTCCAAATTTAAAATGCAAAAATTCAACCAAAGCAATGCACAAGGCGTGATTCCTAACAATAATTCACTTCTACGTTCCGTTGAATCGAAAGCTAAACAAATATCTACTCCTTATCAACATAAAACAAGTAATCTCATCATCAAACATTGACCATCTCCCATTATCATAATTCATCGATGCACCAAACAAAAACTTTTTTTTTTTTTTAAAACAAAAAAACTAAAGCATGCAAAACAAAAAAAAATTAAAACGCAAATAAAACGCACATAAAATAAAACAAGTAGTTAACCACCCCCAAACTTAAAATTCACATTGCCCTCAATGTGATTCGCCCGGAGTTTAAGGATAGAAAACACCTGTTTTTAAGCGTCGGGACCATCGTCGGGTTGCTCACCAACTCCACCTCGCGCATGAGCATCTCCATCTCCTTCATCATCCGAAAGCGCGGGTACCGGCTCAATAATCGGTGCGGGAAAATCGTCGAACACCTTGTGGGCGTTCTTGGTGGAATGGGTTTTTTCGAGAAAATTGCACCGTTCTTGAATCTCCCTGCGCAAATCAATAACAAACCACCTTGATTACGTATTATGTGTGTGTAGTTGGTAAATTTTCGGTGAAATTTGTCAAAGAAAAGAGAAAATTTCGAAAAAAGAAGGCGAAGGTTCGAAGTGGGGGAGAGAGGGGATTTGAAATTATGGAAATTGTTTTTTTTTTTTTTTTCTTCTGCACGGCCGTGCGCGATTTAGGTGAAAAATCCGTACGGCCGTGCCCTTTCTCAGAATTAGGCAGTAGCCTCTTCAAATTTCACACGGCCGTGCGAGATTTAGGTGAAAATCCGCACGGCCGTGCCCTTTTCCATTTTTGGGCAGTAGCCTCTTCAAATTTCACACGGCCGTGCGAGATTTAGGTGAAAAATCCGCACGGCCGTGCCCTTTTCCAATTTTGGGCAGTAGCCTCTTCAAATTTCACACGGCCGTGTGAAATTCCTGCCTTTTTCTTACACGGCCGTGTGAATAATTGCAAAATTTGCAATTAAACCCCTGAAAAATAAAAACTTCTTATTAGTGCCCCTGAAACTTTTTTTTTTTTTAAGTAAAAGTAAAATAAGAACTAACACTAACAAGATAAATAAATAAAAACAAAGATTAAAAGAAAATAAAATAAAAGAAAGAAAAACGAAATCTCGGGTTGCCTCCCGAGAAGCGCTAAGTTTACAGTCTTCAGCCGGACTTTGTCTGCTTCTTTGTTCAAGCTAACGTGACCGAAGTCACTTGGCAATTGAATTCCTCTCCCCGATGACTCTCGTTTGATTTTTTAGGTGGCCACATCCTCCTTGCACGTTCATCACCGTTAGCACCCCAACTCTTTTGACTATCTCTCGGAGGTGTTGAAATTGAGTTCGCACAACAAACGTGCTCCTTTCGATTCCCTTTTCCCTTATCATCTCCTGCACTCAATGATGCTTTCCCATGGCCCAAAATTGAAATATCAAATTTTTCATGATTTGTAAAATCCATAAGATCAATAGTAAAACACTCATTATTCTCACATGGATTTTTATTAGCACAAAAAACATTAAATTTGATCGTTTCATCATGCACTGTCATTGTAAGATCACCACTCGCACAATCAATTAAAGTTTTTGAAGTGGCTAAAAACGGTCTCCCTAAAATCAGAGGTATCTCCCTATCTTCATCTATATCGAGTACACCAAAATCAACCGGGAAGATAAATTTGTTCACCTTTACTAGCACATTCTCTAAAATACCTTTTGGGTAAACCAAAGACCTATCGGCTAATTGCAGAGTTATAGCCGTAGGTTCAATTTCACCTAACCCAAGATTTTTAAAAGTGGAATAAGGCATAAGATTAATGCTAGCACCTAAATCAATAAGCGATCCAAAATTTTTACCTCCTATAGTACAAGGGATAGTGAACTTACCTGGATCGCCGAGTTTTTGTGGAAGGGGCCGTGTAAGAATTGCACTACATTGTTCCTTGAGTTGGATCATCTCGTTCCCTTGCAATTTCTTCCTCTTTGTCACGAGATCCTTGAGGAACTTCAGCCACTTTGGCATCTTTTGAAGGGCTTCAATAAACGGAATATTTATTTGGATTTCCTTCAGCTTGTCCAAAAATCTTTGATAATCGGCATCGAGCTTCTTCTTTATAAGCTTCTGAGGATATGGAATTGGAGGGGTTCGTGATTTCACTGGAGATGATAGTGGTTCTTTGTGAGTTGTTTCTTTTTCCCCAATCACGCTCGGCTTCTCGATTACCGTGTTTTGCTTTTCCTTTCGTGGGGCTTCCTCCAATTGTCTCCCATTCCTTAAACTCACAGCGTTGCACTGCTCGACGTTGTTCTTCCGAGGATCTTTCGTATTCGACGGCAGTGCTCCCGATGGCCTCGTGGTTAGCTGGGTTGCAAGTTGACCCATTTGTGTTTCCAAATTCCGGATGGAGGCTTGGGTGGTTGTCATGAATTGCGCCAAGATATTTGCGAGATCTACACCTTGAGGTTGAGCTTGAGGCGGATTTTGGAATCCGGGAGCTGGTCGTGAATGATTTGGCGGTTGACCTTGAGGTGTTGCTTGCCTTTGTCCGTGCTGATTTCCTCCCCACCCAAAGTTAGGGTGATCCTTCCATCCGGGATTGTAAGTATTGGAGTACGGGTTCCTCTGTTGTCGGTTGGTGTCATGCACATAATTCAGAGACTCCGTTTCTTCTACGCGCTGGTCGGGAACTTGGACTGCGTGGACTTGCTGAGTCTGCAAAGCCGCTACTTGCTTCGATAGCTTCTCCAATTGGGCCGTGATTGCAGTGACTCCGTCTAACTCCAAAATTCCCCCCGTCTTGACTGCTCGCTATTCGACCGGTCCGATGCCCGCATGTATTTGTTTCGAGCGATTCGCTCCAAAAGTTCGTATGCTTCGTCATAGGTCAAACTCATGAACATACATCTAGCTGCAGAGTCGAGCACTGTCCTCGAGTTGTCTTGCAGTCCATCGTAAAATATTTGCAGTTGGCGCCACTCTTGTAGTCCGTGATTCGGGCACCTCCTTACTAACTGTTTGAACCGCTCCCACGTCTCGAATAATGCTTCACCGGCTTCTTGTATGAAGTTTTGAATTTCTCGCCGGATTCTCTCAGTTTTTGTTGGGGAGTTGTATGTGTTCATGAAAAGTTGAGCTAGCTGGGCCCACGACGAGATGGAGTGCGGTGCACGAGTTTGCAACCATTCTCGGGCTGCTCCTTGTAGGGAGTGCTTGAACAGGCGGAGTTGCAATGCTTCGGGTGTTACTCCGTTCATCTTGTGCGAGTCACACGTTTCGAGAAAGTTGACCAAGTGAATATGTGGATCTTCATGAGCCAATCCGCTGAATAGACCATTGTTTTGGAGCATCGTGAGGAGTCCCGCTCGAATCTCGAAATTGTTGGCTTCAATGGGGGGCTGCTGGATGCTTGATTGGAACCCATTGAGTGTCGGAACGGTGTACTCGTGCAAGGCTCGTTGACGCGGTGGTGGATTAATTAGCTGGCGTTGGTTTTGCTCGTTGACGATTTCTCTCGCTACATTCGGTAGGCGCCCTTGGACACCACCCCCACGATTATTCTCGTCTTCCATCGTTGCGGGAGTGTTTTGAGCTAACCGTTGATTTCTCCTGGCTTGCCTAAACGTTCGCTCAATTTCGGGATCAAGAGGTAGCAAGCTCGTGTCGTGTCCTCTTCGCATAAAAAGTACCTAAAACAAAATAATTAAATAATTAAATAAAATAAAAAAAAAATGGCTGAAGTAAGAAAAATTGCTCAAATTTAATATTAGGATAAATAAATAATTTAGCCGTATTCCCCGGCAACGGCGCCAAAAACTTGTTGGGTGCTAAATACCAACACGCAAGTGTACGTATCGCAAACAAGTAGTAAAGTAGACTCGTGAGAGTCGGATGTCGATCCCACAGGGAATACGCAAATTATTTAATCCTAAGTACCAAATCCTAACAATTGTGATTTTTATCCAGCCTACGCAGGGTTGTCAAATTAATTAACTAAATAAATTAAACTAATTAAGAAAGCAATTAAACACGAGAAAAATATCAATATAAAACGGATCTAGGATTTTATCTTCCCCCTATGCGATAATTCTTCACCCAATTAATCTTCTATTATGCAAGTTACGATTCCCGATTATTAACCCAAGACACGAAATTACTCATAACCAGCTGTCGCTGCGCTATAAGCCTATTATTCATAAAAGATTCACTATATGTCTATGCAAACCTAGTATAAATAAAGCATTAAATAACAAGTCTCGCAAACGGCTACCTAAGGTATTATCTGTATGTCTACGATAATACATGCAATTAACACACACATTCGGTGAAAAACTACTCGAAGGCTCTCCTATCTCTGTTCTAATTATTAAAACGATCTGTCAATCAATTCTAACAATAACAAATAGCAACATAAGTTAGCTACGCTCATGCACTAAATAAGATCAAGATAGAAGAAATAATCGAAGAATTAAACTTGCATAAAAGTAGAAAAATAGGTTCGAGTTACCACATAGGGTTCCAATAAAATCCTAGAATAAAAACTTAGCTACTCATGTTCGTTACGAAAAACATAATAAAAATACGAAAAATCATAAAAAAAAAAAACAATAAAAGAGGAGAACTATGATGAAGAGTCGTCAAGTCTTCGTCTTCGTTCTTGTGCTCCTTGATTGCGTGTAGAAAGATGAAAGATAAAAACTAAAAATAAAGATGAAAGGTAAAAGATTAAAAGATAGATCTAATTGTGTGCTTGTGGCCTTTAAATAGGGTGCCAAAATATAATAGGGCGGGTTTCCTTGTGTAATTAAACTTCCTTCACTGCGCCAATTCGACCATCCGGACGGCCGTGTGAGATTTATGCCTAAAATCTGCACGGCCGTGCGGTCTTTAATTCTTCAGAAATCTGATTTTTTCACTTTTGGCCCACTTTTTTCTCTGAATTTGCAGTTTTCACCCCATAAGTTGCCAATTCTTCAATTTGCACCTAAAATACAAATAACAACCATTTTAAGCACCAATTATCGTAAAAACACATCAAAACCTCCAATTAAAAGGTACAATTAAGTGTATAAATATACACTTAACAGTTGTTACAAACAATATTAATACCATAGAATCACATTGTACAGAGTCCAAACCAGCCTGAAGCAACAACCCGCAGTGGTGTCACTATAATGGACCTAAGAAAAGTAAATTATTAGACTATCAAGATGGAATTTAACATTGTTACTATGTTTTTATGTTAAGCATATCATTTACTACTTAAAGTCCTCGTACTACCAAAAAACAGGACATTTGTGACGGATATTTTGTGACAGTCTAAATCCGTCACCATAAATGACTGAATGAGTGACAAATATGTGACCGAATGTACTAAATAAATTCAAAAATAAATTATGACCGATATGTGACGAATCGATTATGGATTTTCTGACAATCGAAACTCAGTCACATTTCGGTCACAAATCTTCTAACGGAAATTGGTTTTGTCATACTCAATGTCAGATTCTCGATAAGAATCCAGTGTTGACTTTAAGTATCCTATGGGATGCAAAACAATGTCACTGTTTTGTTACCATTATCACATAAGAAAATTAAATTTTGGTTAAAATGTGATATGCATAATTGGGCCAGCCCAATTAGCCTATTATTTCTCTATATACTGGGCCACGAGCCCGATCTAGAAGCATACTATTACGAAAGCCCAATTACCTTCAAATAAGGTTTGGCCTAATAAATTAACCACAACCTAATTGACAAGGTATAAATAACGAGATAATTCATTTATCAAAGGTACGCCCTATTATTTGAGTAATACTATAATTTGTATTCTCTCAACTATTTCCACAATCCGCACGTCTGACTTGAGCGTAGGAGGGGTTTCTGCCGGATCAATCCCCGACCTAGTTCACGTGTTCTTTGTTCGCAGGTATCTCAGGGTCATCTAGCACGTGAGAAGTGATCCACTTTCCTCTCCCAGCTCCCTCGATCTCAACTACTTAAGGTGATCTATTTTTAGCATCATCATAATGGCGCCGTCTGTGGGAAGGCATACAAGATCACGTAACGAGCATGATGTCCCTGAGTCATCGACTCGGAGAGAACGTGCCAATGCTAACAACCCTCCACCTTGTGGAGGCTCTGGCTTTCCACTTCCTCCTCGTAATCAAGATCCACCTCATGAGGTCCAGATAAATCCTCCGCATGATCCACCACTCCCCGCTCCTCTAACGGTTGAAATAACCGACGAGGCCCTCCAACACATGATTGCGGAAGTTTCAGCTCGAGCTGCCACTGAAGCAGTGGCACAATACATCGCCACAACGGGAGTCAACGCTCCCATTGCATCTCCACCCGTGGCACAACGACCTCCACCGCCACCGGATAACACATCCACCTCAGATCCTAGATCTCGAATGCAACAATCTACTCATCGCCATACTGCACGAACTGGGCGACAAGTCTCACGTTCACCTTGAAGAGGCAACGCCTCTCGCCAACGAGTATCTCCACACAATGCTGGAGATGATGAAATTAACAGTCGGGTATCTCACTCAAATCACCTCCCCCACATAGGTAATCCTATTGGTGGCAGGGCAATACATCCAATAAGGCGTAGTCCCTTTTGCTGTCGCAATAATCAATGAGATACTACTCCAACGGGTAAAGGTCTCGAGTCTACCACAGTTCAATGGAGCTAGTGACCCACATGAGCGCCTTGAAAAGTACTATGCCATTACAGATCTATATGGCCTCACTGATGCGGCGATGTGCAAGATGTTTCGCACAACGCTCTCCGAACGAGCATTGAGCTGGTTCAACTCCTTGCCCACTAGGTCAATTGAAGCTCTCTCCCAGCTAACGGATCGCTTCACCCACCATTTTGCTATCAACAAAGAGTACGCTAAGACTCCCGCGTACCTCTTCACTATCACTCAGAGAGAGTGCGAGACCCTCCGCAGCTACATCCAACGATTTGTAGAGGAAGCTCACAAAGTTCCTAACGTGGGAGGAAGCATGCTCGCTGGGATCATTCAACAAAACTTGAAGGAAGGTAGATTCAAGGAATCTATTGCAGGAAGACCTCCAACCACTCTAGAAGAGCTACTAAGTCGCGCTGAGAAACACGTGCGCATCGAAGAGGCTTCAGCCCTCCTTCATCCCAAGAGGAAAAGAGATGAAGATCACTTCAACACCAGGCAACGAGATGGCCGAGGACAATCGTCGATATCTCATTGAGAATCTCCTTCTACATCCATAGACTTCCAATGAGGTCAATAACACTTGGAATATCTCGAGTCCATAACATTATTAGTGATCGCGTCATCCTAAACTGGGGGGCTATCCTACCTTAAGGATGATGCATCCCCTCACCTCTCGACATCAATTGGACGAAACATCTACAACATCTACTTAGTACAAGTTTAATTATTTTGAGCGATTCGCTCCCTACTTGTTTAGTTACATTCGCCTCAAGTAGGTTTGTAACCTTCACATTTTCAAGCAATGAATAAAACAAGTTATTTCCCTTACACTCGGTGTTATTGCTCAACAACTACATAAGCATTATCTCAAGTCAATATTAACCCTTAGAACACTCAGAGATTTTATGATAATCTATATAGCCTGGCCAGCTTGATTTTATAAACTTCTCTATCTGTCTTTATTGGGTTCTCCATTTAAAACGTGGCCACGGTCCTAACATACTTACGACCCATGAGGTCTAATAAGGGGCACGATCCCCATAAAAAAATCTTGATAGACTGATCCCCTAATCAAGTACATCACGCACAATGCTAAATGTAAACACATACAAGCAACGCGTCAAATCAATGACAATGTTATAAAATCTAAACGTCAAATCAAATGGTAGTGGGCAAACCCATCTACTCTAAGTATGAAGAAAAAATGAAGAACCTACAATTTTACGCACCTTAGGCCTCATGCTATTAAGAAAAAAGAAGAAGAAAAAGAAAGAAGAAATAAAGAAAAAAAAAAGGGCCCGAACGTGCGTACAGCCCGCGCAACTGACACCCGCGCGATTCCCAATCGCACGCCTCGGTCCCCAAGCGCAGCAAAAAGTAAAAAAAAAAAAAAAAAAAAAAAAAGAAAGAAAGAAAAAGAAGCCCAGCCGCGCGTGGCGCCACGCGCCCACTCGCGCGTGTGTCCCACGCGCCAGACGTTACTACGCCCCCAGACCCACCCGCGCGTGCACTGCACGCGCGCACACTTTCTCTCTCCGCGCGTGCAATGCACGCGCCCCGCATTGCCTCTCTCCGCGCGTGCAGAGCGCGCGCCCCACCTCTCTCCTTCCGCTGCACATGCCCGCGCGTCTCCCAAGAGATGTCAAATCGCGCGGACCCCCCCCCCCCCCCCCCCCCCCGCCCCCCCCCCCCCCCTCTAGTTGTTGTCCAGTCGTGCCCCCCCCCCCCCCCCCCGTCCCTCCCTCCTTACCCCGCGCGAGTCAGCGCCTGCCTTTTCTCTCTGCTGCCTCGTGCTCCGTGCACGGCTTCTCCAGACACAACATTTGCGCGGCTTAAGCCGCGCGGCTCCAAATTCGCGCGGCTCTACTCTCACATGGTAATTCGCGCGGCTTCACCAATCGCGCCCAGAATTTTACGCGCTCCACCATATCGCGCGAGAATTTTAACCGGCTTCACCAAATCACGCGCGAATTTCAACGCGCTTCACCAAATCGTGCGCTCTCTCCACTAGATAAATACAAATTGTTATTTTTCAACACCACGCCAACATTTAACGCAACACCGATCTACTCTCGATACGATCCGGTACCCCTTTCATCTTGGCTCCCACATTGACTCGAGAGTGGGGGGCTAATGATATGCATAATTGGGCCAGCCGAATTAGCCTATTATTTCTCTATGTACTAGGCCACGAGCCCGTTCTAGAAGCATACTATTACGAAAGCCCAATTACCTTCAAATAAGGTTTGGCCCAATAAATTAACCACAACCTAATCGACAATGTATAAATAACGAGATAATTCATTTATCAAAGGTACGCCCTATTATTTGAGTAATACTATAATTTGTATTCTCTCAACTATTTCCACAATCTGCACGTCTGACTTGAGCGTCGGAGGGGTTTCCGCCGGATCAACCCCCGACCTAGTTCACGTGTTCTTTGTTCGCAGGTATCTCAGGGTCATCTAGCACGTGAGCAGTGATCCACTTTGCTACAGAGTGAGTTAGATAAGAAAAAAAAAAAGAGCTTCATGACCCATGACTGTAATAAAAGTTTATTATTGCTAATATCTTTCAAAGAGTGCAACATATTCAAAAGGTCATTATTCTAATTTTTTGTAAATTTTTTCAACTATTATACTGAAAAATATCAATATAGCATGTCTCATATTTTGTCTTGAAACAAATAGCGACAAAGTCACTCGGTTGCTATAAGTAATTTCGTAGCAACCATGTAAAAGGTGGTTGCTATAAATAATTCTTTTAGCGACCATGTAGAAGATGGTAGCTATAAATAATCGTTTTGCAACCGTGTAAGAGGTGGTTGCTATAAATAACCTCTCTAGTTACCATGTAAAATGTTGTTGCTATTAAATATTTTTTCCAACCATGTAAAAAATAGATGCTATAAATATTTTTTTATCAATCATGTACAAGGTGGTTGATATGAGTTTACAACAACGACCAAATTATTGGTTCTTAATGATATATTAAAAACTTATAGCAAGTACTCGATATTATACTATTAAATTGGTCACTATTAATACTTATTTACTTGACCATATAAAAGTCTCGCTAAATACTTTAAATTTGGTTGCTACAATATTGCCCGGGGATTGCTAAATTACAGCGACCATTTATAGATACCAAATATCAGTTGATCGTAAAAACGTTTAAGCAATTGAACTTTGTCAACCAAAATACTATTGATGGCTAACTGTGTATATTCAATGACCATTTTACTACCGTCGCTATAAAATTGGTCGATAAAACTAGTTTTTCTCATAGTGAATGATTTTATCATAGTAAATAAATCTTCTACTAGAGCTATATTATTGTGATAGTTAATTTTTTTTTTTTTATCATATTGCAATAGTTACATTTGAGGATGTCTATAATATTATAATATAATATTGATGATTTTATCATTTATTAATTACATTAATTACAATATTTGGTATGGATTCAGACTTTTTGTCATTGATATACTACAATTGAGGGCAAAAAATGGATTATTGGTCAACAAACTTGGATCCTTGAACAACAGAGAAAAATTGTAAGTCGTGTACAAAAAATAAGACAATATTTAAGGATACTAATAATTAGTTTCCAAGCATTTTCATATTTTTTGTTTTATTTTATTTATGCATATAGTTGGAGGGATATTCCAACATTTTTATGCTAATTATTTGTCATATTTTATGTTTTTAATATCTATGTTATTTTTAATTAATTCATAAATTTTAATAATTAATACATGGTATATGAAAATAGACAAAATAAACTAATGAAACTCATAAAATAATTAATTAATATAAAATATTAGATAAGATGGCGTAATTTCAAAAAAAATTTAATCAAGAATTATATCTGATTTGTTAATTAAATATATGATTTTGAAAATTTATTTTTTCAATTTTTATGTTAATAATGAATATTTTATTATAATTTAGTATTTGGAGAGCTATTTTAGAAAGGATGAAAATGTATCCATTGGAGCAAGTTTATAAGTGGGACCCATTTTTTAGAAGGGTTAATTAGAAAGACCTCCTCAAATCACATTTGCAAATAATACCAACATATTTGATACTTGCCTTTAATCAAAATCCCCTAATTCGATATTAAATTAATCATAAATCTTTTGTTACCTAATATACCCAAAGTACAATATTACTTCATTAACCCTATTTCTTGAAACACATCGTCATTCACTCATCCCCTCTCTTCCTTCTCTATCCGGTTACACGCTCTGTTCAACGATAGTTGTGCCCGTCGCGACCTTCTTCCACAAGGTGCTTTTCCAGCGGTGAAAATCGGGCGTTCTTCTTCCGACGATACGGAAAACTCTTTCCCCCTCTCTTCTCCATCAATCCACTTCGTCATCACGAGTTCGTATCCACACAGACTCAGAGTCGTTGAGAAACATGGAGAGGCAAACGTCGTCGAAGAACTCGAGAGTAGAGAGCGGCGGCATGGGGAGGACATTTCAGGGATGGAGTTCGAGGCATGGAATTAGTGATTCGAGGAGGAGGAGGTTGTCGAATTGGGGAGTGGTGGCGGCTCTTTCAAGATAATCAGCGGAGATCCTTCTCCTAGGGTTTATTCATGCGCGGTACAAGATAGTCGTTTTTTTTATAATAAATAGTTGTTTGATTATGATTTTTGTATAGTCACTTTTGTTATAATAAACAGTTGTTTTCAATTGTATGGACGTTAAATTTATAGCTGATTATCTAATAAAATATAGTTGATTATCTAATAAAATTTTATAGTTCATTACTGTAATTTATTGTTGATCATGATTTTAGTAAATAAAGAAAAAAAATAAAAAAAATGTAGTTGATTATTGTATTTTGTAGTTGTTTACGATGTGGTAAATTTGCTAAGAAAAAAATGACGAATTTATTAAAAAAATGAATTTATTAAAAAATAAATTTATTAGAAAAGAAAAAAATAGGTGGAAAATAGAACGATATATTAAAATAACAAAGTGGGTCTAGTTAAATAAACTAGTAACTTTACCGTGCGTTGCACGTGGTTATATATTCCAATTAAATCATACAAAAATAAACACAGCCATTAGATCGGAGGAATAAACTACAGATTGTCACGCTTCGAATGCACATTTGTTGTTTCTAACACTTAAAAGAATCCACTCAGAAAATCCATGCACTTTCCCAAGATATACTGCAGGTTAACAATTCCAAATAGCATTAGATATGAGTTAAAATAACACAAAAAATGTTATTGAAAGGAAAAATACGAACAAATTCGTGGAAAACAATAACCTTTGATATTGTGTAGGAAATTCAAACTGAAAGGCAATACATTTGTTTTAATGGTATTTTATTTTTACATTCTGCAAAAATAAGAGCACATTATGCATAGTTCAATATAAGGTTCACATAAGAAGTAATGTGGAAAATTGTTAGTAAAAAATTCCCTTAAATTTCTGAATACTTATTTATCAACAACGTTTGTTGTATTTTTTGAAGTATTTCCTTTTTTATCGACTATAAGTATCTTCAAACCTTTCGACTGGTAACCCTCAAAATAGCTACGTACAATTGTCCGTGAGAAAAACCAGGCTTTTCAAGATATATACCAATATTTTGGAGAGATTGACCTTGGTTTTTGTTTATTGTCATAACGAACGAAAGAACGGAAAATTGCTTCATCTGAAAGTGAAACGGAATTCTACTGTCTGACGGTGTTAACGACAATCTTGGAATAAAGACCTTATGTCCGACATTAGAGCCTGATATTGTTTTTGCTTCCAGAATGCGATTTCCCAACCGAGTAATGGTCAATCTTTTACCATTACACAACCCGTTGAACTGGTTTATATTCCTCAACAACATAACAGGAACACCTCTCTCCCGCTTTAATTCATGGTTTGACAGACCTGAAGAAGTAATAGTATTCAAAAACAATGGAGTATGAATGTCATGATGTGAGTCGACACTTTCATTTGCCGTACATGGTCTATCGAAACTAAGATAGACTATTTCATCTTCCGGAACCTAAGACACACGAACTACATATCCCTATAGTTAAGAGCCCCCTTCAAGTTTGGTTTTATGAAATTTGATCCGTGATAGTGAGAAGAAATATTTTTTTTACATGTGATATAATTTAGGGTTAATATGCTATGAGTCCCTCAAATCAAACCCAATTTGAACTAAATGACAAGTCAAAATGCAATATTTTAATTAAATCATTAGTTTGAAACAATATATGACATATATCCCTAATTATTTTTTTATCCCTATATTGCCCTTATACTTTAAATATTTTAACCTACATATTAAACGTTTCTTCTACCTGATTTATTTATTTTTGTTATTCTCTCTTTCTTTTCCTCTGCCCCCTCCCCTCCGTCTCTATCTTTATTTCTCTCTCTCTTTTTCTCTCCCTCTTTTTCTCTCGCTTTCTTTCTATCTTTCTCGACCGATCTCTACATAGTTATCCTTTTTTTTTTGTTAAGGCACGAATATTGTGCCCCTATGCTCAGAGACGCGACGGTGGTGGCTGCGAATTTGAAGGTGGCGGCGGTGGATCTGAGAGAGACGACGGAGCAGGTAGCAGTGTGGCGATGAACCTATTGTGGCGGTGGATCTGAAGGCGGCAACGATGTGGGTAGCGGAGGCAGAATTGTTTTTGGGAAGAGATGAATCCAGGTATGTGAGTTGAATGAACATGGTGGTGGCCGGTTATGTGGGGATGGTTATCGGAGGCGGTGGCTATGGCGTTGGCGGTGATGGTGCCAGATCTAGGGTTTCATTATGAATAAATGCGGCTATGTGGTGGTATATCTAGGGT
Organism: Erythranthe guttata; assembly: GCF_056151865.1. Lineage (NCBI taxonomy): Eukaryota > Viridiplantae > Streptophyta > Magnoliopsida > Lamiales > Phrymaceae > Erythranthe > Erythranthe guttata. The sequence continues at coordinate 8,378,428 of NC_142543.1, read as the reverse complement.
TTCATAGTGAATAAAGGCGGCCATGGTGGCTAGGGTTAGGTGGTTGCGAGAGCGGCGGCTGCTAATTAGGGTTTGGCGACGGCTGAGAGTTATTTTGTTTTTAGGGTTTGGAACAGTAAACCGTAGTAGACCATAGTACACTGTAGTACACCATAACCATAGTACATCATAGTATATCATAGTACATCATAGTTTTTCATAGCCTACTACAATATTGACAACAGATAAAAAAAAATAAAAAAAATATAAATTGAATAAAAAAACGAAAAAACAATTTTTTTTATAATTTCAAATATTATGTAGGAAAAAAAGATTTTTTTATGTTTTTTATAATAATGTAAAAATGATATAATTATATTTTTATAATAATGAAAACAATACGACATGAAAAAAAAAAAAGATAAAGAGAAATATGTTCTACGTAAAAAAAATAATAAAAAAATGTTGGATGCAAAAATGAAAATGATAAATGCAGTTAAAATATTATTTGATGTAGATTTTAATTTTTATTTGTCAAGGGCATTTTTGGAATAAAATTTATAAAGGATGTGAAGCAAAAATTTAGTTAGACTTGTCATTTAGTTCTAATAAGTTTTGTCACTAGGGACTTATATCTTAAGACCCCTATAATTTAATATATATTATATTGACATGTTGAATATGAAAATAAGTAAGACGTAAACAAGAAATGTACGTTAGACCACAAAAAAGATATCTACCTTTACAACTTTTTATTTTGCAAATTTGCAAAATAATAAGGGTTAAATAAAGTTTGCACCTTTAAACTATAAGGTTGGTAACACTTATCCCCTTAAAGTTACAAATGAACACTTAACCCCCTCATTAATGAATTTCATGGTAAGAATTTGACTTTGAATGATGTGGCATTGTTTTTTCCCCCAAAGTACCCGTCTACCTATTATATAACGATGCATATATATAATAATACCTTTTCAAAAATCTTTCAAAAAACAAATTCTATAAAATACAATAATTACTAAAAATATTATTTTGATTTATGTTTAACTCCATATTTTAATTACTGTATGACCCTAATATAAATAAAAATCTACATTATTTTTCATAAAAAATATAAAATATGTTACACATTTGCAAGAAGAAAAATTTCAAGACTTAAACGTCCAACTTTTTGTGTAATAATTATCGATTTGAAATTTATTTCCGTTACTTAAATTACACTTTCACAATAAAAAAATATTTAAATATTTAGACGTTCAAATTGTAATTTCTTATTAACTTTTGAATACATTTTGTGATTCTTAGAAGTAAAAAGTGGGATAATTACATTAGATTTATATACTAATTAAAATAACTAGATAAACTATAAAATCATAACTAAAATTCTAATAATTATTACACTTTTTATTAACTATAAATGAACATAAAGTAAAACAAAAAAATGAAACAAAAATTCAATTTTATTCATTCGTAAATTTACAATACTAAAATAATAACATTAAATTTTTGAAAGGTTGTCGTTTTTTTTTATTATTACATATTCATTATTTATATAATGGTTGGAAGAACATTTTGTGAAGAAAGAATGCCACATCATTCAAAGTCAAAGTCTTACCATTAAATTCATTAATAAGGGGGTAAGTGTTACATTTGTAACTTTAAGGGGTAAGTGTTACAACCCTATACTTTAAATGTGCAAAATGTATTTAGGCCGCAAAATAATGATAACCGGACATTGTGGGTCGTGATTGACCAAGAACTTATCAAATTTATCAGCATATGAGTTTCACAGAGCATAATTGATTTTGTTGCCACTGCCCAGGTAAAAACAAAGAACAAAATAAACATTCAACATAAAATTAGCAGATCAATGATGAAAGTTGATTAGAAAATTTTCTTTTAGGTAAAACTGTGGTACTTAAAATGAATTGGAAACCACAATCATTCTTACTCCAAGTCTTGAAAAACTACATCCAATAGTTTATTGGTCCTTCCTTTCATGGTTATCTCTTTTGTTGGATTTGTCTCAATCACATGTCCAATTACATCTAAGAAAGAGTCAATTGAGTGATATTACTGTAACTTAGTGAAAATAAATAAATAGATAAGAGACTAAAAGTAATTATTTTACATATGTATTAACCAATCTTCATTGTTGTTGTTCTGAATATCTTTAAACTCCATAAAGTCAAAGTTGACTATATGAATTTCTTCAACACCGAATGTTGTGATGGTGGTTGTTCCAATGCTCATAATTATGTATTGATAGGTAGTGATTTGAGTGTTCCAACTGTTTGGACCAACCATGAAGTTACATAACATGTAAGTTTTTCCTTCCTTCAAATATAGCTTAAAACTTATTCATCTGTTGTTTTTTTATGCTAGCGTGTACCTTGTCGCCCCGTCATATATATATATATATATATATATATATATATATATATATATATATATATATATATATATATATATATATATATATATATATATATATTGATGTATGTATAGAAGTATATATATATATATATATATATATATATATATATATATATATATATATATTGATGTATGTATAGAAGTAATAATGAAAAAAAAGAAAAGAAAAATAATGAAAAAAGACTTTTTTGCATATCACTTTGGAATCCATTAGCAGGATATCAAGACTAACAATTTCATTTATTTTCGTAATGTGGAACAAACCACAACAACATTACTCTTACAATAACTCTTCAATCCATTGTACTCGAACTAAGGTTGTAACACCCCACGTGTTCCAAACACGATAATAAAACCTCTAGTCACGTAAATGCTAAATTTTACCGATAATAGGGCTATACGTGAATTATCGATATCCAAATTATTGGATATCAAATTTATTACGTGATCTTGTGTGCCTATGTGTTTCGGTAATAATGCATGCATATTAGAAAACTACCATAATATATAATATATATGAATATATATATATATATATATATATATATATATATATATATATATATATATATATATATATATATATATATATATATATATATATATATATATATATATATATATGTGTGTGTGTGCCGTGTATATGTGTGTGTAATTAGGGGTGGATTAATTAATATTTATAAAATAAACACATGATTACTCTAAGCCTAGCCTAATCCCTACTAGTGCCATTCTCACACTCAACCTCAAACATGCCTACTTAGAAGGCCAAGAGTCCCTTCTCCCTCCCCATTTCGGCTGCAACATATCCCCTCTCTCTCTCCATTGTTTCCTTTCTTTCTTCATCCCCCGAAACCACCATTTCCACCGGCACCACCAAGCTTGAACCCCTCTCCAAATCAGCAAGATATTTCTCAAACCAACAATGAGAATTCCCTATCTCACCCTTGCCCTTGAATACTCAAAAAAACACTATAAATACATGGTGCCCTTTCACTAGTGAAAACACCTCTCATCTTGAAATCTATACCGTGTCTTTTCATGTCAAAGTGGCTTGGTTGAATCTCCAAACTTGAAGAGGTAAGAAGCTGCCATTCCATGTTCTCCAAACCCCCTTCTTTCTTCTTCGTTCTTTTCTTCTTCTAACTTCGGTTTTCTTTGAAGGTTCCCTAGAACCTTCCCCTTTTCAGCTAGCTTTCATTTCTTCTATTTTTGAGGTAAGGAATCGAAATCCTTGCTGCAAATGGAGGTATCAAGTATTAAGAGGAAAAACTTCGAAATTAATTAAAAGACACCCCTAATTCTTATTTGTGTTGCTCTTGCTTTTAAATTGTTTCTTGTTGTTAATCCGTAGGATTTATGTTATTGCATGTATGATCAGAGGTCTTAAATGGTAGATTTGAGTTGATTTCTTTCAAAGAAAATATTAGTTTTTTCGAAAATTGTGAGGAAATTAAATTGGGAAAAAGTTTTGGGGTTGCATGTGTAAATCTGCATATTTTCGGGCCAGATCTGTAAATTGTGAGAAGTCAGATTCATTTGAGTTTTCAAAACTGGTTTTTAGCATTTATTAAACGGAAATTTCAGATTGAGGAAATTTCTAAGAAAAAGGGTAATTTTTGAACTCTTAGTGGTCTTGCATGTATGGATCTAAAAGTTTTGTGGTGGAAAATGGAATTTTCGAAGTTGTTGCATAGATTAAAACCTTGATTTCATTTTTCTGCATATTTTGGGTAAATATTTCGGATTTTAAGGGTTGTTCATGAAAAATTGGATTTTGAAATGTTAGTGTTGATGCATGTGCAAATGAAAAGAATTTTTGGGGTAAATCTGTAATTTTAAGGAAATAAGTTTCAATTGGAGTTCCAAAATTGTTTTCAGCATTTAGTAAATAGTAATATTCAGTTTTTAAAAGGTTTTACTAGAAAATGGAATTTGTGCATTTTAGAGGTCTTGCATGTATAGATCTAGAGAAGTTAGGGTGAATTATGTAATTTTTGGAAATTCTGCATCAAATCATTTCTAACTGAGCTTCCTGCATTAATTCGAATTTCCACTAAATTAAGGGTTGATTTTCATGAAAGTATGATTTTTGAACTTTTAATCATATTGCATGTGTGAGTCTTAAAACTTTGGGGGCAGAACTGTAATTTTCAGAAGTTCAGGGGTGTTGTGCTGAATACCCGAAACCTACTAAACTAGCATGTTTTCCCTTAAATCTTAGAATCTATTAGCAATAAGATTTGGAATTTAGGAGCTTAGAGAAACATAGTAGATGAATTGGTCTTGAATGGTTTGTGTGTTATTTTGAATAAGTATGCTTTAATGTGCTTTTCGATAAAGGCCAAGCTCATGCGAAATATGTGTTTATTTGTCACTTGATTGATATTTGTGATGTTTTAAATTATTATGGGTGATTGTGAATTATTGTCATTCTTTAGGTACTCAAAGGGGATTTCCAATAATTCGTCTAGGCCATTTTGATATTAAACAAATAATTTGGGGAATTAATGAAATACTTAGAAAGGATGAGAATGGATACGGGGGGCCGGTATTCCAACCATAGATACTACAGATGAGTGGTTTGATTCCACTAAAACGGGCTCAGAATAATCTTCTTGTTTTCTAAGTACAAAAGTTAATTTCTCATCGGATCCGATAAAAAAAAAACGAAGATTCTTTATGTTTCTATAGTTAATAAGTTATATGTCATAGAAATGTAAATTGTGTTAAATGTTGTTGTGCTTGTGCTATTATTATATAGTATATGTAGTATGACTATATTTTAAAATTCTCGGTATCTTTCGATAACCTTACTGAGCTTTGTTAGCTCATATAGATATTCTCCGTTTGCAGGTACTAGCACTATTCACTCCACCGGATTGGACTAGTCGACGGTTCGAGAGGCCGATTCCGGATTTTTGGTTCGAATGGAGGATTTACTAATAATGCTTGTAGTACTATCTTTTGTGTACCTTGTCCTTAGGACGATTACTATTTCTGTAGTAGCTCATGTGTATTATTACCCGTGGTAGAGGAGACTAACTCCTCGGAATGTGGGCCCCTTTTTGTTAAACTATGGTCCATCTATGTAGAATTAGCCTATTGTTTAATTATGGACTTTAACCTTTTATTCTTATGTTTTATCAAGGTGACACCACTTATAGCCTATATTATCGAGAAATCGGGTAGTTAGACATGCATTCCTCCATCCCACTAAATCATTCCACCGAGAAATCTTTCGAAGCCAATTCCGTCTTAAGTCCTAGGTTATGAACAACAAATCAATTCACCAAACCTCGTAGTCTACCCATATATTTAAATACTCGTATAACACGTTTAAAGCTTCCGTGCACGGCAAACCCTCTCGGTTTGCTACACATATACTAGGGGGTGTCACAAAGGTTAACCATATTCGTGATATTGGGAGCCATTATAGAAATTCACAAAAGTTTACCAAGAAAAATATTATCGAGATAACAAATTGAAAAGTGAAATCAGGGTGTGAGAATGAAATATATATATATATATATATATATATATATATATATATATATATATATATATATATATATATATATATATATATATATATACACACACACACGTATATACCCCGAGTGTTTCAGTTGGATTTTACACATGGTAACCACCTAAGTAGTGGGAAAGTGGATAGGAAATTGATTCCGTAAAAAAAACTAAGTAAATAATTGTGTATTCATGTAACAAAGAAACAAATAAAAAACCAATCTTGTAGTGGGGTCGGGTAGAGGAGAAGGTAGTGGGTCTATGTAATGGATGTAGTTGTGGGAGGGGTTAAAGAACGTGTTATAGATGGTTAAAATTGAATTGGGTTTAATTTTAAATAATTTGATTTCTTATGACCAACTTGTAATTTATAAAGTTATTCTACAAACTTAAGATTTACAGCCTAAATCTTAAACCCAACTCTTAATCACCCGCTTCACTCCTACAAATTATCACCATCTTCGGCACCCTCGTCTTATCGACGGTTCTTCATTTTAGGAACCAAATTTGTGGGTTTCTTAAAATCAAGAACCATTGGTCGACGGGACGAGGGTGAGTTTTGCTAGAATCCGAGGGTGTATGACCCGCGCACACCCCTAGTGTTTATATGCAATTCAAATATGTTCAAGTTTAATGATAAATATTTAATGATCTGTAATTAATACTGATGCTGCTGAAATGTCCAATTGCAACCTAAGAGTTTTTTAGCTCACAAGGGTAGAAATTTCGAGAGTCACTGCCACGCGTTCGAGGTAGTCAAAGGATCGGCTTCATTCGTTAACCTACAACAGTTGAAACATTAGGTGACACGTAGGGGTGACCCGGCGATTGTCCTCCGAAGCTCAAGTCAAAAAACTATCACAATATAAATAACTAATATTAATTAATTGCCTAAATAATGCGTCCCTTGTTATGTGAATTATAACACATATTTACAGGTAGAGTTAATGTGGTTTTCTTGTAGAAAATCAATGTGGACAAGAAACATTAGATTTCTTCCCACGGGTCATACACCCGCGGGTTCTTGATTTATTATACTACATAATATAAACAGAACGACGCCGTTTTGTATGGCGGGGCGAAAAATCAAGTTTATATTTATCCGCCACCATTGTCGTGAGATTACAATACGTGCAGTGCAACACACCAAGTCGGGCGTTCTCATACGCTTCAGACACTGGTCACAATATATGCAGCTTAAAAAGAACTTTTTCGGTGAGATTTTCTTACAATAGGTTTAACTACGTTATGGATTTGATTCAAATTCTTCTTTCACAAATAAATTTTTGGATGTGCTGTAGTGAAATCAGATGTAACGCGGGATTTCCCACAAAGACATTGAAACACCAATTTTTCAAACAATATAACTAACGTCATAATAATTGTTGTGCCCCCAACGTTAACAGATGGTGACTCTTGAAGACATAAAACGTAATGAGTCTACAAAATAAAAAATAAATGGCATAATAGGTTTATGAAAATGAAAAATACCATGGCCAACCCAATAATTCAAGAGACGAACATTGTGTGAAAGCATATAACTAACATATGGGGAGTCATTGTCTTCAGACTTCAATTATGGCTGGTTTATACCAAAAAAAGGAACATGGTTAGCAACTATTATGTGTTGTGAAATTTAACAACATGTGATGCAAAAATAATTTAAATAAATATTTTTGTTGTTTTCTTTGGAAAGTAATTGCGTGTTGAAAATTCTAGGTGAGGAAGAAGAGGATGAAAAGAAATTTAATTGAAACTTTTTTATGTAAGCAAGAAGAGGACGAATAAAAAATTCTATGGTTTTGAGTGGAGTTCTCCATCAGATTCAATAGTATACAGTTTGTAATGGGGTTCTACCATGAGGGGTCACGTAGTAGGTAGTGGACGATTAGGGTTATGAAGAAAACTAAATTCCGAAAGAAAAGAAAAAAAAAATAGAAAAGGAATGGAAAAAAAAAAACCCGTTCATCAAGAAATCGAAAAAAAAATAGTGATAATATAAATGTTGGATAGTAAATTATAGAGTTTTAAACTCTATGAGATCAAAAATAGAGCAAATATAAATTTGAAATTAGAGATTTATTTATTAATAATATTGTCCATAGGTTTAGGTCTAGGGTTATAGTTCAAAATATCTTTTCTTTTATATATAAGATAATGATGTACCCTTTTTAGAGAGAAGTTAAGAAGGATAAATGTGATTAGGTGACATGTGGACCCATCTTTTGGAGAGTGAATTTGGAGAGCACCATTGTGAATGCTCTTACATACTAGATATGATATATACAATTGCTCGATTAAGAAAAGAAAAATATAGTTACCATCGGTCAAGTATTTCAGGAGTTTCCGACCCATGTAAATTTATTCTCACTGTTAGGAGAATTTAAAACATTCATTCATGCTAAGAATAATTCTAAGTAAACCAAATAAAAAAATCTAAAATCAATATTTATTTTTCCAGTTTCCAACTCTGTAAGCTTGAAATGTCTTCTTCGAGGTAAAAGTGGAAGAGATTTTAACAGCATTTTTTTCTTGATTAAATGATGTGTAACTGTTTCTCAATCAGTCATACTAAAAGTCTAATTCATGCCAAAAACAGATTTATTCAAGAATTGTGTCAAAAAGTATTGCAGCCCTCAACCAATAAATGGAATATTATTATTAGTATATCACCCCCAACAGCCTCATTAGTGTTTCTGTTTTCCAACTCCAATCAAACTTAGCTGCAAAAAAACATGTCATATTTGTCAAGAAAAAAAAAAAGACATGGGGGGATATTATTATTAACGTGATAAAAAAATAAAAAAAATCCAAGAGATGAAAAAGAAAAACTTACAATGTTGTTACCAGGATGGTTCCAATAAAATCCTTGTAGAATGAGAGGTAAGATATTGCAGGCTACAAGAACATATATCACCAGTGCGTTCATTCCCATCCATTCTAAAACCATTGTAAACCGTCTGTATCCATACACATCCACCTGCGTATCCAACAACATCAAAATAAAGTTACTTCTCCGAGTATATTCACAGCTGGAGAATTTATTGAGGCTTAATTAATTACCACTAGATAAATTGAAGCAAGCAGAATCCCTGCAACACCAGTAGTAACACACATATAGCTGAAAGAGTATAAAGCCTTGTTTATATGCATCCCTACATCAATAACATATTATCCCGTCAGTCAATCCCATACGTATATTAATATTTCCACGTGCATAAATTTAAAAACAATTAAATGAAAAAAAGCCTTACCAAAAATATTGCATAGCACGCCCAGGATTATAAAGCCCGATGATGGTACTAGCCATTGCAAGAGTCTATACTTATGATCCTGATGAGATTAAGGTAGAAATATCAGATCATGAGAGAGAGAAAGTAACTCTGCTACACCGCAAAAGAAAAAAAAAAAAAAGGGAAAGGAAAAACTTGTTTGTACCTTAAAGTGAACAATAACATGGCCATATTGTACACCTATCAAGCAGGTGGCAAGTGCCATCACTGTACTAGAAAAATTGCAAAACGAGGTTAACGGTTAAAAACTGAAGGAAAGAAATGAAGGTTCAAAATGGTAGTGTAGTGAAATAAAAAATACAAAAGAGGCAAAGAAACCTTAAAAGTCCTTCCGGGTCAAAGGGGGCTTGACACCAAGATGGAGCATTCGGAGGAAGTGGGCCGTAATCTGGTGAGTTTATACTGCATTGCTGTCATAGAAAAGTTGCGTCTCAGATTTTTTCTTTTTTTTTTTTTTTTTTTTTTTTTTTTTTAAAGAAAGCCATATAACAAGTGAAGACGATATAACTTTCCACTTAGTAAAAGAATTACTTGTGTTCGAGCGTATATTGGCTTCCTATATAAGTGTTGAATGCCCAGAATCACACGATCAATCATTCCAGCAGCATTACATGCAGGCCCTGTGTTACCTCGCACACCACATTTCACCTTCACCAGCTATGTCAAAAAATGTCACAAGTCTAGTCCCGAATGTTTAAAAAAAATATATATATATATATATATATATATATATATAATGAAGTATAGCAACTTACTTCTCGAACCTCAGATGATGCACTGAGTGGAACTTGATACGACCAATCTGGAACATATAAACCGTATAACAACACAAGATATACTGTAGTAAGCATGAACACCATCACCCTGCATAAATTTAGAAACAAGAATCTTTAATTGAAACCATTAAATTCTAGAAACTGCACTGTTTGAGAGTATATATAGGAATTTTACCAGTGCCATTGATACTTCTTGAGCAATGATAAACCAGAACCAACTTTTTCGTCGTTCCGGAGCCAAATCTCACACATTGCTCCCACCAAATATGCTATTGCAATCCTCTAAACGAGACACCAAAAATAGTAAGCAAAAATATTTTGTGAAATCATAAACAAATTATTCACACAATGATGCAAACAGATTACTCTTCAACAACAACACACCTGCAATATGCCCATCCACCTAATTTGTCCCATGTCCACACCATACGTTAAATTATTAATACCATGAAAATAGCCACCTGATGATATAACAAAAATTATATTGCAATGAGTCGGTGAACAAATACATAAACGATGCAAATAATATTTCCCAAAAGTAATAATGGATAAGATGTAGAAGAGCACCTTGGAGAAAAACCCCTAGTATTAGAAACTTTACTGTCCGGAATATGGCTTTTCTGGATGCAGTGGCTCTACAGGGCATATTCTACAAAAGAAAAGAAAAGAAAACGAAAAAAGAAAGAAAAAAACAGAGTTATACTAGAATGAATATATTGTAAAGTGGTCCATATATATATACAAAGTGTAGTGAGAGAAGAACAAGTACCTTGTAAACAAGTCCAAGTGAAACACCGACCATGAAAAGGAAAAAAGGCATGACAAAATCAGCCAGCGTCAAACCATTCCATGGTGAGTGATTTATACTTGGTATTATCCCACCAGCATCATCAACAATTATCATTAACTGCAATTACACAAATCAAATTATTATTAATATACATATTCAAATATCAGTTTCCTTTACATAATAATCCTGTTCTAGTCAAATTTTCTTAGTAGGCCCAAATCTATATTTTTTTTACTGCACGTGGATATTTTTTTTTTTTTTTTTTTTTTTTAACAAAATGCAAACTTCCACCGATTATCAATATAACATCATCAAGGTTCTCTTTAAAAAAAAATGAAATAAAAATCGAAACCTCAATATTCATCGGGAAACAAAAAGAGTGGCACATGGGAAAAGATAATTTTTTTGGTAATTACATTGACCTATGCATCCCAATTTCTTTAGATTTTAATTTACTCAAACACAAAAAATTAAGAGTAGCAATTTGATGAGATTGTGGAAATTGCAACAAGAAGAGATAATAATAATAATAAAAATAAAAAATGAAGAAGAAAAGTTACCACAACAGTAAGGCCACGAAAAACATCAAGGGAGACGAGGCGAGAAGATGGCTGAGTAGAAGAAGCTTTAGGCCTCAATCTATGTGAAGGAGATGAAGATGAAGATTGATTAATCCTTTGGAAAGCAGACTCCACATCATCGTCAATCCTCACTGTACAGTTGTTGTTTCCCTTCATATCCAACCCCCCTCCTCCTTCTTTGATTAGTTGGTATGACGCCATTTTATTTTTATTTAATTTAATTTACTCAATTCAAATCCTTAAATAACCCAACTCTCCTTTCTCTGAATCGACCCCCTGTTTACAATTGTAGAACCAGAAAATAAAAAATCAAGAAAAACAACATGCGACGGTGGGCATTGTCATATACCAATAATAATAATAATAATATAATAATATTTTCTGGTATTGATTGTGATTTCTGGTATTGATTGTGATACCAATAATCTTGCATTTGGAGGGAGGAGGTGCACAAGATCTAACTAATCCCACCGAATTTAATGGTGTGGGTATTTATATATTATATTTAATGAGTTACCCAAAAGATACACACACAGAACACACAGAGATGGAGATGGAGAGAGAACCGAGAAACGTAAAGGGTGGGGGTGGCTTTTTCAATGGCCATTCGACAGACGCCACCCAACCCCACCCCAAATCCTTTCTCTCTCCTCTCTCTCTCTCTCTCTCTCTCTCTCTCTCTGCAATTTATTTTGCAAATAAAGGGATACGTTACCAGATATCTTTTGATCTAGTTTGCGGATATCTCTGAAATTGCTATATAAATGAAACAAACTATAACAAGCCCGGTGTTTGTTTTCTAAGTTTTATCCTTATTCTGCCACGTACCCTGTAATTATATATATTATCTTCAATTAAAAAAAATATTGTTCAAATAATGCCCTACTTTCCCGCCTCCCATCAACATTATTATTCTTTTATTAATTATGATTTTATTTTCCTTACTCACTATTTTAAATGATAGAGAACTTTGGAAAGGTTTTAATATTTTTTAAATTAATAATATATGCCCCGGACATACATATAGCAAATTGCCCCTTATAACTTTTATAAAGATTTAAATTCAGTTACAAATACGAAACAATATATATTGACGTGATTTGAAGCAACACCTTTATTCTCTAAAAAGACCTAAATAAATGCCCAAAAACACATGATATGCGTTTCCTCCATGCCTATTATATCACTATTTTATTCTTATGAGTTATGACTCTACATTGTACGGCAAAAATAAAAAAGTCCACTTTGAATAACAACAATAACAATATTTCATTATTATTATTATTATTATTATTATTATTATTATTATTATTATTATTATTATTATTATTATTATTATTATTATTATTATTATTATTATTATATGCAGGGCCGGTCCTGACATGTTCGGGGCCCTAAGCGAACTTTTGAAAAATGACCCTTTTATGATTAATGCTTATTTAACTTGATAAAACAAACAAAAATAATATATTATGACATTAGTTAATGAGGATAAAAATGCATAAACCTACACTAGATATCATTGGAATTGTTATTATTATTTTTTATAATTTTGTTTTAGTTGCACCGTAAGTTATGAAAATAAAGACGAATTATCTCTTTTTTTTCGATAATGATGGATGGTAAAATATTAAATTTGATGTAGTAGGAATTTTGTTTTCATCCCAATTCTTAACAGAAAATTATACAATTAATTTGAGCATTGATTGAAAATAGACTCTAAAACCCAATTAAATATTGTAATTTATAAATAACCCATTTTAAATTACTAAAACACAATATTATTTAAATATGTATATATACTTTTTTTTTTTTTTATTTGGGGGCCCCCTAGAAAGTGGGGGCCCAAAGCCATTACTTGTGCAGCATGGCCTCAGGGCCGGCCCTGATTATATGATTAATATTATCATAAATATTATTAATATTAATACCTAAATGTATGCCATTTTTATGTACCTTCACACACAAACGCCAAAAATCCACATAAAGATTTCAAGAAAGCAATGAATTCGGGGGTAAACGATAAGAAAAGCAAGATGAGGATTCCCACTAACCACAATTTAAATAATACTGCACTGAAATCTGAATAAATAAATATATACCTGTACGTACGTGTTTTTCTTCTTCTCTTATTATATATCTGGACTCGGTTGCACCTTCCTTCCTCGTTTGCTCTTTGTCTTGATAAAAATAATTTTATTTCTTCGAGTAAGTTTATGGTGAAGTAAAATTTTGAGGAAGAAAAAAACTCCTCTTATTCCTCTTGTATGTCAATCGCTTCTTACATAAATAAATTCGAAAAAGAAAAAGAAATCGGTTATTTATAACATGGACTCTCCTTGTGTTGTATGTATTCCTATGAAGGAAGAAGTGTAACCCCTTAAGGAACGTATCCCATTAATCCTATTTCAATTTGGATTTTCATTTTATTTTTTATTACAAATTCCAATCCAATTTTCTACACCACCTTTTATTTGGATTAGGGGTAAAAGTCGGATGGATCGAATCGAAATTAGCCTTTTCGGAAAATTTCCAAAAAATTTCAGAAGTACAAAATCAATTCCAATTCCAATTCCAAAATTTTCAGAATCTAAAATTTCATTCCAATTCCAAAATTTTCGGAATCTAAAATTTCATTCCAATTCCAAAAGTCCCGGAATTTTCGGAATTTCGGAAAAAAATCAGAAATCGCACGAGCTTAAAAATTTCAAAACTTAGCGGATTTTTTTTAAAATGTTCATAATTTTCCAAAAATAAGAACATCCACATCGATAAAAGTAAAACTAATAACTACTAAATTTCAGTTCAAAAAATAAATGGGGTAATGGCAAATAGGCCCATGACAAGGGCACTTAATTAAAAGAGGGACATTCAACTTTTTTGTCTTTCAATAAATCCACCCTATTCAAACTTATTTGCAAATAAGGAAAATCCTTTTATATATACCAAAATTACCCCCAATTCAACTCCAATTTCATGATTTACACCCCAATTTCATCAATTAACCAATTTTAACCCTAATTTCAATTTTGACCCCAATTTAAACCCTAATTCTTATCAATTCCACCAATTATGCTCTAACTTCCTTAATATTACACATTGACCCCGGATTTAAACAAATATATCACATTAACCCCCCAATTTTTTTTTTCAGAAAATATTTTTTTTCTGAAATGTTTTTTTTCCGGCCAGATTCCGGCGTTGACCGCCGGAGACCGCCGGTCTCCGGCGTTGACTTTTTTTTTTTTTTTGAATTTTGTCTTTTCTTAATTCTTTTTTAATTAATATTACTGTCTTGGCTGCTAAATTACTGTCTCCGGCAGTTAAATAACTGCCGGAGACAGTAATTGAGCTGTTAATTGACTTTTTTTTTCTTTAAAAATATTTTAATTAATATTACTGTATTCGTTGCTAAATTACTGTCTCCAGCAGTTATTTAACTGTTGGAGACAGTGATTTAACTGTTAATTGACTTTTTTATTCTTAAAAAAAATAATTTTAATTAATATTACTGTATTCGTTTGCTAAATTACTGTCTCCAGCAGTTATTTAACTGTCGGGGACAGTAATTTAACTGTTAATTGGCTTTTTTTCATTTTTTTTCTTAAAAAAAATATTTTAATTAGTAGTAATGCCTTAGAGATGCTAAATTACTGTCTTCAACAGTAATTTAGCCGTCTTAGACAATAATATTAATAATATTACTGTTCGGAAAAATAATATTCATAATATTACTGTTCGGAAAAAATAATATTCATAATATTACTGTCCCAAACAGTAATATTACTGTATGAGACAGTAATTTAGTAGCTAAAACAGTAATATTAATTAAAATATTTTTTTCTTCTAAGAAAAAAAAATCAAAAAAAAAAAAAAAGTCAACGCCGGAGACCGGCGATCAACGGTGGTTGACCGACCGGAAAAAGTTTCAGGAAAAAAAAATTTCAGAAAATACATTTCAGAAAAAAAATTATTTTCTGGAGAAAAAAAAGTTTTGGGGGTTAATGTGATATATTTGTTTAAATTCGGGGTCAATGTGTAATATTAAGGAAGTTAGATCATAATGGGTGGAATTGATAAGAATTATATTATTGAGGGTATTTTAGACTAAAGACATGGGGATGGGCTTAATTGAGAGACTGTTTTTTTTTGGACCAAAATGCATTTAAGTCCCATGTGATGGGCCTTTTTGCCATTTGCCCAAAATAAATAAACATAAACACAACATAATATCTAATTAAACTTCTGACAACAATTCATTATGTCAAAATCCTAAAACAAAACTTAAAGGTGTATTTTTCGGAAAAATAAGTGTTATATAATATTTATTATTTATAGGTGTATTTTTCGGAAAAACATCGGAATTTTTCGGAATTAATTTAAGAATCAAATCGGATCGGAAATCGAAAATTCCAAATTTATTTTATATAATTCCAATTCCAATCCAAAAAAATCGGAAAAATTCGGAAATCAGAATTTCGAAAGTCGGAATGAAAAAAGTTGTTCCAAAATCGGAACTTTTCGGATCGGAACCGGCGGAAATTGGAATTTCCGTTCCAACTTGCACCCCTAATTTGGATCAATTGTTATAAGTCCATCAATGGGTACTTATTCATAAAGAGATTCATACAAAAAACTTCTTAACAAATAAGTTCACACATGGTTCAGATTTTTGTAAAAGACTAAAATAAACCATCATCCTTTAATATGCTCCAATTTCATCATTAATTTAATTTAACCTCGATGTGACCCCAAATTTCATAAATTATTCAATTTTGACCCAAAACACATTTTTATGGATAAATTCGTCCGTCACCACCGTTGACCGCCGGTCTCCGGCGTTGACTTTTTTTTTCCCCGAATACTATATACAAGCAATATGCCGTAACAAATCTTCACCGCATGCCATTGTGTACCAATCTGGAACCGCATTCTCCGTTTCCTAATCAGTATCGTCCATCGCAACAATGAGTCCAACAATAATCATGTACGAACATTCTATCCTTTACATATCATAGAATACTAGCTTGTATACATCAGTTTTGTATCATTAATAAATATAATTTTTGATCCTTTACCTTTTTACATATCAATATTATCTCTTATTTCATAACCCGTCTCACCGTATACAATGCTTTGTTTTAATAAATGTGACCCTTATATTCATTCATCTAATATGGATCAGGATATGGGGGCAACTTTGACGCGTCACATGTAGCGTATCATCAACCCCTTCAAATTCACGCCATCATAAATAAAACACACTTTGCAAATATGTAAACATGGCACCGGCACCACGCATTGCGCGGTGTTCCGGAATGTATCTATATGTAAACATGGCACCGGCACCACGCATCGCTCACGGTTAGCTAGCAGATCGTTTTTTTTTGCCATCCCTAGTTGTATGTAACCAATCATACTTAGAAATTATATATTAGTTTGGAATATTCATGCGAGTGGTTGACACTTATGTGTATGCATTGAGAGTTGTCTGTTCAAAAGGATGAGAAAATGCCGGATTGAAAGTTGTTGGAGGTAAATGTTGTAAACTCACATCATTAAATTATAGGAATTGGATTCTAACATGAAATTATTAGCTCTACTAATATAAATGGCTACACAAATCATGTAGAGTCAACTTTAAGGAATCGATATTATTTATCCTAGAGCAATAGTATCAAAGCTCTACTAATGTGAATAATGGTCAATCGAATCGTATCAAGGGCTAAGGGACTTGTGAAATTTTAGGGAAAGTGAAATTCAAAAGGATATTGCAAAACAAATATGGTAATCGGGTGCCGGTATCTGCAGAGAAAGTTAAGTAAGTGAAGTCGATTTCCAAAATACACATAATCCTTTTAGAGGACCAATCAAGTGAGATAAAAACGATAAATAAAGTTGTCTCAACTTTTGTAGTATAGAAGTAGGTAGCAGGCTGACATCTAAATTAATATTATTTCCTGGCCAACTGCCTTAAGAAAAGACTAACGAAGTGAACAAATTGCAACACAAGAGGGTCAAAAGAAGAAAAAAAAAAAAAAAAAAGGTTCGAAAATTTATTGTAAAAAAAACAGAATTATTTCTTAAAGTGTTGGAGCAGCCCTTTCGCAACCTAATTAATAGCTCAAAGCAAATAAAAAAAAACGGAGCAGGCAATGTGATCCACGGTGATCCTTCTAACGTCACATAAACTGAAATAAAAGCAAACTAATTTTTTTTTATTTGAGCAAGCACATATTCCCTACTCATCGGTAATATAAAATTCAAGAGATTCAACATGAGTACCTATTATTTTTCTCGTACACCAAAGATAATCAATCACCACTTCAAAAATTTCACCCATTTGGAGAACTTGTTTTCAGATAAAGAGTTTCATATTTAATACTTTATATCATTATGAATCAACAATTGCTAACCACCCTTGTACATCTTCAATGCGTTTCTTAAGCCCCATCACCTAGTAACATAAGTAACAAAAACCTTGACCAATGAAAAATATGGATAAGAAGTGGATCATTCGACCAAGTCAACAAACGACCAATAGTTGATTAACTGATGTGGAATTTTCACTCACAGCAAGCCCGCGAGTTCATAGATTAAAAGATAAGATTAGTTTTTATAGTTAAGTTTTTTCAATGAAAATTTTAACGAATATTTTTTGTACTTCTCTTTGTAGTTAAGGCTCCATATAGATCATTTGGTATACTCGTGGTTTCTAATTTTGATTTCAGGGTGAAATAATGAAAATCTACAAAAACTAGAAAATAAAATATGAATTAGCGTTAAATATCACATACCTAAGTATTAATCCTGCAAAATTGAAGAATGGCCGCCATAGGTCCAGTTTGATCATCGTTGGCGAGAGATATGCATCCATTTATTCAGCAAATGCTTCCCATAAAAGTGCACCTAACTGTATTTGTCTGCAAAAATTAAATAAACTAGCGAACAATACCAATTAATCAACAACTATATAATGACACACCAAATACAAATTGCAAACTTAGTTAAGGATAAATTATAGGATATATTATATACCAAAACAACAATTCATCCACATTCTAGTGTATGCTAGCATGGATCCCCATATCCTACGATTGAACTATCTAGTTTATAACGACCTTGGCTATGTTTTGGAGATTGAGTAAACCAAATGACCATTTAAAGAAATCATCATGGAAGAAAAATAATAATTAATTAAGCATCAACACATAAAATATTCGGCTAATTCGGTTAGAGATGGTTTATCAAAAAGTAATTAGAGCAAAACTTACCATTTCTTCGTCGATCGATCTCGAGATTGGAGATTGGTCTGGCCGTAAAAAGTTTCATGTTCCTCAAAGTGTAGGATTCTTTGAGTTGCAAATATTATCATTTCAGTCGCCGTAAAAAGGTGAAATCTCTGAGTAATTTAATTTTCCTGTTTGGTTTATTAAAGGTAAAATACTTTGGGAGAAAAAGAGGAAAACTTTTTTAGCTAAAAACCATTTTCCCCCAAAAAAATGAGGAAAGCTGGGGAAAAGAAACAATCGGACCTTTCATCTTATTTTCTACATTACTTTTTGTTCAACTCTTCGCCGCCACTTCTACCACCATCACCACCACCGTCGATTTTCCAACATCGTCAACAGCTCAGCCTTCCACCACCTCCTCGCCGGAGATCCGGCGACCATCTCCAACACCCAAATATCTACCAGAAGACCATGTTTGCTGCCGCCTCCACCACCATCAATCTTCCGCCGCCGCCGCCTCTCCACGCTGACCTTCACCGCCGACTCAACAGTCAACAGCACCGACCTCCACCGCCGACTCAACTCCGACCTTCGCCGCCACAACACCTGCAATCACTACACCCGACTCAACGCCGACCTCCGCCGACACAACACCTGCAGTCACTGCCGCCGGCGACCTCTCCACCACCGCCAACCAACCTCTTTTCATCGCTTGAGCATTTCCGGTCGGCCATGTTTATTGAGCTCTCTTCTCCCCCTTTTCTCCCCTCTCTCCTCCCTCTCTTCTCCTTCCTTCTCTCTCCTCTCTCTCTCTCTCTCTCAAGTCTTCTCTCTCCCCCCTCTCTCTCTCCTCCTGTCAAATCTTCTCTCTCTACCCTCTCTTCTCTCTCCAATTTGATAGAAAAGATAATTTGGTTAGGTGGTATGGTGGTGTGAGGTGATATGCATATTGGAGATTATTTTCATTTTTTATTATTTAATTTAGTTTTGAGTAATAATTTAATGTTATTTTAAGCTTACTCATTCTCTTCCTGGAAACAAACAAAACAAAGAGAAGTAATTTTCTACGTATTCATTTTCATCACTATTTTTCTCAGGAACCAAATCACAATAAGAATTTCAAAAGTCCTTGATTTCATTTTTCTTTGCATTTTTATTTTCTTTATTTTGAAATCCATGAACCAACCAGAGCCTTAATTTCACTATGCACCCTCTAAACGTAATATTTTGGCACTTTGCGCTCCTGAAAAAGAAAATTAATAACAAATTGCACTCTTAAAAAATTATAAATTATTCACATTGCACCCCAATTAATATTTTATTAAAATTTCCTCTATAAATTATTTGATTTGTAGTAGGTCTTTGATAAACAAAAAGTTTGGATGTTATTTTCGTGTAACAAAATATAATTTTTGAGTCATATAATAAGAAAATAATTTAACGGTGCATGAAAATAAACAACTTAACTTAACATTTCGAGAACAAAAATAAATACTATTATAAAGATGAAATAGGCTCAATAAATACTTCATACGAAAGTTTTTCTCTTGTTGGTACATAGTATTACAATATTATTTTTTCATATCATCAGCTATGTTTTCACAATATTGCATAAAAATATACTTTAATACCAAAAGAAAAAAACAATTTTTTTTACCAATTCCAATAAATTTAAAGACATAGCTATCCAATGATTTTGTAATTGTTTTATGAAAATTCTATTATTGGAATTATATTTTACCACACAAAAGAATTTTTTTAGGCCAAATCCCACTGTTAGTTCCTCATCTTTAAATTTCATCCCACTATAGCCCCTCATCTCTTAAATGCACGATTATAGTCCCTCATATCTCAAATCCATCTCATTCTCATCCTTTCTTTCACGGGTCCGTCAAAATTGGCGGCAAATCAATCAAAAAATTAAGACACATTCCACTACATAAGGGCAAAACTGGTAAAATACTTGTATAACCGTTACTCAGCTCATTTTCAGTCATTGAGAGGGAAGTAGAGAACGATTGAGAAATTGAGAGGGAAAGGGAGAATAATTGAGAAATTTGGAGGGAAAGAGAAAACAATTGAGAATTAAGAGGGAAAGAGAGAATGGCATATTTTCAGTAGAAGAACGAGAATTGAGAGAGAATTGGGGGTTTTCAAAGATTTGAAAGCAATTTGAAAGCTTAATGTTGCTTCGTAAAAGAGGGGATTCTTGTTCGCCTGGTTACAGTAAGTTATTCCACAACTTTCTTTTTACTTTCTTGTTTGTTTGATTTCTCAAGTGACTTTCTTTGGTAGAATTATTGTCTATTGAATATGCTATACGATAACGATGAATAGATAACTCAGTAAATTTTGTATCATATGCAGGGCCAGATAGTGTATATTTTACAATCAAAGTTTACCATAGTGGAGAATTTTTGGTGATTCCAAATAAAATTTATTTCGGAGGAGAAGTTGACTATATAGATTACATGGAATTTAGTAAAAATGTCTCTGTCAACAATGGATGAAGTTGGAAAATTGTTAGGGTTTCAAAATCTTATAGGCTTGTATTACAGAATACCAGGCCACGAAGATGATAAAGAATTATTTTTTATGCTAACGGATGAGGATGCATTTCAATTGGCAGAGTATGGAAAATATTACAGTGAAATAGAAGTTTTTATATGCCAATCATACTCTAACCTTTTGCCAGAATAATTTTGTTGTCGAAAAAGATTTTGATAATATTGTGAACGAGAAGGTTCATGTTGAAGATGAATTCGAGTCAAGTGATCAAGAAAGCTTATGTGACAGTGACTATGAAATGAGTGGAGAAGATGAATCCATGTGAAAAAATAAACCTGCTATTTATGATCTCTTGCCGCGAGTTGAGCATAGATATTGTGTTAGACATATGTATAATAATTTCAAGAAGGATCACAATAGTTTTGCACTCAAAGATAGGATGTGGAAAGTTGCACGGGCTACACATCCGAATCAATTCAAGGGTGAGATGAATTCATTGAAAGAATTTGACGAGTCAGCATTTAAATGGCTAGCCGAAGTTAATCCAACACATTGGAATAAATCATACTTTAGAACATCACCTAAATGTGATATTCTTCTTAACAATCTGTCGGAAACCTTCAATTGGGTTATACTGGATGCTAGGGCTAAGCCATTGCTTGGAATGGTGGAGACAATCAGAATATATTTGATGAAGAGATTGCAATCTAGGAGGGACTAGATCAATGTTTTGAAAACTGGACCGGACATCGAACCGGACACACCACTGGGTCACGGTTCGACCGGTTCAACCGGGGTTCGACCGGGTTTTTCACTTTTTTTATATATAATTTTTTTATTAATTTAATAACTTAAATGTAATATATTTTATATTTTTTTTATATTTTATTCCCTCTTTCTTCTCTTTATTATCCAACTAACTCCACTACTTTTATAAAAAATGAATTTATAATCATTTTTTTCTTTCTTCTCTCTCATCTCCCCTCTCTCTCCTTTCTTCTTCCTCGTAAGTTTCACGCAGAAACCACCCCCGCATCTTCTTCCCTTCTTTTCTTTTTTATTTTTCTTTTTCTTTTTCTTTATTGTTCTCCTTATGTTTATTACATCTTCTTTCCATTTCCACACATATATTTTATTTTCTCCATTTCTTCATTTCTCCATTTCTTTTTTCATTTTTTTTTTCTTGACCTTCTTCCTTTTCTTTTCCTCGATTGATAGATATGGCATCCACCACTACGATTGGGTGACAATACGACCCGGATCCGACTAGATCTGTCCACCCACAATCTTCTCCGACCATTTTCGAAGCGGATCCGGCCATGACACCTTCTTTTGAGTTAAAACCCGGTTCTTGGACTGGTTCCCGGTTTTACCGGTTTTTACCGGTCGAACCGGGTTTTCGGTAGTTAACCCGGTTTTTTGACGTTTTTGGGTTTTCACCTATAACCGGACCGGACATGGCGGCGGTTCGCGGTTGAATCGGTCGGACCGGCCGGTCCGGTCCGGTTTTCAAAACATTGGACTAGATCACAAAGTATGCAGGCCTGCTTTGTCCAAAAGTGCAGAAAAAGTTAGAAAAGGTGAAGGATGAATGCAGAGTATGTATTGCTACGCATGCAGGGGATTGGAAAATTTGAAGTGAGGGATATTTATGGTTCCAGATATGCTGTAGATATTGATAACAAGACATGCTCTTACAGAAAATGGGACTTGACAGGTATTCCTTGTACACATGGAGTATGTGCTATTGCATGGTCTGGGAAAATTCCAGAGGAATATGTTCATGAGTATTACTCAGAAAGAAATGCATGTAAGATCATATAAGCACATCATATATCCAGTCAAAGGTCCGCAATATTGGCCACAAACCGAGAAAGCAACTGTCAGTGAAACTGGAACAATTAGATTACCTGGTAGGCCTAAAAAGGCAAGAAAAAGAGAAGCTGACGAACATGGTCATTCTACCAAAGGACCACAAAAGCTGAAAAAAACAGGTCAAAAAACTCTATCTTGCAAGGTATGTGGTAAAGATGGGCACAACACACTAACATGTTCTTCTAAAAAGAAGCAAAGAAGGGAAAATAAAAGTACTTCATCAACTACTCATGTGTCAGCAATAAATTGTACTAGTAATAGTATGGTTTCAATGAGTGTTGATGCAATTCTTGGTCAAGTAAAAGAACCACATAAGAAGAGGAAGATCAAGTGCAGTGTATGTTTCAAAGAGGGCCATAGAAGAAATAAATGTGATGCTCCAGCAGCAAAAATTTGGAGAAATCTTGATTTTTATGCTCCTAACCACCAGTACATGCCACAAGAAGAATCAGAGTTACATGTATTATTAGCACAAGAAAATGTGAGTAAATTATTTTTCTTTGTGTCAGTCAGTACATGTATTTAGTAATAGTTTACTTTTTATTTTTTGAGTAAAGTAATAGTTTACTTTAAGTACTTATTCATTCACTTTTTATTGTTCTGGATATAGGTGGTTCAGAATGTACAAAGTACTATTACAGTTACAGGGGCAAATTCAAGCCAAACTACTACCAATATTGGGGAAGTTTCAATCAAGACAAATTTTATTAAGCATGGCAAAAGATGTGTCACCTCGAAATCATTGCAGGGTGTGGCGAAATCAAAGCTTGCAAAGAAAAAAGTGGAAAATCTGAGGCGAGGAGAATGAGTACACTTACGAAATAAGTTGTACTTTTAATTATTTTTTTGTTTTGAGGATAAATATGGACTATGGAGTATTTTTGATTTTTTTTTTTTTTTGAAAACAGTATTTTTGATTTCACTAGCTATGTTTTGATGCTGGAATTTTGTTTGTAAAATAGGATGTCTGATAGGTATGATTTCATCAGCATGGTTTGGAATTTTGTTTGTAAAATAGAATGTCTGATAGTCATGATTTCATTAGCATGGTTTGTTACTAGGAAAATATATTATAATATATTTTGGAAAAAAAAATTCATTGTTCTTTTTTTTTATTTATGTATTGTATTTCTATGAATTGTTTACAATACAAACCTCATTTTCTTTTACTTTTAGAGTTGCAATGAATTAAGTACGTTTTTTTTTGAAGAAATTAGAAAAGTAAAATGTCCATAATATCCTTATTCTTAATTGATTTGACTGACTTTCTGTTAGTAGTTGACAGTAGTTAATAGGAATGTGAAAGTAAGGACGAGAATGAGATGGATTTGAGAGATGAGGGACTATAGTGAGATGAAATCTAAAGATGAGGGACTAACAATGGGATTTGGCCATTTTTTTTATCTTGGAAATACTATGAAATTATTATACTCATCAATATTAATATTACAGTTGGCGTGGAATGTGAATGATTTATTTCCTTTAAAGGGTGCAAAGTGGTATTAATGTTTTGTGGGGGGTGCAAATGGAAAACACTATATTTAAAGGGTGCAAAGTGGAATTAAGGGCATTTGAGTTGGAAAAATGGGGTTGGCTGCTGGTTTAAGCTAATTACAAAATATAATAATGGTTGATAGGATTTAGAGCAGCTGTTAAATAAATAAAAAGTAATTTCAAGAAAAAAAGAGATAATCAAAGATGGGGGGGCGGCGTTGTATTGCAGTCTCAGCTTTGCTTGTTTTAACGGCGATGGGGTTTTCCTGCGCAGACCGATTAAATAAGTCGGCGGCGGATGATTATTTGCTTGTGGAGGAGGATACCCATTTGGACGGCGGCTTCTCTTCCCTTGACGGAATGTTACAGTGGGCAATTGGTACTTCCTTTTTTGTTTCTTCTTTTACACCTCTCTCTCTCTCTCTCTCTCTCTCTCTCTCTCTCTCTCTCTCTCAATGAGTCAATTCATTCAATTACTGCTGGGCTGGCTGCTTTCATACATTATTTATTTGTGAAATTCGTTCTGGAAATAATATTTTTATTTAAAATTGATAGTTCTAGGTTGAGGTTCTCCATTGAACTCATGATCAATATGTTTCTGGTTATTGGCTTTCTTTTTTTCTATTTCTTGAGATTCAGTAATTCGTTATCTAAAACCTATATAAGAATGAATGCCTATTTTGAATTTATCCAAGAATAATTATCTCGTTGGACTAAATCATGAGTGAATAATTAATTACTGTGGTTCCAGTTAAATGCGAAAAGTCGCCAAATAACTAAGTTAGATTATTTAATGTATGTAACATAATCGGAGATGTGAAATAAACATTCTTTTAGTCTATACTATAATTCAGTTTTGTTTTTATTATGTTTGATTTCGGTAGGTCATTCAGATCCAGCAAAGTTAAAAGAAACTACATTAAACGTTCAGCGCCTTTCCCCCGAAGAGCTGAAGCAACGTCAGATGGAAATCAAGGTTTTATTTCTTGTTATTGAATTCAAACTTATGTTTTATATACTTATAGTTTCTTTTCAGTAACATTGTTCCCTGCAAATTAATATAGTCATGTAACTGCTTTAACATATCACACTTATCACCTAAAAGTATTAAAGTGATGGTTTATCAAATGATAATCCGCAACTTAAATAAATAAACTGTTTCTTTGTCATTTCTTCAAGTAGGGCGCTATTGAGTTTCTCTTGTGTTAGTTTCATTATATAAAAAAGACTCCTGTTGTTCTGTTTCTTTACTCTGCAGATCTGATATTTTTGCATTTTGTATGCTGACGTAGGAACTGGAGAAATTACAGATGCCATCAGATGCCAAATTGATGACAGTTGCAATAAATGATTTGAATAATTTATCTCTATCTTTAGAGGACCGCCGTCGCGCATTACAGGAGCTCCTTGTACTTGTTGAGCCGATAGAAAATGCAAATGGTATGCAGCAATTATTTATTATTTGAATCCTTTCCACTACAAATATCATCAAACAAATTGAAATTTTGGTCAGTTTGTTAGTTTGATAAAACTTTTGGGGAGATTTATATGGTTATCTAAATATTTGGAGGTCTAACAAATTAAGAACCAATTGAATGCATTCCAACTATTGGGACTAGATAGAGTAGTATTACGTTCAGTAAGTTAAAGTGCAAAGGTGTGAAAACCCTAACTAGAATCAGTGTATGGCAACGGGAAATTAGAATAGAAGTTGAAGTAGTCAGATTCAACTAGGTAATTCTGCAAAGCTTGGGGTTTTAAACACAAAGGCAAAGAAAAAAACAAGAAATGAGATTTCACAGTGGAGAATAAGAAAGGAAGACTGTTATTATGGGTACTATCTATCATGCTTATATTGTTTTTCAGATTCTGCTTTAATCAGATCACTTGCTTTTACATTTTTCCTTTTAAATTTATGAAAATTATTTTGAGTAATTATGAGAATTTATTTTTTACTTTGAGAACCTATTTGTTGTTAGTCTTTGGAACATTATTTGAACCTGTCAAAGATGTGCTTGCTTGATGAAAATCAATAAACTTATTGCTGAAAGTTTGTTTATCGGAAGAATGTACTCGTTCCATCCTAAAGTTATCTATCCTATTTGCTATGGCAGGTAGCTTTAGGTGAGAGTTAAGTGAAAAATATAACTAATCTTACAATGTTGTTCTTAAAACTAGTGGTTGAGAGTTAGTCTCGTTACACTAAAAATAGTGGTCGGAAAATTAGTGGTATTGCATTAATACTTGAATGTGGATGGAAAATTTGGAGGAATAAGGTTTTATTGAGGAATTAGATTCTATATCTTTTATGTTTATAAGAAAATAGCAGCAAAAGAGTTTGTGCCAGAGGGAGTGTTAAAAAGCTGGTTTGTAATAAAGAAAAACATGTATGTTATAAGTTTATCTTTTGTCGGTGTTCACATGCTACAGAGTGAATAATAGCAAATGTTTTCACTTGTTTTGTTATGATATTTTTTCAGCAGTATATATGATTGTTGTTGTATTGTCCAGATTTACACAAACTTGGAGGGCTAACTGCAGTGATAAAGGAACTTAACAATCCAAACCCCGAAATAAGAATTATATCTGCTTGGATTCTTGGCAAAGCCAGCCAAAACAATCCTTTTGTTCAAAACCAGGTATCCATTCATTACCCTTTTTCCATTCAATCATTCAATGTTGTTTCTTGTGTCTGAGACACCCGTAATCTTTGCCCACTAAAAACTGCATATTAAAATTTGAAAATGCAGTTATATCTCTATCAATTAATACAGTCAGGTCTAGCAAAATTCTATTAATTTAGTGACACATTAAATTATCGAGCTAATAATTTAGTACGTTTTTACCGAGTTGGAACCGGAATTTATCGAGTATTAATTTATCGAGGTTCTACTACTGTATCAGATTTTGGAGCTTGGGGTACTAGCAAAATTAATGGAGATGGCACACTCTGATTTTGTTGAAGAAGCGACAAAATCATTATACGCAATTTCAGCCTTGATTAGAAATTATCCTGAGGGACAAGATTTATTCTATATGGAAGCTGGAGACTTGATGCTTCAGGTTGAACGGATTGATTAATGCAATTACCACTTTGGAATAATGAGACGCATCGTATTAGCAAGCTCTAAAAGTTCCATTGATTATTCCTCTTTTTTTTTCTTGGTTTTTTTAATGCAGAAAATTCTGAGTAACTCAAGCATTGATATCAGATTACACCGGAAATGTGTGTTTCTCTTGTCAGATCTGGTCGAGTTTCAGTTGGATGGCACAAGTAACAGGGAACTGCCTTTCTTAAGAAATCAGCACTTGTTAAAATCTGTGATTGGTCTACTTTTGTCGCCAGACCTTGATCTACAGGAAAAGGTCTTTTATTGTATTATATTTTATTTTGCGGTAACTTTGAACCGATTATTAAATGAACCATTTAATAATCATGTTTTTTGTGCAGGCCCTCTATGCAGTGAAGAACTTATTGATGCTGAGATCGAGTGATGCTCTTGTCTTTAAGGACGTCTGTGAATTGGATTTGGCATTATCGAGAATGAGGCAACAGTTGCAGCAATTGATTCTTGAAGACAAATTTAACGACTACGCTATTGACGTAGAAAATCTACGCAGAGAAGTTGAGCTCATTTTCCGTGGAAAGCTAGATATGGTTAGAACAAGTTTTGGTACAGTATTAAATTAATTAAAAAAATGAATTATGTCTCTAATTTGATATATGACAGACACAGGTTATACCAGCTTTGACGTGATGAACGGCTTGATGCTCCGATGGTGCTTCAGTTCTTTGGCCTTTTTTTATATGTTAATTTGTCGTGAGTTATTATGAGTTTAGAGCTTTATGAGCATTTTCACAATACATAACTTGTCAAAAAAATGTCATGAATTACAGCTTGTTATGAAATCGGAGAGGATTCACAATATTGGTATTCCATTTCTTAGAAACCGTTAACCGATTGAAACGTATTAAAAGGAAAAAGGGGAAAAATGAGCTTAAAAACAAGAGAAAATTAACCTAAGAACTACAATAACTATTCTGAATTGTGTTTTCTTTTTTCAAATATAGAGCTTAACACTTGTTATTAGCTACAATTAGGGTACCATTTTTTCATGGTGGTGGTTCAGGAGGAGGTCTTAGCCGATGTAAATGCAAAATTAGCCGTTGTTACACCCCAGAGTACATTATTAGCAAGCCAATGATTCTCTTCAACAACTTCTTGTGTTTTGAGTATCTATGAGTTGGAGTAAGGCAGTAAACCTCCCTTGGGAAATAGGGATAGAGGATATCCTTGTTCGTCGATCATAACCATAAACCAACTTCAGCGTTGTGCCCATTCACTTACTTTGAACAGAAGAGCACTTGATCGAGACCATAAACCAACTTCATAGGACCAAAAATGAGCCCAATTTAAGTTTGCTTATCAGTGAAGAATCCACCAGCCATTACCTGATTTCCAGTCGCTTTATCAATACGCAAGATCATCTGAACCATAGTATTCACCCTATCGGAGACTTGGAAGAATTTACCGTTTTGATTATAAAGTTGTTTTTCTTCTTTATATATTTTGTGCTTCTTTGTGAACCTGGACTGAGTTTGTTACATACCAAAGAGTCATCATATATATTACATATGTACACCATATACAGGCACCATAGATAAGAATCAGACGTATACATTTTTCTGTATGCATTTACATTGCTGCTTCTATTCTAGTATTACGACCTTAAAAGCCTTGCACCTGCGTTGGATGCTATCCAACTTGCAATAGTGTCGACAAGAAGATCAATGTCCTTTGTATTTTCAGAGCGGAAAATTCGTGAATCTGTAGTGAATGTACTGCCCACTTCTTTGGCAACCGACTCCCATGGTGTACCTGCAGACAATGTTGCCAATAATTCTCCTCCACGATTTACTGCATCTGCCATTCCTGGGGGTACATCTGGCATTACCTGATTTTTTTTATTTTGTTTTTAAAACATGTCGTTCTTCTTTCAACACATTGACTAGGATGAAATTTTATTGTTGCGTAAAACAACAAATTACATGCACACACTGTAAGTAAAATACATCCTCAAATGTTTGAATGAAACTTAAATCAACTTAAAATACCTGTTGTAGAGGCAGACCGTGATCCCCTGGTAACGAACGAATGGACATATCCAGCATTGAACTAATAGCAGATTCTGAGCTAAGAACCTGAGCTAGTCGGGAAGTTTCATCAATCGTATCATCTTTGAATTTTATTAACAAATTCCTTGATATGCCGTAATAAGACCTGATCTGCCAAACAAAATCATGTCGAAATAAATATCATCGATTTCTATTCATCATTAAATTTGTTTCTAGATGTGCAAAAGAAAAAAAAAATGCTCAAGCATAATAAACTATATTACCAATCGTTGGGTTTCTTCGGGCCTAGGAGAAAATTCGTCCCTGCCTTTAGCCAAGTCCATGTACAAGGGAGAAAGCTGCTCAACCAGAGGAAGAACTTGTTTCAAAATGGAAGGGCTAAGGTTCTCAAACTGCTTCCTAGTCATCTCAGCCTGCAATTATTAACTCGTAAAAAAATATTATCGCTCAATAGTCCTGATCTATATGAAGCAATAGCACGCAAAACTAACACAAACTTTGAGTAAAACAAAATGCAACATGAAGGGTAAGATATGCTATACTCAACTCGTGTTCGAACTACATTAAACATTAAAATTGATGAAACTTAAACTTGGGGTAAACCAAAATTTATAATAAACAACACATTGCAATAACTAGGTATTCATCCTCTAAAGTCTGAAAGTCGCCATGTTATACTATTAATCAAATTCGGGGTTGAAGAAGGGGCACAAGGCTTGTTTCATCTGTTAACTACTCACATACAAAAGAAAAACTTTTCTCAAGTTTCATGTTAGTTTCGTTCTGCTTCCATTTAAATATTTCATTTTTTATCCCTTCTGATTTCATGATTTAACATCAAAATAGCTCAAAATGCATTCATTCGTTCAATGAGTAACTAAAGTACCATGTTTTTCCTTTAACTAAATTCATTTGGATATAAGAAGGATTTCCTAAGAGGCCATTGTTTGGCCTTTGGACCTTAATACGATGCATACAGATGGTTTTTCTCAACAACAATAGCCGTTGCGAATTATTATTTGCTACTCTTCATGTTTCCTTACATTACCTGTTAACATATTACTTATGGGGATCACTATTTCAAATCCCAACTTTTGCTTACTTGAATACCAAAAAAATAAAAAATAAATAATTAATTGTAAATTACTTTAATACCCTTAATGAATTAAAACCAAAAAAATATTACAAATACTATTTTTCTTTCTTAAATACCAAATAATCAAAAATTCAAAAAAACCATTTCCCTCCTTACTCACAAATCCCTCACCTCCTCCACCTCCTTCTTCTCCCTCCCCAAAAACCCTTCTAAAAAATCTTCCTCACAACAAACCCTTCTACAAAATCTCACAACAAACCCTTCTAAAAAATCTCAAAACTAAAGAAATTAAAACCTCACAAAACTTATAAAATTGAGTTATAAGACAATAATATGGTAGTATATATGAAAGGATAACACATTAAGGTAAGTATCGATGTCTTTTTTGAGCTTCGAAGTCGATTTTGAAGTTTTTTTTTTTGAAACCCGTCGGCAATTTTCGACACATACAGGTCGATTTTTTGGTCAATTTTCGACACCAATGTGTCGAAAAAAATAAAATAAAAAAAAAAAATAAAAAAAATCAAATTTCGACACTTACCTGTCGAAAATTCTCCAAATTTCGACAGGTATGTGTCGAAAAAAAAAAAAAAAAAAAAAAAAATTTTTTTTTTTTTTTTTTTTTTTTTTTTTTTTTACCAACAGTATTTTTTCGACACATACCTGTCGAAATTTGGAGAATTTTCGACAGGTAAGTGTCGAAATTTGATTTTTTTTTTTTTTTTTTTTTTTTTTTTCGACACGTTGGTGTCGAAAATTGACCAAAAAATCGACCTGTATGTGTCGAAAATTGCCGACGGGTTTCAAAAAAAAAAAACTTCAAAATCGACTTCGAAGCTCAAAAAAGACATCGATACTTACCTTAATGGCTTCTCTTTCCACATATACTACCATATTATTGTCTTATAACTCCATATTATAAGTTTTGTGAGGTTATGATTTTTTGAATTTGGAGATGTTTTGGAGGATTTAAGAAGATGAAAAAGATAGGGTTTAATTGGGTTGTCGCGGCAGTTACGGTGGCGTTCGGCGGCGTTCGACGGCGTTCGGCGGCGGCGGCGGCGGCGGCGGCGGCGGCGGTGAGGGTTGGAGAGGAGAAGAAATGGTGGAGGTTTTTTTTTTTACAACAAAGGGTTTTTTTCTTTTTTTTTTTATTTGGTTTTTGAATAGGTAATTTCTAAAAAAAATTGATATAATTGATATTTTGTATGAAAGGGTATTTTTGTACTTTTCTTTTTATTTTGGTATTAAAGTAAGAAAAAACTGATAAATATGTACTCAATTTTGGTTTTAAACTTGGTAGTATTCAAGTAAGCAAAAGTTGGGATTCAAAATAGTTGCCCCCATTACTTATTACACACAATTATCTGGATGATTTTAAATATATCCTATTGTTGTTTTTTAAACTAAAAGTTATAAAAATGATATAAGGGTTTTGGTGATAGCAGGATAGACATATTGAGCGCAGATGCAATTTGATGGCATCCATGAATTAGTTAGACACAATTATGAGAGCTTCAAAAGGAGTTCATTCAACTTGTGACAAATGGAAACTAAGAATCAGTAGCAACATATAATGACAACATTAAAATTCAAAGAAAAGATGATGTAAGTTGAAATCTCACCCCAAGGCGAATAGTTGGTGATGATGCGATTTGCGATAAAAATGGTCCAATACTTTGGGCCATCGGCACAAGGACAGGTGAAAACAAAGGAATAGCTAGGCTTGCTTCCTGAAAGTAAAATTAACAATAAGGTGTCATTTTGGACAAGTACTTTAAATTAAATTTGCATTATGTGAACAGTTGAAGACTAATACTCATGTAGTTTGCTTTATATGGCACGAACCCGACTTTTGAACTGGTTAAAATGAAGAACTTGTGATTTTAGAATTTTACAGCAATATAAATACTTGTTATCTAGTATATTTCTCAACCTTCAGAAATGAAAGATACGGACATCAATCATGCAGTACCTTGTTATTAAATGCCATTAATATATTTCCATTTCTTTGCACAGCATATCTCGAGCCTGGTAATTAGACAATAAGTTGTCAATTGATGTTAGTTTTGTACACAAATTTTGTGAGAAAAATATAATACAAATGATACATCAACCTATCAGAAGATGAACGACGGATCCCAGTGAATGACCAATGCCAAAAGTAGGAATGTCTTCAACCTGTGCAACAAAGCAGCTCAAGAATACATAAACCGTATACAGCTAATTCTACATGCTTTAAATGAAACTTACTGTTTCTTGGAGATACCTAAGACACCTCTCAAATTTAAACTGCACTTCATCTGCAATGAGGAAGTGATCAAAACCACTCGCATAAGGTGTGGCAATAACTAATATACCCCTGCGCCACAAAGTGCAGACCAAGCAAGTTACACACAGTATCAAATTAAAAACAATGGGACATAAAATAACTAGGTTACACCCGTAAATTTAATTATTTCAGAAAGGCATGTCGTGATAGTGTGATGGTGTTTGCACATGTAAGTGATGATTGGATTTAAGGTTCAAACTATTTTGTCAGTAAAACAGCTCACTTATCAGCAAGGCGTTCTAGGAATAATCGGTAAGTAAGCTGTGGGGCAGCCCCCACAAATATGCCACCAATAAAATGCACGATTGCTGTTGACTTGGAGTTTTTTGGCCTCAATACCCATGCTCCCTGTAAAATATGCATTTGTTAATCGAACAATTTATCCCTCAATGCAGAGCATATTTTTAGATGCCACTTACGCTTGAGAACTAACCCATATCTTTGACATTCAAAAACTGTACATAGTCAATTTCTTTCTTCAATGAGGCCTTAAAAGTAAAGACCATATATTGCACTGCCTTTCCAGTATTAAAAAATACATGCACCAAGAGTAAACTAATGACTTCAAATACTTTGGAGGAGTAAATTAAATAAAACGAGAAAACATGAAGCATACACAACAAACTGAAAAAAAACAAAACAAAAAGATAATCCATTTCGAGGATAGCTGTCAGCTAATAAATAAAGCATACCTCAATTTCACTCCAATCTCCTGAACCACCCCAACCAACTTGAGATTGCTTCGCAGTCTCTGTAAGTATTCTGCAGATGAAACAAGTAGATACCATCAAACAAAGCAAACTTTAAGTGGATTATACAATATCATATCGATCTTGATAGAGGAAGAACTGTATTCTATAAGTTGTCGTGCACATAGTAATGTATTTGGAAGCGTGGTGTAATGGTTTATGAGCCCAAAAAAGAGAACTTTTCCATTCCTATAAATTTGTTGATTTTAAAAGGAAGAGCACACAATTGACAAAATGGAGTGATTGTGGGAGGATTCTCAAGCACAATAAAATGCTGGATACGAATTATTTCTTAGGGTTTTATTTATTTATTTTCCATTCCTAGGGTTTGTTTATTTCTTAAATAAAAAACAAAGAGTAAGGTTTTACAGTTCAAACCGTCGGTCTGTAGAAAAGAATTATGTACAATTTGCAAACATAATTTTTATATGATGTCTTACACTTAAATGCATGTCTGATTAGTCGAAATTAGCCCTCTCAGACCAAATCACTTCTGACATCGAAAAACGTGAAGAGATGAGACATTATCAATTTTATTAGGAATAGATCATGCACACATTGCCTTATTAAAGAACTACCAAGATGAGATTACACCATTAACTTTGTAACTGAGATAGATTACTCACAGTCATCTGTATTTACCTAATAGCTCGATGAGATTTTCTTAAGATTTATACACACGGAGAATAAATAAGGAGAAAACTCAAGTCATGTGTTTGGGCACGCTTGAACTAAGATATGTACTATGTGTAATTTTGCAAGAAAAGAATATAGTGTGTGTTGAAAATTTTGTACGAAACAGGAAGAACTGCACAGTGGCCCGAGTTTCATATAGTGTATGTTAAAACTTGCAGTGGCTATTACTTTAGTGACAACTCTTATGTATTCACTAGTCAACTTACTTGAGCGTTGGAACATTATTATTAATATAGTTCGGACAAGTATGCTCTTATATGTATCCACTGCTGCATATCCTTAACTGGTGTATAACCCTATGCTCCTACTACATATGAAATCGGTGATATGTAACTCTGATCATAGGGTTCCATTTCTCATGTGCGAGTCTGAGATTTAGGATTAAATATGTCAAGAGATCACGGATTAGGATTGACCCAACCCTATATATTCAAAAAACGCACTTTGCAAAGACCTTATGAATATACAAGTACTTAAATGACACAACTCATAATTTATTTCTGTAAGAGAATTTCTCAAAACATAAAGAATATTTCTTCTTCTTTGCCCTGAAAACATCGGAAAAAAAAAGTAGAGAGAGAGAGACAGAGAGAAGAAGAGTTTGACCACCACTAATGAAGCATATGTTCAACTACAAAAGATGTTCAAGTAAGATGATAGTTACTCCAATATTTTGGTGTAACTGAATTGCATACCCTAACTTAGTAATTGAAGAATAAGAATGTTAACAATTTCTGTTCATGTATCAATTATCATATCTCCGTTCTGCATTTCATCTGCTCAAATTCTCCACGACTCCAATTTTCTAAACAATAATTTAATTCGTAAAAATCAATCTAGGTCAAATAATCAGACGATCGCACCACCAAAACGAAAGCCCAAAAGTTGATGAGAGACCGCAAGAAAGAATCGAATATAAATTGGGTCTAACCTCTCGATGTCCCTGTAAAGCTGGATTCCTGTAGTTTCTGTTTGATTAGTGGATTTACCGCCGCCGTCTGAGCTGCTACATACTGCGATTCGACGGGCTGAGCTACGGTTGCTAACAGCGGAGACGCAACGACGACGTTTAGAAGGCAAGTCGCCGAAACGTACGATCCTCTGGGAATCGGAGAAAAGTGTCGACGTCCCCGTACATATGCAGCTCGCCGCCATAGCATCGATGGATAAAAGTCGGCCTGATTTTGTTTCTAACAATTGGGAAAATTAGAGGTCCGTTGATTGCACATAATCAGATATATATTCGCGTGTATATATATTGGGAAAAACCCCAATTTCTTTGCCTAGTGATGGTTAAGGGGTGGATTGAATAGCAGATTTTCGAGATCGAACTAGCAGAAATGGGGGATGGATTGAAAGTGGTTCGGTGGTGGTGGTGGTGGTGGGTGGTTGTCTGATTTGTGTGTGGTGGTGTGTCTGTGACGAAGATGATGGGTATTCAATATTCCCCTTTTTTTCTTTTGTTTTTTCTTTCTTTTTTTCCTTTTTTAATTATTTATTAAAAAAAATGAAGAAAATGGGTGTAAAAGGAAAATACTAATTTACCCCAACTATATTCACGTGCTAGGCACGTGATTTGAATTCCGGTCAATTTTGGCCAAAAATGTACATTTTGGACATCGGTGCTAAAAATAATAGAGTTCAGGTATGCTCGTGCAACTTTTTTTCCGTTCAGGGTGTAAAGCGCAAAAACGTCCAAAGTTTAGGGGATTTTTTGCAGTTAACCCTATGTTTTATAAAGAGATCTGTATTTTAAAATGTTGGAGATAATACATCGATGTGCGAACCGTCTGATATAAATTCCACAATAATGCATAGTAAAAATATATTTTATAATGTTGGTTTCTTCAACGATTGTAATTAACAAAGCAAGTTAAAGAACTTGGCTGGTGGATGTATCACAACCACAGTCATCTTCAACATGGATGAACTCATAAGCAATGACTACAAAAGAGATGTAAGACAAATTAGCTAAAATAGTTGAATCAAAGTTGAAAGAACAATAATAAAATAAAAGGATATGGATTTAAATTATTAGATTGTATTATTAAATGACAATCTTTTAATTCATCATTTCGAGAGTTTCTCTTCAAGTGGCCTTTTGACTCCAAATTTATATTCATTGTTGATGGAGGAATATCATGTCCTTCTTCGCGACTGGCAGCAAATCTTGCAATCCCATTTATTTGCAGCAAACTAGAATCATTAACATCACATTTTCTGGTATCTTTCTGTCCATCTATAAATGAAGAAGGCAACAAAACTATTTTAGGTTTTCCCAACATTTGCAGGGTCATTTTCTCCATCGATACACAAGGAAATAACAATCCCTCCAATTGATTCTGTTTGGATTCTTTTCGAAGTTGTTCAATCCATGCGAGATGTCTCTAACTCAGTATATGACTCAATTCAGTTCTCATGATCGAATCTTCCTGAATATAAAATAAATAAGAGTGAATGTGACAACACATTTTAGCTTTGTAAAGCGAAAACTTTCTATATCATATGTTTTTCTATACAAGACTTATTATTTATTTGAACAAGCTAAGTGCACATAACTAACAATTTTAAGTTCATGTTTATTGTAGTATTGTATAAAAGCATTAAACAATCATAATTAGTAAATATTAAACCTAACTCAAACACTAAATTGTATTATTGGTAATTTATTATGATGTCTACTGTTTTCTTCAATTGTCAAAACTGTCTCTGCTAATATTTTTATGCACAAACCTTCTAAAAATTTTAGAGGACAAATGTTGTTTAAATCAACCAGCTAAATATATAGTACCTATTTTAGAGGAACAATATAAGTAGTGAGAATGGTTCATGAACTTCAAATAAGAAGAGTTTCAACCAACTATCAAGTAACAAAAAAATAACATTATACGACAATTTTTTTTTTTTTTTGTAAAAATGTCTACATTTGGTTAAATGAGATGAACTTTAATACAACTGTAAAATCTCCATAAAATATAGAATGAAGAAGTCGACTTTTCTTTTCACGTAAACAGAAAATCCAAATATGAAATTCAAAAGCAAATGAACATTTAGTAATGTAGTTTCACACCAAAAAAAAAAAATTGACATACCTTAATGCCACAGAGTCGGGAAATTGAAGTTGAAGATCTGCAAAGAAGAAAAATCCATAAATAAAATTTGAAGATAGGTAAATCTTTAGAAAACTTACGAATGTGAAATAGAAGTTGAATGAGAAACCTAGAACGAAATGATGAAATTGTAGTTTTGATGAGAGAGAATGTTGAACTAATATTATCGAAGGATGGGAACAGAGGATTCATGATGTTTTTTTTTTCTTGAAGAGGCATGGCCTACTAACATAGACCTGATCTTTTGATCTTATTTATTTTATTTTTTTGACAAAAAATTACACCGCCAAAACATAAACACATAGCCGACTACAACATCGTTTACGGTTCATTTGTAATAAAAATAAGTACAAATACTTAAATGGTTCACTAATAATTAATTATAATAATAACATATATCGTCTAGAATAATTTTCTATTAAAAATAAATTTATATGTTTAACTTCAATAAATATAGTAACTCTTGTATAACACGAAAATGTATGGATAATAATATCGAAATTCTCAAATGAATATAATAATGCATTTTATGTTTATTTAATTATGAAAATAAGAAATTGGTTTGCTGGTCCCTGAAAATTATTTTTTATACCTAACATGACATTCGATTTTTAGCTATTTGTTAAAACTCCTTCGTGTGTTTTAACATAGGTCAATAGGAGAGGAAGTTGCAGAAATAGCCTTTTGGTATTAAAGTCGATATTAAAATAATCAGCCGACATGTGTTTCCCTATAAAATAGTGTCTCGTTTTAATCACTTTGGATTTGTTCTGCTCTGAGCTTCACTACTGGGTATCGCTGAATCCGTTGGTGATTTGCGAGCCTTTCGTTCAATTTGCCATTTTTTGTTGCGAGGATAGGGATGTACGGTGCGATTCCTGTAAGTAATTCGAATTTTATGTAATTCGTGTAAGTTCATGCATGTGATGTTTCATTTTGATGTTTCATTTTGATGTTTATCTTAGTCGAGAATGAACCGATCTTAGTCTTTTTGGGCCGTTTTGTTATTTATCATTGTTTAGTCTTTCCTTTATTGTTTTTTGGCCGTTTTCTGTTGCGATGATAGAAGCACAATATGATTCTCACATAAGTATACTATTAATCTGAGATATGTCTGTTATGTTAGCGAGATCTAATATACACAAACACAATTCGTTTGTGTATATTTTTTGTGTTGTTGATGTTGTTATACATATTTTTGTCGAGAAGTATTTAGCGACAACTTTGTTACATTAAATATCCTAGCTAAGTTCAGGTAAATATGTGATGTTATATGTCTTACATTTACGCAAACAATATGTTGATTATAGAGCTTACTTATGTTTTGTTTGTGTTTTTTGGTTGTGTATGTCTTATGTTTGTAGTTGTATGCATGGAGCTTAGTTATAGAGCGTCGGTATCTTCATGTGTTACAGAACTTTGTTATAAAGCTTAGTTATAGAGCTTAGTAAAATTTTACTTATGTAATGGTTTTATGTGTATTTCTATGTCTGTAAAGAGTATGTGTGTTATTGTTTTTTCAGAATGGCAAGTTCAGTGTTTTTTTTTTCAAGTTTGGTGGCTGTCATGCAGGGAAGAAGTTTAGTTCTGGTATGAACTATCAGAGCTTGGTTGATTTTGTTGTTAAAAATTGGTCTTCATTGAGAGCTAGCACTGTAGTGTTGAGTTACACTTTTTTTGACTTGGGCCACTGTTTACTAGATGATGATAATGATGTGTCTATTATGCTTGATTTAGTTGATCAGTGTTCACTTACAGGGTTAGAAGTTATGGTGAACCAGAAGGAATATGTTGATTTTGTTGAATCAAGTTCTGTGACTGGTCCAATAAATGAAATGGTTCAGTGGAGGAATGGAGGAAATGTTAATGAGCCAGACAACTCAAGCAAGCAAAAAGAGTTGACTTCAAATTGGATCAAGTTGATTGATTCAGTGGAGCAAGTTTTTGAAGGGGGAGCTCCATAGTTGAGGAAAGGTTTAGCAAAATACGCTTATGAGTCTGGGTTTATGTTTTATTATTTGACAAATGATTGACTGTATATTACTGTTGTTTGCAAGTACAATGATACTAAGAATTGTCAGTGGAGAGTTCATGCTTCAATTGAGGATTTCAATCAGCTTTTCTATTTCGAACATTCGAAAAGTATCATACATGTGGTTATGTTTTTAGTTCTGCAAATAAAATTAGGATGAACGCTGATGTTTTTGCTTGAGTTTGTTGTTGATGACATTCGTTCGATGCCAACCATATATTCCTGTGATGTTATCCACCAATCAAAGAACAAATATGGTATAGATATATCCTATTTTGTTGCACGGACAACACTTCAAAAGGATAGGTCTCTTGTGTTTGGCACACAATCATCATTATATTCTATGCTTAATTCTTAATTTGTCGAAGCTGGTCGCATCCATCCTGGAAGTGTTTTTCATCAGGATTTTAACAATGAGCAAATGGTGTTACGTTGTTGTTTTTTTTTTTTACTTTTTTTCTTTTGGGGCTTATCTTACTGGATTTCGTTTCTGCCCCCCAAGTTTATCTGTATATGGGCCTTTTTTAAACGGAAGATATAAGGGAATCCTACTCAATGCTATTTCAAAATATTGAAATGATGGTAAGTTTTTCATTATTTTAACAAAGTTGAGTTTAGTTCTTTATTTTCCCTTTTTTCATGCATACATGTGTTGCATGAATGATACTTAGTTGTGTATACTTATTTTCATGCAACTTATTTGTATAGCTAATTTGAGTACATTGTATAGACAATTTATTGGCAGAGCTAGTTTTAGCTACAAAGTTGAGTTATTTTTTCATGAAGACATGTGTTGCATATGAGTTGTTCAGCTGTACCAATTTTATTTATTCATTTATTTTTATTTATCACTGTATGCAATTTAGTTACAACTTTGATTAACCGATGATTTTGTAATTTTATTATATAGATCTTTTTCCTATGGCGTTTGTTGTGGTGCGTGAAGAGAATGATAATAATTGGAACTGGTTCTTGACACATTTGAAGGAGGGTCTGAATTCAGACAGTCCTTTGACTTTTATTTCTGATCTGAATTACGGTATTTTAGAAGGTGTAAAAATTGTTTTCCCCGACTGTTTTCATTCATTCTGCCTATTGCATTTGAAGATGAATTTGAAAGATAAGTTGAAAGGGGTTTCTTCTAGCTTTATGCATTCTATTATAAACTAATTCGTGGTATGTGCATATGCTGCTAACAAAGAAGTTTTCGCTCAGAGAATTGAACAATTGATGGTTGATGGATCGAGAAAGGATGTAAATTTCTTGTCTGATTTGCCATATGGTAACTAGGCTAGAGCACATTTCTAAGGTACTAGATATGAGGAGATGTACTCAAATGTTGTGGAGTCATTGAATTCTCAAATTTTGGAATTTCGTGACTTGCTGGTGACAAATCTTATCGACTATATTAGGGGACTATTGACGACCTAGATGAGTGGAATGCGCGACCTTGCAACGAGGTGGCCTTCATTTATATGCCCAAGATTGGATGAGAAATTGGACAATATGGTGAGGGGATGTCGTACATGGAAATTTTTAAGAAGAATAGTGATGGAAGTTCATTGCATCCCGGTTGCTATTATGGATCTGGCTCAGCATTCTTGTTCGTGCCGTCTTTGGAAAACAAGTGAATTCCCTTGTGTGCTTGTTGTTTGTGTATTGGTGAACACAAGGATTGATGTCTACTCATTTATTGACATAATCTTCTTTACTTCATTTTATAGAGATATCTATGGTGAAGCCATATTTTCATTCGTGAGGTATGAGTCTGAAGAAGATGTTGCTATTGGTCCTCCAACTCAGCAATCTCGGCGTGGGTGTCCGAAGAAGAAAATGATCCCTTCACGTGGTCAAGTTCTGAAGAGGAATATGAAGTGTGGAAGGTGTGGACAGTTGGGGAATCATAACAAGAAAACATGTGATTTCGCATTTATATTTTATTAGACAACTTATTTTTTTAGAGTTTTTCCTCTAGTATATGTTAGACAATTCAATTTTTCAGTTGCAAATTTACAGTATTCTGGGTTTTGTATTTTTGGGTTTTTTTTTTTTTTTTTTAATTACAGATACTATGTTGGAACTTTAATCAACATCTTTTATGATGTGCAATGTCCAGTTCTTTAATGACCTCAATTATTGTGCGCAACGTAGTTGAGCTGCTTAGTTGAACAACTTTATTAATCATCCTTTTAATGACTATTTAGTCGAACAACTTAGGTTACTGTAAACTAGTTGATGTGATAATTTATAGCTCCTTGGGCATCTTATCTGAACACATAGTTGAACAACTTAGTTGATGTGAAAACCTTAGTTGAACAACTTAGTTGGAGAGTTTAATGCTGAGTTAACTAGATTTTGTTGATACACAATGAAGCACAGTTAATTTCATAGATTTAGTAGTACAACTGAATAATGTGACGTGTAAAAGAACAAGTAGGAGCTTAAGATAAGAATAAAAGTATCTAGCATGTTTCTTACACTTAGTTTAGATACAGAGAGACATGCCAAAGTACAAAATTTAAACAAGTATAAAAAATATAAAACTCTACATACAAAAATACTGATTGTTAAAACAAGCATCCTATTGCACTTCTGAATGACCAACAAAATTCTCATGGCTTAGGAACTTTTTCAATGACAGATATTCTAAAA
Organism: Erythranthe guttata; assembly: GCF_056151865.1. NCBI lineage: Eukaryota > Viridiplantae > Streptophyta > Magnoliopsida > Lamiales > Phrymaceae > Erythranthe > Erythranthe guttata. The sequence continues at coordinate 8,336,132 of NC_142543.1, read as the reverse complement.
TCATGTATGTTGTCTATCATATCCTTTTTGATGACATGTTGTTGATGGAAATATTTGTGAATGATACAAATCGCAAACAGTCCACAGTCGACTGACCCCTTTTTTTATTGTGGTGCATCTGCAACTGATTTGAATTTTGCACCAACTGAAATGCCAATTGTCTGGTTTGATTTTATGACGTAGTCCTCCAGAAACAATTTCTACATTTTTTTTCCAGAGGAAAATGATGTTAATACACAATAGATAAGAGCTGATTTATAGACATTAGACAACTTATGATACAATGATATGGGTGATTCGTGTAAGTGGGATTTTTTCGCAATTAATATAAATATTGTGTATAAAATCTCATTAACCAATAAAAAAAATTATGTGCATTTATGTATGTACGTTTTTATTATCAAACAATCTATCCATAAATATAAAAAAGACAATCCATGTCATAATATTGTGACACATGGCACTTTTTAGGGTTTCAAAACATTAAGGGCATTTTTTGTAACTATTTAATAACCTTAGGACTATTTTTAGATTAAAAAAAACAACTCACAAAACCTTTTCAATCTGCACGTTCGTATAACTTTAATAAAAAACCAACTCACGCAATGTTTTCAATCTGTACGTTCGTATAACTGCTCTTGGCATCTTCTTGCCTCAACTTCTTCCACGGTTTATTTATTTTCTAAACTTCATCTTCCACTGATGTAACTTCTTCTCTCCTTTGTCTTCGGTTCTTCTCCTACTGATGCCTAGTCGTGTTCTTAATGTAAATCTCTATAATTTTCTAATTTAATTTTACATCTTCATATGTGTTTCTTCTCCTACTGATTCCTAATCGTTTTCTTAATGTTAATGTCTATAATTTTTCTAATTTAATTTTACATCTTCATCTGTGTTTTATATATTCCTAAACATGTTCAGCCCTAGGTAATGGCGTTAATATTTGTTTTGTCAAACTCACCATAGGTAATGACATTTTTATTTGTTATATTTATAATAAAATATTACACTGATTTTTGTTTTCCAGACATCACACGTAAATGGCCAGGAGTAACAAGTCTCATTCATATATCTCCGTAGCGACTAAACTGGAAATTTGTAGTTCGGGTCATGCGTCTTTGGAGAGTTCCTAGCAAGACCAATATAAATGAAATTAGTAGTATTGATATGGTCTTAATCGACGAGCAGGTCGTTACTGCTTTTCACATTTATTTCTCTGATGGCTAATAAAACTTATTCATGTGCCTATTAATATTACAACATATGTTTCTTAGAGAGATAAAATTCAAACATCTATAAAAATGGCTCAAGTCCAAAAAATTAAGGATATTGTCAAGGAAGGTAATACTTGCATCTTCTAAAATGTTTACGTTGTTCCAAACGATCCGAAGTTGAGGGCAACTCGCCATACTCACAAGATCATATTTATGTCCACTACTCGAGTAACTAATTGCAATACCGAAAATATTACTACTGTCACTTATAAATTTATGGATTTTCGTGATTACATGAACACACGACTTACAAATATTTTTTGTTAAATTGTTTGTTTCCTCAATTTATACAAACTTAAAAAAAATATTTTATGAGGATTTAATTTGTTTTCTTTTAGATGTTATTGGACATGTTATTGAAAGAGGTTAGTGAAAGAAATCACTAATGTATGTATTTTCAGTTTATGTATGTATACTAATTTAAATTTTATACTGAATGGTTTCATAATTGTAAAGCGGCAAGGTCATATGCGTGTGTATTAGTTATTTTGATTAAAAAAGCGTAGGAGCTAAAAATGCAATATTTATAATTTCCAATTGGGAAAATTCTATGCACAATATTTATATTAATTGCAAAAAAAAAAAAACTCACTTACAAGAATCACCCATATTATTAATGAAATAATTTCATGTTATTGGTTTTCAAATTTTATCTCTCCTACATGTCAAAACAGTGTCTTTTTATTGGTTAATGAGTTTCCCTTTTATGAACAATATTTTGATTAAAAAAACGTAGGAGCTAAATGTAATATTTATAATTTTCTAACTGCGGAGATTTAATACACAATATTTATATTAATTGCAAAACGTCGGATCAGTTTGATGTTTTTATATAGAATTCGTAACACATCAATATAAGTTCTGAACAGTAGAGATTGAAATCAGACAACTACATATCAAATCTTAAAACAATTGCTGCTGGTTTTTGTTACTGAATAATTTGGGGGCAGGTAGATTGGACACGTTTTTCGTGCAATGGAACCGTTGGATGTGACCGAAATTTGGACATAGTATTCCGAGAATATATTGTTATATTATTTACGGAGGAGATTGAATTTGGTGTCTCCTAACTCCAGATATTAATTTTCAAAGTAGTCACAATTTGGTGATATTTTTTTTCATTTTTTACACTTCACTTTGAGCGATTTTCAATTTAAAATTTGTTCGGGTCATTTGTGTTTGATTTTGATATTTCAATTATTGTTAATTAGGCCTTTTTTTGTTAAGGGGATGCAGTTTGAGCATTATTGCATATCCGATGAGGGAACTTTGGAATAATGGTGGTGATGGCTGTGTCATAATTAGGTAAACAACCAATTTTGTGCTGTTGTTTTCTATATGCACTGCATTTCTTTACCAACTGATTATTTTATTTATTTTTATTTAATGAACACGTTTTGTTTTAATTTTTAGACAATATAGTTTAATTACATGAATGCCAAAATGGAACATGAGGTAGTAGTAGTTGTAGCGTACCGGCCTAACAAATTAGAACGTTAATGGCTATGTTTACACAACTTGTACGATTGATTAGATGTCAGAGACTTGGGAACTGTAGGGGTAGTGTTCGGTCGTACAGTTTGAAAAGTAAGATATCCACTCAATTACAACATTTGTCTTACACTGTTGGGCGGAGTGGGACTGAACACAAATACAATTTCCCGTTTGTGTTATCTACTGGAAAATGTTGGGAGTTTGGTTGCTACTAAAAATGTCTCTGTTGCTGAACAAAATTCTTTGTTCCTACACGTACGTTCTTTTAGGCCACGAGGAAAATGTCATAATACAAACAAATTACTTGAGAACCGGTTACATGATCATGATCACTATACATTTTCTGAACATGTCACCGGTAAGTGCGATCATGCCCGATGGAAATCAATTTTTAAATACAAATATTTCAATTTCTTCGACAATTCATTAAGGTTGTTTAGATGCCTTAGTATATAGATGGGTGTATACTCCGACACTTTTACCAGTAGTTAATTAACGAAGGTATTGTTAGAGTAGGTGACCAACAAGCCAACTTGTGGCTGTGGTCTTTCGTATTTATTATTGTAATAAACGAACCTTTATTCGTATTAATGATTAAACACCTTGGCATTCTATATCTTTGTCCCTTTGTCACAAGCATAGATATAGTCCTTACAGTTATTACAAGTACTAGTAATTGATCGTTAGGATCGTGAGATATTTACTTAAGTATTATAACTGTTAAACGTGTTCCTGGTCGAAGGGTTACACCACTAATGAGGATATCGGCCTTTCCCATTAAGACTAGCACTTAATGTATGTGTACTGCATCTCATCAGTAAATGGTATTGTGATATCGGCATGCATAAGTGGGTGCTCGTAAGTTGACGAGTTCACTGAACTACCTCACCCTAGAAATCTCTAAGTGGTTCCCAATAATCGAGTAGAGATATCTATGGTATAGTTGTACACCATTAGTCCTTATGACCTAGACATCACCGTGACTTCACAAGAGGACCAGCTGTATCGTGACCTGTCCCTGAGTTCCACCGAGGACCATCCCAAGGGCCAGTGTTCGTGTAGTCCGAAATCTAGTGGGAGGTCTGTGCATTGTAGTCGGGGATTCGATCGCTAGAATAGTCTTGGATGTCCTGTGTGTTCTGAAAGTTTGTAATCATTCTAAGTCTCTGGCCAGAGCTGACTAAGTGATGATTAGAGAATTCGATTCTCTAAGTCATGCACGTGACGATTACAACACTTGGAACGATCGCACCGTCATCGAACATATAAAGAGGTCTCGATGAACCAATGCCTCTAGTTCGATCGGGACATATGCATCGAAGGGACCGTACTGTACGTTAACTATATCTGAAGGTTCTTGCAGGCACTTCATTTGTATCTAGGGAATCATGACGCGTAGTTGCTAGACGCCAATCTTGATTCGTTGGGTGATTAAGGTGAAACGAGCTTCATCTTAATCGTAACTCTAAGGGACGAGTTTTGACCACAAAGAGTTGTGGGCCCACGGCTAGCTTACACCTGAACCATCGAGGGTCACACTGCTCGTGCACATGAGATCTTTGAATAAACGGTCAGAGATGAAATAGTTTATCTTTGCATAATTGGAAGTCAATACGAGTGAGTCCGACATTCGTAATTTGGAATTACGAATGAGAATAAGAAAAGGAAAAGAATAGGCGAGCGTTGTAGTGGACTTTCTAAATCGGGAAGTTTCCAAATTTAGAAAGTGCACTGAACTAGGGTTTCCACTTTTAGAAAGTTGGAAAATGAGAATTGACACTCGTAATGACGAGGACTTTATAATGATTCCGAAAATGTAATCGTTGCAATTTTTCGGTCATTGGATTGAGAGAAACGAGCAAGTAAAAGTACTAGCGAACTTAAGCTGTTGGGCCCGGTCCAACTTAAGCCCGCTAGGGTTTTATGCAAGACACTATAAATACAAGATTTATAGGTCTTGCACAAATAAGTGAAAACCCTAACCCTAGCAGCCGTTACCTCTCTCTCTCTCTCGCCCTCTCTCCCGCGGCCGTCACCGGCGCCGTCGCCGGAACTTCACCGGAATCGGCCGCTCATCGGCCGATTGCTTCGGTAGTTTCTTTCCTTCTCTTTTTCTTCCATTTTTCTAACTATTACGTGTCTAGTGCCACGTGTTTAGTAGATCGAAGTATACGAGGTGAAATCCGAGAGGAGGAAGATCGAAGATCGAAGAATCGAGGAGCAGCGCACGAGCCGAAGCAGCACGCTACCCCACGCGCCGCCCCGGAAGACCGCGCTGAGAATCACGCGCCGCCGTGGCCGTCTCGCCGCTCCTGCTGTTGCACCGCTGCTGCCCCGGATTGTACGGATTGGTTTCCGTAGCAATCTCGACTTGCTTAGCGCTCCTACCTCACGCTTCAAGAGGTAAACACACGAATTCAATGTTCTTGATTCGTTTACGTTTAAACAATATATTCATGTTCGTTCTCGTATGATTTTATGTGGCTACGTGAAATCGTTTTAATTGTTACGAGCATGTTATTTGGTTTAAACGCGAGCATGTTAATTGATTTAAATTCGGTTAAATAAATTAGCATGTATGTTGTTATTTAATTTCGCTGGAAGCGCAAAGGTACGCAATTAATTGATTTATATTATCGGGCATGTGCTTGTGTGATTTAAACTCGTTTAATTCGCATAAAATTTTTTGTTTTCCGCTGCATACGCGTGCCCGAAACCCAACAGGTATATGAATCAAAAAGGTACAATCTCAATTAATTATCTTGCTGTGTGTGATATGAATATAGATTTTATGTACTTTTTAACTAATTAGGGGGGATCTGCTGCCGATAGCGGGATTCTAATGGACACAGTTAGTAGACCTGATGATCTTCGTGTTCCAAATGGTACGTAAAATTATTTCGTAATTTACTACGACTAAACCTGTCCACATAACATTCACCATTAGTAATATACTTCAAATCCACCTTTCCAGGGCACTAATATTAGGTCAACAATGGACATACCAACGGGAACGATTTCCCAGCACAGAGTTTGGTGTAGGTAGAAACACAATACAAAACTACGATGAATACTTTAACCTCAAACATGCCAAGGACATAATACAATAGAATAAGCATTAGGAATATTAACATCTAGTTGGGATACTAAGAAGTCCATCATACTGTCCGATAGAAATCAAAAATTGGATAATTATGGCATGTTGTTTGTTACATAACTTCATACGTACAACGAATGACCACGACCCCGAAGAAGATAAGTGGACTTCTTGGCGACAATGAACACCACGATGCCAATCTATCGCACCAACGATGCTTTCATAAAACTGTTGAAGCTTCTGAAAAATGGACTTCTTGGCATGACACCCTTGCAATTAATATGCACAACGTGTGGTTAGGAGGTGGTCAAGAATGATGTAGATGCACTTTGTCTTTCTACGTGCGATTGTTTGTTACTCCTTTTGAACATGTTTCTTAAAACTCCCTTCTACTCTTTTTCTTTTGCGAACATTTGTACAATCTGTTAGTTAAGGACGGTTGAATTTATATTGCAACAACAAATGTGTCCTACAGATATGCTTAATCTGTGTGTTTCGTACATTCTATATTCATATTATATTTCATTTTACGAACAAGCACACATGTTATGCAATAAATTAGGTATAAAATATGTCAACTTCTATGTTTCAAATATCATGTGAAAAAGGGAAGACGCATGCGGCTATAACACGACGTAGTTGGTCGGTTATCGAGGTAGATGCTTTGATTGCGCCTAAAAAACATTGTCTCTCGAGGGTGGAAGTGTGAAAAATGTATTTAAAGTGTGTTACGTGGGTTGCTAGAACAACATATGGGGCAAAAATTTCCTAGAACCAACCTTAGATCTACTCGGGATATAGTGTCGGAAAGTTCATGTGTGAATCGGAAGAAGCACTAAAGGTCTTCGTCCACAATTCTAACCCGCTCCAGTTTCGGGTGCAATGACTCAGCCAATACAATTGATGTTGAAGACGAATTATGGGATGAGTATGTGAAGGTAAATATAAATAAAGGGTAAATTACGGCCAACCCCCTGAGGTAAGGTCAAACTACGAAAACCCCCTCATGTTTGAGTAATTACAACCACCCCTCAACTATGAATCTTCTTAGATGCTCACACTTGTGGTGTTGCAAATTTAGTGAGGTATTTTAGATTATGTGGATAAACGTGTAAGAAAATGCATAGTTGAAGGGTGGTTTTTTTTTTTTTTAATTTGATATTACCTTAGGGGGTAACCGTAATTTATTCTATAAATAAATGAACCTATTGTATATAATACACTCATATTCATATTATATTTCATTGAATAACTTATCAATACCTCAATAAATTTAACAAACCAATCCTAGTGCATGAGTAATTGTAACAAATCTTGGCCGATATACCAATATTGGAGTTCCATTTTCGGAAAAGATCGTGCAACTGGTGAGGACATCGAAACACTCTGATAAGCAGTCAATGGTTTATCCAATCTGGGAAATTGGTCTAAGTGATGCTTCTTGGGGTGCCGATCACATTTCATTTGTTATTGCAACCACAAAAGACGAAAAATGTGAATACATGTCAACCATGCAAGGACTATGCACATATACCTTCAATCACAAGAGGGGTGGAAAGAAGAAAATGTACAAATGTCAAAGGACCCATGATCATATTGATGCTCATATCGTGGACATGACGGCCGACATGACAAAATCTTTTGCCGAAACAAAGACATGTCTTAGGTAGTTAGCACAAAGGATTGAATTTGAACATGACATCTCTAGCACACTCAAGAAGGTGTTGGAAGCACTTTCCTCAATGTTGAATTTGTTCGTCGAGGATAAAATAGATGTTGCTAAAGACGTTTGCAATAGCAGGATTTTTTTTTTCGGTTTGAGTGATGTAGAGAAACATATTATGGTTCAAATAATTCTCGAAGGTCGTTATTAATTGTGCGTCTGTGAAAGACATAAGAATATTTTCCAACTTGTCTCCAAATTTTCTGCCAGTCACCTATCGACATTATTTTTTTGGGTGAATGACAAAGAGGCCCATGACAAGTAACTTAAATGCACATAGGTCCGGACAAAAAACAGTCTTGCAAATAAACTCATACCCATGTTTTTGTCTAAAATACCCTCCATAATATATTTTTTTTATCAATTTCATCCATTACACTCTAACTTTCTCAATATTACACATTGACCCTGAATTTGAACAAATATATCACATTAACCCCTATTTTCATATTTTTTTGAAATTAAATAAAACAACTTCAGAAAATAATTTTTTTCCTTAATTTTTTTTTTTCCGGCAAGATTCCGGCGTTGACTTTTTTTTTTCTTTTTCTGAAGACTCTTTTTTCTGAATTTTTTTTCCAGCCGGTCTCCGGCGCTGATTTTTTCTTTCTCTCTAAATTACTGTGTTAACAAAAAGAATTTTGTCTAAAATAGTAATATTGAATACCAATACAGTAGTATTACTAATATTGATGTCCAAACAGTAATATTACTTTATGAAACAGTAATATTATTGCATGAGACAGTAATATTACGGTTGGAGACAGTAATATAACGGTCGAAGACAACAAAATTGCAGGCCTAAACAGTAAAATTAATTAATATAGTAAAATTACTGTATTAGAGAGTAATATTACTGTCTCAACAATTAAATTAGTGTCTCCGACAGTTAAATTACTGTTAGAGACAGTAATTTAACAACCAAGACAGTAATATTAATTAAAGGGTAAATTACACCCACACCCCTGAGGTATGTTTAAATAACTTTAAAGTCCCTATGGCATCGATAATTACATTCACCCCCTTGAAACGTAGTTATAAACTTTAATGGGATAATGCATTGGATACGTTATTACGATAGAGTTCTAACGCTCTATTGGTTTTAGGAAGTGGTAGAGACAACAAAGAGTTATGGGTGATTTAAGACATATTTGGGGAGTCATGTCACCACATAATTCCCCATAACTCTATCTTATCTTCACCACTAGCTTAAAGTAATAGTTCACTAGAACCCTATCGGAATAATATATCCAATGCATTATCCCGTTAGAGTTTATAACTACGTTTCAGGGGGTGAGTGTAATTATCAATACCATAGGGACCTTAAAATAATTTAAGTATACCTCAGGGGTGTGGGTGTAATTTACCCTTAATTAAAATAATTTTTTTAACAAAAACCAAAATTACAAAAAAAAAGTCAAGGCCGGAGATAGTAATATTATTGAGACAGTTAAATTATTATCTCTAACAGTTAAACTATTGTTGGAGATAGTAATTTAGTAGCAAACAGACTAATATCAATTAAAATAACTTTTAATAAGAAAAAAAAATTAAAAAAAAACTTTCATAAAAATAAAGTTTTCAAAAATAAAAAAAAAAAGGTAAAAAGTCAACGGCGGCTGACCGGCGGTCTCCGGCGGTGGCGGGTCAAAATTAGAATAAGGGTCAAAATTGGTTAGTTGGTGAAATTGGGCTAAATTGGGGCGTAAATCATGAAATTGGAGTTGAATTAGGGTTTCAATAAATTGGGGGTAATTTTGGTATATATAAAATGGTTTTCCTTATTTGCGAATAAGTTTGAATGAGTTGAATTTATTTGGAAGACAAAAAATTTGAATGTCCATTTTTTAATTAAGTGCCCTTTTCACGAGTCTGTTTGCTATTTACCCTATTTATTTAGTGATCGAACTTTATATTTTATTTTATATGACGTTGAAACATTAAGTTCTTCTTTGTTACTGTGATATTCCCTTCAAAAATCGATTGCACCTTTATAATATTAGGCCCCGTTGGGTCGCCAAGATTAGCCAAGATTAACTAAATAGAAAGGTTTAGTTTGATGTTTGGTTAGTCTTACTATTTTCCGGGTCGACCCGCCAAAATTGTTTTGTCATGGCCTATCACTAATTGGGAGATAACTAATTGGACATTGAGAGATCCAATAAAATTATTGTGTTATGATTAAATTGGTTAATGACAAAACTGTCCTTCTAGTTTTCATCTCTTTACAAAAATGACATATTCAAGTATTTAAAAAAAATAATATAAAAAAAAATAAACTCGAAAAAAATTAAAAAAAATAAAAATTTTAAAAAATAAAAATTAAAAAAAATATTTTTTTTTCCGAATTTGTTATTCGAAAAAAAAATTCGAAAAGTATTTTTTTTTCGAAAAAAATAAAACAAATAAAAATAATTTTTTTTTGAAAATTAATTATTTTTGGAAAAATATAAAGAAAAATTAAAAAAAAATCGAAAACAAAATCAAAATACAATATTTTTTTCGAAATAAATAAAAATTATATTTTTTTTCTGAATTTTTTTCGAAAAAAAAATCTGAAAAAAATCTAAAAATAATAAATAGAAAAATCTAAAAATAATTTGAAAAAAAAAATATAGAATCTAATTTTCTTAAAGAAATGTTATTTTTTCTAAACAAATTTCGAAAAAAAATAGGAAAAACAAAAAGAAGACAAAAGATTCGAATATTTTTCTGAAAAAAAAGTAAAAATATAAAAATATAAAAATATAAAAATATAAAAATTAAAAAGAAGAAAAAAAAAGCTATATACAATAAAAAGGGTAAATCAGTCATTTGCATGTAATTGGGTTGATGTTAAGGTAATCAAAGACCAAACTCTATTAAATACTGGGGAGTTAAAAAATTCAATATTTGATAACAACCATCTTATAAAAAAAATATGCCTATTATTCTATAAGAACAATTATCTTATCTTGGTTAATCTTATCTTGCCAACCAAACGAGGTCTTACTATTTTCATTACACATAGCATGCGATGGTTAAACATTAAGTCCTAATTTACTATTGTAACATTCCTTTCGAAACCAATTGCAACTTCAAAAATTACCATGTTCCTTACAAATAACACTATTGCTAAACTAGTGTGTTGACAAATATTGATAAAATATTATAGATTGACCTTTTAGTACAACTTCACTGCCCATCCATTTGTAATTTTGGGATATACTCATATACATATCATTTGCAATTCTTCCCACTTTGGTCGCCAAATATGACAACAATACGCTAAAATGAATACATTAGTCCGCAAACACAATACAATATATTAGTTTTGTGTTCATTTGCAATATATATAGAACAATACTTAATAATAAATGGGGATGAAGGCAATCTTTATCAAGAAAGATCAAACCTCGACAGTCGTGTACACCGGGCATTGAGAGTAGCCATTGAAATATTTTGAAATTAGTCTCAATTTTGTCCATTGTTTGCAAACACATATGATAACTAAACTTGAAACCATTAATTGCGTCCCTTCCGATCAGAAATGCACAAATTAAACATTTGAAATACAAAATTACCGTTTCTGCATTGTTTTGCGAGGTTGTGGATAAACAAATTTTCAACTTCATCGTTTCAATCTGTTTCGTAAAAGATGTATGCTTGTGTTGAAACTTAGATCTTCATCTCGGCCATGGTTAGTGAACAACGTTTTGGTTTTTATGACGTTCTTACTTTCCATTTAGCATTATCTTCGCGCTAAGCATTATTACTCTTCTTATGGAATTAGCTTGTGCTAAGCACTCTTACTTTATGTTTGGCATTAGCTCGAGCTAAGCATTATTACTTTCCTATTGGCATTAGCATTGATCTAAGAAACATTTTTCCTCTTCTTATGGAATTAGCTTTCGACAAGCATTCTTACTTTCCTTTTGGCATTAGCTTTGAGCTAAGCACTATCACTTTCGTTTTGGCATTAGCTTTGAGTTCAGCGTTGTTCCTCTCCTTATGCAATTAGCTTGTGCTAGGCATTCTGACTTTCCTTTTGGTATTAGCTTCGAGCTAAGCATTATTCCTCTGTAATAATTTCATATAATAATATTATATATATGTAGATTATTCAAGAAATAACTTTTTGAAAGAAAATAAAATCATTAAAGTTGTAGGAAACATATTATATGCAATAGAATATTAAGACCTTATATTACAATTCTTGTTTGTTTGATCACATTGCTGCATTCACATTCAGACTTTCTATGTTTCTTAAACCCCAAAATAACAGTAAACTAATAAATATTGGACAATTCGGATTTTGTTGAAAGATGAAAATTCGAGCCGAGAGGGTTTTTGAGATGAATTGAGATATATATATATATATATATATATATATATATATATATATATATATATATATATATATATATATATATATATATATATATATATATATATAGTATAGAGAAGGGATACAAAGAGGCACAATTGTGGATACAAAAAGAAAAAAAGGAGAAGAAAATCAGCCGACCAAACAAAGAAGGATGAAAAGGTTGGGACAGCCTCCAATTAATTGGAAAAGAAACCAAAAAACACAATTGTATAGAAACTTGTTAAGTTGAAGCTATGATAGTATAAGTGAACTATTCTTCCATCTATTACATAATATTTGTACCCCGTTTCTTTTTTTTTTTTTTGGACAAAACTCATTAAAACAAAAACCAGTGTACGCATGATGAAACAATAGAGCATGCAAAAAGATTGTTAAAATTTATATATGAGTCCTCAACTAACCTTGGTAGTTGTTGCCTAAAACTTCCAACGACTATCTCTTGATCATATTTGATGATATAAAACAGAGTTTGCAACATAAAAGATGCACACGTATGCCATATAAAAACTCCTTCAATCAAAGGTTTAGGCATTTTGAATTAAGTTCAAGATGTCGCCTAAGATGCAAAGAGAAATTAGTAAAAACAACTAACTCCCTTTACCAATTAGGGTTTAGTGTAGCTGTGATCTTTCGACTGGAAGAACTGAACCATAAACTCGGGAATTCACATTGCCATCACAATGAAAGAAAGCATCTACTGCCAATTATTCTTCAGTTGGTGATCGATTATCACCATTTTCCTTATTTAATTAGATATACAAGTTTCTTACCAATATTAATATCCACAAGTACACGGGATCTAGGTTGGTTCAATTTGTCAATTTATGTGTGCAGAGACAGCCTAGATCCCACTCTCAGAAGAGTGTTTACACTCTTGTAAGAAAACTTCATACCTCACCGTCAAAGGAAACATATATAGAAGAAGACACGATAGTTATTTAGAAAATGAAAAGAATTAACGGTCCATCTTTCCCATAGACTAACCTCGGTTGCGTTGTGAAGAAGCATTTAGCCATCTCCTGGTAACATCATTGAAATAAAATATAGCAGAAAATTTAAAGAGAAAATATATTTTTGGAGCCGAGAAAGTTCAATTCATTTAGTTATTATAATTAAAAAAACAAGTAGTATAATTTACATAGCATTTCACCTTACCTTGTGTAAATATATCTTATATTGCATATTCACTAATTCCAGTCACCGCATATGTGTTCCCGCTGCCTGTTTCCCATATGCAAAAATAGTTGCACATCATAATTATTAAACAAGCAAAGTGCTTAGTATGAAAAAGGGATTATAGAGCCTGCAAAAGCAAAACATAGTGAGCCACACCAATTAATTAGGATGAATGCAAACAACTGGCACATAAGCTTAATTTTCCAGCCAATGAAGCTCACAAAGCACAAACAAACGGTGAGCCTTGATTGGAGCCGTTGAGAACGTCAACGAGCAAAGTGGAGCGGTTTAGTGGGAGGCCGGAAAGTAATGGGCTGCAGGGCAAGTAGACGGCGCGAGCTAGTTTTTGTGAGTGGGAAAAAGAGCAGCGGTGGGACGAGGAGAAGAGGACACGTGAATTAAAACAGAGCATTGTATATGGTGAGACGGGTTATGAAATAAGAGATAATATTGATATGTAAAAAGGTAAAGCACCAAAAATTACATTTATTAATGATATTGAGCTAATGTTATACAAGCTAGTATTCTATGATATGTAAAGGATAGAATGTTCGTACATGATCATTGCGGGACTCATTGTTGCGATGGATGATACTGATTAGGAAGAGGAGAATGCGGTTCTAGATAGGTACATAATGGCATGCGGTGAAGATTTGTTACGGCATATTGGTTGTATATAGTATTATCAACGTTGCATATGTTTCTTTTTATTTGCATGCAAAAGAGTTGTTCTGGAGCAGTTTATTTATATGTTTATTTATATGTTTGTTAGGCAGCTCATACCCTGGGATTGTCGGGTTATGTAACTTTATAAACATATATTGATAAATGATTCTACGTATGGATGATTTTACTGTCATGCGCATGTTTGAATCAATGTTCATGATATTTCTGGCTTCGCCTCCGTAGTTTGTAACGTCCAAAGATCCAGTATGGTCGTAAATTTGGATAACCAATTTTTCTCTATTAAACATATGACATTAATAAGGGAATAAAATATTCTGTACGGTAAGAATAAATTGTGTAGAGTACATATCTTGCTTCCTTATATCTGCATTTTTTGCACTTTGTATATGCGTTGTTGTGATTGTGCGTAACCCCGATCTCAAAGTGGCATCTCTTCCACGCTATATAGAAGCAGACCTGGTATCAGTCGAGCGGTTACCTCTACAGTATATTTGTCCTGCTGCATATATTTAGTGCTACAAGAAATTAATTGGCTTTTGAATAACAAATTTAATTTAATTGATATTCTTATGTTTTATAAAGACTTTGTTGGTAGGCTGCATGGTTAGGATAGAAGGGATGTTATTAATCTGCATTTGCATGGCTTCATTAATGAAAGATAGGTTATTTTGTCTCCTGCATTAAAATAAAAATATTAATACATTTGTTGATCGAGCAAACATGGTGACATAAGTACCATATTTTCAGCAGTTGCGCCTCAATAGTCTGTGGATTGATTGTAATGATTGTTGATCGCGTTGAGTTAAGGGAACTGCGTGAAAAAATAATGGTATTAAAATAGTATAGAAAGAATTTAGCCTGTGATAAATGTATAAGACAAACTTTAGTTAGCTGACATTAGTGTATTGAATAAGTGTAAAAATAAGAGAGGTGCAATGATGAACCAGGAGTTGATAGAAATATATCATCAGGTGACCAAGTCCGTTGCCATTATAACAGGAAAGTCTTCTCTACAGTTATCAATAATTGTGCCCTCTAACTTTACAACACTGTTCCAAAGTCTCAAGATAATCAATAGCTTCCTATAATGTTGATACGTCGAGGTTGTATTTTGTTAGACTAATACAGTAGTTATATTTGGTCCATATATTAAGTTGATAGGTATAGTGTAAAATTGCGTATTCCTTGTTCAATATGCCGTATTCTTTATAGAATATTTGTGTGGCCGATGATGATGCGAAAGAGTGAGGTGTTTTTGGGATTACCACCAGAGCTAGAACATCTGTTATAAAGGAGACAAAGTTATATCAGCGAGATTGGTTGTGCTGACTCGTCCTTGTGTATAGGTTACAGGTTTAATATCGTAAGGCAAAAAAAAAATGCTCGTGGGAAGCCTCTTATTTGGTGAATATTAAATTGGGTAGTGTCGGAATTTGTTTTTTATGAAATTTAAATAAGTAAATGCTATAAAATTTTGAATGTAATTTGTAGAATAACTGGGAACGAGGTAATGTACATGTATGGTGCATTGGTGTAGATAAAAGGAGTAGGGAATGAAATAAGTAATGTAACAGTGTTGCATCGTTCCACACTGTAAGTATGATAATCTGGTGTTTGTTTTTTATGGACATGGTGAGTTTGTTAATAGAATATGGTGATATTATGGTTTAATACCATAAGTCCAATAAAATAATCTTTGTCAGATCACAATTAATTTGGATTTTCTTTTAGATAGCCCATACACATTTACGTCACATGTGAGCCAGTGAAATAGTTCCAACATTTCTTTCCCATTTTTCTTTGTGCCATTAATTCCTGAAATGACAAGGTTTCGTTTCCATCTGCCAATTCCCAGAAATTAATTTCTTTTCATTTTGATTTAGTTTTCACCACCGAGTCCCAGAACGTTGTGGTCCGAAATTCACCTCTTCCCTTCGCGTACAATTGTTGACCTCGCCCAGTACATTTGAGTTATTTGCTTGAATTTGAATTTTTTGTTCCTTGCTATTGAATCTATTCAGGTGCAAATTGACTAAGTTATAGTTGATTGATCTGCTGTGGGAGTTCGATTCTTTCGTACGTTGTAGAATCTCGATTTGTTTATAGGATTTGTGATACTTTGGTGGGGTTTTGGATGTGGTGCAATAGAGTATTATGTTGTGAGAAATGAGGTTTTCTGTTTCAGCGAAATGGGGTGTGTTGGTGAACTCGTAGTAGGGAGGCAGAAAGCTAATGGAGGAGAGAGAGAGAGAGATTTATCTGTGCCATCAATCAGGAGAGAGAGAAAGTAGTAAAAACGGCGAAGAGCGAAAAGACGAAAACGCCGGATGCATTTTTTGGTGCGACTGAGTATGGTGTAGGTGTTGACTTCTGGAGCGCCGGATGCATTTTAGCTGAGCTATTTGCCAGAAAATCCATCTTGACTGGGAGAACAGAGGTAACAAAATTTAGTGGCATCTTTTTTGGTTTTTCTTTTTTTCGTATCATGTGTGGATTAGTGAGTAGCTCCGTTAATTTTCTATGTATGTTCTGTTGGAACATTAATCCAACGTTGGACTTATATGTGAAATATTATGTGTTGCAAGACTGTCACGTAAAGTTAAGCCCGTTAAAGTGATCGACTAAAGTTTATCTGAATTGGGCCTTAATGTGTCTAATAGGGTGTGGGCCTTTAATGTGTAGAGACATTAGGGTAATTTTATTATAGTGATGGGCTAAAATAAAATTACACAAGATAGCCCATTAGGTTATCTATATATATTGGTCATGGTCCCCGGGTCGCATGTACGAATTCCGATTCTCTATGTATTCCATCGACATAAAGAAAACGAAGAGAAGTCTAAAGGGTTCTCGGGTTCGGATGTACATGATGATCGGGAAGATCCATGATCGTTTCATATCAATTCCACCGGAGTAAGGTACGCTTCCGATTTATATTTATCCACAATATTCTTGATGATTCGGCATGACGGTTCCATGGGATTTATTCAAGTTTATTCCAACAAGTGGTATCAGAGCCACCATGTTTTGAATCATCGAGAATTTTAACAATTCTCGTCAAGTTGTTATTACGAGAAATCTATGTTTTTCATGAATTTAATTTTCAAAGTTTCGGCCAGATATTTATATGATATTCAGTACGTTCTGCAATTAGGTTTTAATCTCGAATCAGATATGTTTATATTAATATTATGAAACCTGTTGCCTTGTATTAGGTATTAGCTTTTCTGAATTAGGGTTTCATGAATATATATGATATTTTATTCATATTAAGTGAATTGCACAATTGTTGCCTGAATTTGAAAATTCGGATTAAAGTTTTAAGGATTCATTCATTAAGAATAAGAATTAAGGTTAAAGGAATCAAATCTGAAAATTAAGGATCAAGGACTGGTGCGGCGGTCGATCAGTTTTTTTTTTCTGTCAAAACTCAACACCTCGCAATAAGGGGCGGCAGCCAACTGGTATATGTTATATGGCCACGCTGCCCACCACCATCAAACCCACATACTGCAGCCCTGCTATGACGCCGACGGAGGGGATAGTAACCGCGCTCCTCTTCGCGACGGGTTCTAGATACGCGATGATGCGAGGTCACAACAGTAATTTTGCTCTTCCGGCAATAGTTCAGGCGAGACGGGGTGATATGGTGGTCTAGCGGCGGTTTTGATGGCAGAAGGTGTGTGACGGCGGTTTGTTTGCTGAAGAAGCAAAATTAGGTTGATTAAGTTTTTGGGAAATTGCAATTTACCAGGTTAAGGTTCATTAAAATTGCTATTAAGTCCCCCATTTATGTTCTGCTAATTTGCACGGCCGCTTTGTGGATTTGGATTAGGTCAAGGAATTTATGGTTTATGAAATTAAAATTTGGCCCCCTGAGGTTATAATTGAAATTCTCTGAAATTTTAATTTGGTCTCCAAATTTAAGTTATTCCTGATTTTGGGCCGGGGTGATATGTAATAAATGAAAATCTGATTTTGGGCCTAAAGCTTCCGAAAAGTGCATTTCAGTCCCCAGCTTTAAAGTTTCTCTCAAAACTGTGATTTACATTCAGAAAATATATTTTAACCCCCAAATTAAGTATTTCTGAATCTAAGGTCCTTTTTCACTCAAAAGACTTTTCTTTTGAAATTTCAATTCAGTCCTTTAAGTTGAAAGATCTTCTGGTTTTGGGGCGAAGGCAATTTTTTAAGGAATAAAAAAAAAAAAAAAAAAGAAATTGATTTTAAGTTTTTACAAAAGGTTTTAGGGCCACTTGAAATTTATGTTTTTATGAAGAATCAAACGAATAAGTGAATTATTTTTTTAATTCTCTTTAAGAACTTGTTTGGTCAATAAAGTGAGATTCAATTTTGAATTTCAATTTAGTTTTCGGAGGGATTTTATTTTGGGGAATTTTAAATTTCTAAAGTTCGGGTCTTTTTGGATTGAAATTTGGATTAATTAGTCAAATTATGGATATGAATTGTTATAATTCAAAAGGTTTTGACTCATTAAAGTTTAATCGTTTGTTGGTCCATATATGTATGAGTTATCATGTATAACTCAATCGATATTTGGCACGTAGACTCGTGACTTTATTATAAATTTGAGTCTTCATTGTTTTGTGAAAATTCATAAGAATTTGGATTTATTTGTCCGAAATTTATTGTTGGCTTTAAATCTAATAAGGTTGAATTTGTGAGCTCTTTTTTGTACTTTAAGCTCAAATTCAAATAAATATGAATTTTATGATTTATGGTTTAGGCTCATCTTTGGGTTATAAAGTGAAGATTTCTAGTCGACTTTATTTTGACTTTAAATCTAAATAACGTGGGATTTGGGTTCATAAGGTAATTTAATTAGGCCTTTGGCTAAAGAAATTTTAGAGAAAGTCTATTGGCTTACATTCAGTTAAAATTCAAATATTGGTTTGGTTTATGTATTTTGATATGAATTAAGAGAAGCAGCATCTCGCCTAAGTGAGCTCTCCTGTGAAACTTAATTTATTTTAAAATACAAAAGGTTTTGTGCATGTAATAATGTGGGTATTGTGTCGGCCCTAAGGAAGGCCAATACTTTGCAGAATTGCATGTGTACATTGTGGTGGTAAACGCGTGGCGATTATTTTGTGTTTTGCATGTGAATAATAGTTTGGCCCTAAGGTAGAATTATTATTTGATGTGCTCTTATTGTCAGTGTTTGATTACTACACCAAGATATCACTTACAAGTTAATATCATTGTCCAAAGATAAGTTATTAATGGAGTGCCCGATATCTTGAGATGGAATATACCTTTATTTGAATTTGTGGTTGATATATAATAAATATGTGACGGTTATTAGAATTTCATGTGAACTGTAAATTGGCCCTAAGGTAGATTTATTGTTTGACACGATAGTTTACCGTTAATATTTATTTATAAAAAGTTCCCGCTTAAAAGTTAACGAGTCGTCCATAACGTCAAGTTAACATTGGGCTAGGTATTTTATGATAAATGAACCCAATTCCGTTTAATTATGTCATACATACATAGATTCTATTTGATATTTTTATGACATAATAGTAGTTGTGAGCATGTCTTCTTGTTTATGTTCTCTATTTAGTTCATGCTTCCGCTTCTGCGTTATCTGTCAATGTTAATTTTGGTTCTTGTGCTTTATAGCATAATTTACTTATTATTTAGGGTGCATAGATCTTGATTTTTCCTTTTAAATAGAACGACCAACTAGTTTTTTCGGAATTAAAAGTTTCCTTAAGGTTAAGGTAAAAGGGACTTAAAGAATATGATCGTTCTAATTATAAGTATTAAGATCAATTGGAGCACTATTTAAAAAATCTTTAGGGGCATCAAGATTGATAGGGCAAGTACTGGAATGTTTCTTAAGGCACTTTTTATTATTAAAATGACAAGTTTGAATCATATATATTTGTGACTAATCTTGTTTCATTATTAATAAAAGAAAAGAAATATAAAGGAGTACATTCAGTATTAGTTTAATCTCACTTTCGGCTTAAGCACTAAAGTTACGATTTATTAACTTTAAAGTGCATATGGTTTGATTTTTCTTTCTACATCTATAGTCAACATAAGGTTTGTTTCAAAACCTAAAGGATAAATGAATTCTTTGTCAGCTCTTATTTGACTGTGTAGAAATAAAATGACATAAGTGAGAAAAGACTAAAAGTACTCAGTTGGCTATTATCTCATAGAATGACACATTGTTGCAGTAGAGACATCATAATAGATTTTCCAAAAGTAACAGAATCATGTCCGCTTTATCTGTTATTTAAAGATATGAGTCTCCAAAGTATGTCAAATGACAAGTAAGGTTTTGCTTCTAATCTTAAGAGAAGCACTAAAGACTGCAACATATGGTTTTTAAGACGGGATGTATAAAATCTCTTAAGGATATTGAGTTTAAGGGGGGAGAAAGGGTTATACTCATTGTTGTATGAAAGAGAGAATTTATTTTTCTCATTTTGTTGCTATAGACAATAATAAAAAATATTTTCTTCTCCCACATAGAGGGAATTGCTCCTTAAAGGTAAACTCAACAACCTTAAGAGAATACAATATTAAATTGAGTTAAACTTAAGATGATAATGACATTTGGGATCTTATCAATTGTCAAAAGTGTGAAATCATTTGGTCACAAATGTATATTTGAGACCGTTTGAATTTCAATAGGCAATGTTGAAAAAGTTATAACTAAAGTCTAATCACCTAGAGTTTCACTCAATACACTCTGTTCTAGAGTTTTAGGATTCCCTAAACGGTGTTACAACTCATAATGATTATCTCATATTTGTGAGGTAAATAAAGTTAATGTTTGTATATACCATGTGATACGTGGGAGATAATCATACTCATCTCACTCAATGCCCAATAAAGATCTTACGGTAAAGAAGAATGCAAAAGGTTCCCTTGCTGCCAGCTTTGGGAAATTATATGCACACTTCGGTATGTACGCATTCGGCTAAATCGTACATAAAGTTAGGCAGGTATATAAATAATCCTTTGAAGTGGATCTTTGAATAGAAACAAAAGGATTATACAGTAATTATAGAGAACATAAGGTCATTTATGCTCATTTATCGAAATCAGTTCATTTGGGAGATCATTTGTTTTTTTTGATTTCGAGTTTGTATGATGCTTGTACATTATAGATCCATTTAATGTATACCTAATTAAAAGAGAATTTAAGTACGAGTGTTTAGCCAACACCTAAAACTCTTTTTTAACTACGGTAATCAGTTTATAAAAGCATCTTATTTTGTAATATACAGAGTGGAAAGGTGTCTATAGAATACGTCGATATAAACTCCATTATGTGTGCACACTAAGGATGTCACCCAAAAGGTCTCATGAGCATATTGCTCGTATGGGTGTCATATTAATTAAGGATATTCGGTTTTAGTGGGAGTTTATAATAAATGTGTTCTTTTGGCGTAGACACAATTTTTGGGTTAATTCGGATTAAGGATACTCTTAGGATAGTTTCTGCAGAAATAAAGTTTTTGATTTATTCACACTCTGATTTGTTAAGGTTTGATCTCATTAAGGAGGACCAATTGGAAATAGGTATGTTAAGGTCACATTGCATGACATTTCCATGCTACACATCCACATCATAATCTATGTCATTCAATTGTGTTGATATTGTGACCATTGTTGGGTCCCGTTACGACTAATGTGAACGAAGGCCCCTTTGATTCAGTGTTAGCATGATTGATGGACGAGATTGGTTATAGACACACTTCAGTAATGACAGCAAAGTTGAGCTCAAAATTTATTTATGCAACCTATAATTATAAAGTTACACACATAGTCCAAGTGGGAGATTGTTGGAACATTAATCCAACGTTGGACTTATATGTGAAATATTATGTGTTGCAAGACTGTCACGTAAAGTTAAGCCCGTTAAAGTGATCGACTAAAGTTTATCTGAATTGGGCCTTAATGTGTCTAATAGGGTGTGGGCCTTTAATGTGTAGAGACATTAGGGTAATTTTATTATAGTGATGGGCTAAAATAAAATTACACAAGATAGCCCATTAGGTTATCTATATATATTGGTCATGGTCCCCGGGTCGCATGTACGAATTCCGATTCTCTATGTATTCCATCGACATAAAGAAAACGAAGAGAAGTCTAAAGGGTTCTCGGGTTCGAATGTACATGATGATCGGGAAGATCCATGATCGTTTCATATCAATTCCACCGGAGTTAGGTACGCTTCCGATTTATATTTATCCACAATATTCTTGATGATTCGGCATGACGGTTCCATGGGATTTATTCAAGTTTATTCCAACATGTTCTGCATGAGACAGAATTATATTCTTCGATTTTTCACTACTGCATCATGGTGCAATTGCTTAGCTTCACATGCCGAGATGCTTGATTATACTGATTGCTTCTTTACGTGTATTTTTTTTGGGTAAAAAAAAAATTAGTGGTTAAATTTCAGACCCTTTTGTGACCATCTATTAACTGATTCACAGTTATTTCGAGTAGTTACTCGCACCGTATTTTTTGGTATCTTTTCATTTGATCGCCTGTATAAAAAGGGTTTTTTATTGTATGGAAAACGATCGGGTCGTTCATTGGATTAGTGCTTCTCTTTCCTTTCTCAACGTGGATTAGTGTGTAAGCTCCTTTAATGAAAATTGATGGGACAGTGCTGTAAATACAGAGTGCTACCAAGTTCCATCGAATAAAGTAAGTTGTGCCAAAAAAAAAAAGAAAAAAACCCGAAAAATGATTGATTGCAAACATAAGTTCTTTTGTTCTTTTATTTTGACTACTGCATGCAGTATGGTGCAATTGTTTTCTTGGGTAAATTTGGGGTTTCGTTATGGTATAGAGGAAATCTTGAAGTTACCTTAGGGTATTTTGTATAGCCACTGCATTTTATTTTGTTTCGTTTTGCAATTTCTTAGCTTTACATGTATACTTATAATGCTACGAATGGTGTTTAGGGGGAGCAGCTGCACAGGATTTTCAAGCTATGCGGTTCTCCGTTGGAAGAATATTGGAAAAAATGGAAGCTTCCTCATGCAACCATATCCAAATCCCAACAATCATATAAAGGATGCATAAAAGAAACTTTTAAAGATTTTCCGTACTCGTCTTTGCCTTTAATCGTTACTTTACTTGCAATCCATCCAATTGATCGTTTAATAGTGAGGTACACTCTCAATTATTATTGTTTATTATTATTATTATTATCGTTATTTATTTATTTATTTATTTTTTTTTTTTTATATATTACAGTTCTTTACAACGAACCGAAATATCCACCGAGTAAGGAGATGGATGCTAAGCGCTGTGATGAAAAAGCTCGAAGGTTTGGAAAATAATTGTTTTACCTACATTGCCTTGCATACATTAGGGCCTCGTTTCGTTTCGTTTCCTTTCGTTTCCAAGATAAGATTATGCAGTCTTATGAGAAATCAATTGTATAATTGGAAAAAAGAAAAGAAAATTGATTGTAACCACTAACAAGCCAAGTTAAGTGCTCAATTTTCCATAAATACGGGCCGGTTCGAAGAATTATTGCACTAACCAAACATATATTAAATAGGGATTATTTCACAAACCCCCCTCATCACAAAAGTCCAATTACAAGAAGCCCAAATTTATTTATTATTTTTAAGATAAATCCAAAATATCTTTTATTAATAAAAATTAATTAATTATCACAATTATGCCCTTACCTTATCAAAATTAATTAATAATCACAATTATATATGTTAGGGTTGAATATAAATATAGGTAATATCTGTTTCATTAATATCACGTTCTCAATCTCACCACAAATCTCGCTTCACAAATCTCGCCCTTTTTCTTCTCTCTAATTTTTTTTTTCTTTTTTTTGTTCTTTTCTATTCACCCGTTGCAGATCTACTTTCGTTCACCTCTTCTTCTCTCCCCACCGGCGCTGCCCCAACCCCCACCCGGCAACGCCCCAGCCGACGCCCCAACCACCTCCCGACACCGCCCCAACCGCCGCCCAGCCCCCGCCCCAGCCGCCCAGCCCCCTCCCGTCGCCGCCCCCAACCCCCACCACTATTTTCTCTCTCTTCACCGTTGACGAACGATATATATGGGTGGTAGAAAAAGGTAAATGTTTTTTTTTTGTTTCGATTGAATCATCTTTATTCCATGGTTTTAGGGTTTGTGGGGAAGGTTCCTATTTGACAATGATATTGTGAAAAAGATCATTAATTCTTATAAATTAATTTTTTTCTTGATCATATTGATACAGCGAGTCAGCGACCCTCGTCGGCCTTGTTGGTGGTGGTGTACTTATTTTTAGTTGTGTAAGTAGTGGATTTACGTATTTTTTTTGTGGATTTCGATAACTTTGTTGTTGATTATGTTATTATTAAAGTGGATTACGTTAATTTTTCGTAATATAATTGGTCTTGCATTTTTTTCTTGGACATTGTAGTGGTTTACGTTTCTAATAGTGGTTTACGTTTCAAATAACGAGAAGAAGATGATTACACGGACTATACTCTAGGGTTCATTTGGAGAGAAGATGGTGTCTTTTTCGCAGAATTTTGATGTTTTCTTGTTAGAATTCATAGTGGTTTTCGATATTTATATAATTGTGTATATATAGTGGTTTTCATGTTTATATAGCTATTTTATGCAGAGTGGTTTTCATGTTTCTAGATGTTTTCATATAGTGGTTTTCACAGTTATAGCGGATTTCGATGTTTATAGTGGATTACACTTTGATAAATCGGTTGGATGTTTTTTTAAATATTAAAATAATAAAAATTAATCGAATTAAAAAAAATTAATAAAAAAATAATTAAACAAAATATTTTTTATTCAAGAAAAGTGGGAAAAAAATTAAAAAAAATATATATTTAAAAAAAAAACCGAAATTAAGAAGAAAAAAAAAAACTATTAAAAATGAAAATAAAAATAAAACTATTTTTTTAAAATTCAATAAAAAACATGAAATATAAAGGAGAAAAAAATAATTTAAACTTAAAAAACCGAAAAAATAAATAAATTACAAAATAAAAGAAACCCATTAAAAAGAAAAGAAAAGAAAAGAAAAGAGAAAATAGATTTTGAAATGGCGTAATATGGGAGATATTAAAGGGGATTAGCATATTTAAAAAAATTAATTAATTTTCCTTAATAGTAAATGGGGGTATGCTGGATAATTCATGTCAATTGGGTTTATAATAAATATCAATTAATAAAAATGGATTTATCATTAAGTACAAATTGAATAAGGGGTGTTTGTCATATAGCCCCTATTAAATAAGGGGGCTCTTTGACATAACCCCCATTACTTTTTTTAATGGGGATAGGCCCAAAATATTTTAGACCATTTGAGAAAAGCCCATGATCCAATTCAGCCATTGTGTTTCCCAACTTTACTCCTGCCCGCCACCTCATCACAGCAGGGCACGCGCTCCAGCGATTTTTTTTTTTTTTTTTTCCGTTTTTTTAATCGACTATGAAGCATAGTCGATTAGTCTTAAAACGACTATGCTTCATAGTCGACTAAGGAAATTCTTTATTTTTTTAACTTTTTTTTTGTTTCTAATTTTGTTTTTAAATTTTTTTTATTGTTTTGATTTTTTTCTCTATCAGGTTCATTAATGGATAGTCGATTAAAAATTTAACTACTAAAAATAACAAATCACAATTAAAAAAAAAATACAAAATCAATTATATTTAAAAAAAAATACAAACATTGTAATTGATTTATACATTGGAATCAATAAACAAAAAATCAAAAAAAAAAAAAAATTAACAACTAGAGTCGGTTAAGCCTTAATCGACTATTGAACATAGTCGATTAAACCACGTAGTCGATTAAGGGCCCTGCCTGCGCGAATTTTAGCATCACCATCCCACTTCTATACTCTAACACACATTTCCGATTTCCTCATTTTCCACTCATTTCATTTCTGCTTTTTTTTTTTTCACACCAAGCCCTTCTTCTTTCTTCTTCTTCTCTTTCCCCACCGATAACCTAGAACACCTCAACATCCGGAATATTCTCCCTCTTCCCAACAAACGGCACATCTATTACAGGAAACTGATGCCCGCCCGCAGCCACACCGGAATATTGCCCAAACACATCAAGAAAATTCGGTTCGACGAGCCCCGCAATAAACTCTTGGCTTTCCAACGGCATAGGAAACTCCGGTTGAATCTGCGCCACCTGAGCAAATGAGGGCGGAGACTCGCCGCAGCAGATCGCGCCACTCTCCACATCATTTCAGCCCTAAATTAACCCACAGAAATCAAATCTCCGTACTTCATCTTCCTTCAAATCGAAGCTTCCGCCGGCGAATGTCCGCCGCAGCAGCCCCGCCTCTATTGGCGGCGTCGCCTGAGTCTGGTGAGTTGCGTGGACTTGTTTCTTACGATTTCTGACCCGGAGCGATCTGATTGCTTAGAGAGTTGTGGAAAACTCTGTGTTAATCTACCGTTTCTATTGGCAATGTGGGAAGAAGAGAGAACGGCAGGCAATGGGTTAGGGGTAATAAGGGTGGTTTGGGAATTATTAAATAATATTTGGGTAGGATATTAGGTAACTGGGTTTTCTCTAATTATTTTTGGGAAGTGGGGTTTTCTTAACTCATTTACCTAGATGAGGGGTATTGCTAATTATCCCTTAAATAAGATCTAATTATTGAATTAATTATTCGAATTGTAGGTTACGAGCTGCTGGTAAAACTCAGACCGATGCTGTGAAGAAAACACGAACACTCCTGTTTCATGGATTCCGACCTTCTGTGGCTTTTATAGGTATGTCTTCCAACTTTATTTTGCTGGCCAGCAAGGTTTGGGTAAAGTGCGCTGAGCTTGTTGTGGTTCATTATTAATGGAAAGTTTTGTACCTCTTGGTTATATGCGTTCTCTTTTGCCAACACTTTTTTGGCGTTTTTGGTTACGATCAAATTTTGAGTCTATATGCCAGTTCCATTTGTTCTCATCTTTCTTTGTTATGATGGAAACTTTTTGCCTCTTGCTTATCAGTGTCAATGTTTTTTTTTTTCAATTGTGCTGGCGTCTTTAGGCTTTCTTGTATAGTCGAATACTCGTCATTATTGTGGGCCCCTTTTTTTACCAATGTTCTTCGCAGGTTTGTTCAATGTACACCTTAATTGTAACAGTACAGGGTGTTATTTTCTTAGCATTGTTGCTTCAAAATGCGATGGTTAAAATATTGCATATCTTCTTTGCATCTGAAATTTTCTTAAATAAATTTGTGCCTCTAAGTTTTCTTCTACCCGTGACACGTTGAATCTATGTCGTTTCAATTTTAGTAATACTGTTTTGACTCAGGACGTGATTTTGACCATTTTCTAGTCTTATTCTGGCAAAATTCAAGATGCAGAGATTGTAGTCGGTTCAGTAATAACTGTATATGATTATTAATTTCGATACTGAAGTGTTATATGTCGTTTCAATTTTAGTAATACCGTTTTGACTTTGACTCAGAACGTGATTTTGACCATTTTCTAGTCTGATTCTGGCAAAAATTCAAGAAACAGAAATTGTAGTCGGTTCAGTAATAACCGACTACATATATATAGAACCATTTCGACAATGCACGAAATATCGAATGAAGTTCGTTTTTTTTTTAAATTATGTATCCTGCTGACCCTTACGATCGGAAGGGCGAATTTCTTAGTGGGGGTGGCCCCCGGGACAGAGAGGGTCAACACGGCGAAAAGCATAGATGTGAACACACGAGAATATCCACCTGTCAAAGTGATGCAAACTGCGGTGATTGGAACTGGAGGGAGCATAAGCTACAGGCTGAATCTAGAGGATTTTCCGGCCAACGCACGAGCGTACGCTTACTTTGCGGAAATCGAGGATTTGAGAACAAACGATACTAGGAAATTCAAAATGGAGCTGCCTTACATGCCGGACTATAGCAACGCGGTAGTGAACATAGCAGAGAACGCTAACGGAAGCTACACGTTGTACGAGCCTAGCTACATGAACGTCTCGCTGGATTTCGTTCTGACGTTTGAGTTCAAGAAAACACGAGATTCCACACGAGGACCGTTGTTGAATGCAATGGAGATTAGTAGATACGTGGAGATTGCCGCTAAGACCGACGAAAAAGACGGTAGGATAATATATAAACGTGATTTAATTTAGGGTAAATTACACACACCCCCCTGAGGTAAGCTTAAATAACTGTAAGGTCCCTGTGGTATCGATAATTACACT
The DNA here is from genome assembly GCF_056151865.1 of Erythranthe guttata. Taxonomy (NCBI): domain Eukaryota; kingdom Viridiplantae; phylum Streptophyta; class Magnoliopsida; order Lamiales; family Phrymaceae; genus Erythranthe; species Erythranthe guttata. Next base: position 8,308,095 of record NC_142543.1, on the reverse strand, counting down.
CAACCCCCTGAAACGTAGTCAGAAACTCTAATGGGATAGTGAATTGGATACGTTATTCCGATAGGGTTCTAACGGACTATTGGTTTCAGAAAGTGGTGGAGACAACAAAGAGCTATGGGTGATTTAAGAAATGTTCGGGAATGTTCGGGGAGCCATGTCACCCCATAGCTCTTTGTTGTCTTCACTACTTTCTGAAACCAATAGTCCGTTAGAACCCTATCGGAATAATGTATCCAATTCATTATCCCATTAGAGTTTCTGACTACGTTTCAGGGGGCTAAGTGTAATTATCGATACCACAGGGACCTTACAGTTATTTAAGCTTACCTCAGGGGGGTGTGTGTAATTTACCCTTTAATTTAACTAGATATATTATTTAGTTACCTAAATTGATCAAGTGTGTGTGTGTGTGTGTGTGTGTTATTACGTACCGAAGTGCGTGGCCTCGATGCTCTGCTAGCTATGTCTGAACAAAGTGAATGGGTGGAAGAAGGCGGTGATCCTTGTTCACCGACGAATTGGGAGTGGTTGACTTGTAGCGCCACGTCACCACCAAGAATTACCAAGATGTAAGTCTTTTTCTATCTCGATTTTCCTGCACAATAATAACGGTTACATCATGCTACAACGATGATTTGTTTGAACAGTTTTTTGTCAGGTAAGAATGTACGGGCGAAATACCGCGAGAGGTTAATAGCATGGACGGGTTGACGGAATTGTAAGAGTGATTTCATTTCCGAGTTAAAATCTTATTTCTGAATCAATTATTCATTACTGATTTTTTGCTTCACTTTTATTATAGGTGGCTAGATGGAAACTCGTTTATCGGGACGATTCCCAATATGAGCGACCTTGTCAATTTGAAAATTCTGTAAGTTCTTCAATCAATTCGTTTTATCTGGTCGTGATCATGTCAAAAAAAGAGTATACATGAATAGGTGGCTACAAATCCGTGTCAGAAGATCGAAACTCGAAACGCCCGACTTATATAAGACATACGAGCTAGCATAAAAAAAATAAAAAATAACCAAAATTAACCTAAGCTAGTTTCGCACCGTTTCTTTTATTAATCTCGTGGCATCTAGAGAATAACCAACTGACTGGTTCGTTACCTTCGTACCTCGGTAAACTGCCGTACTTGCAAGAACTGTAAGCATCAATCTAGATAATCCTTTTCTTTTCTTTTTTAAATCAACTTGAATTATAAGTCTCGGTGTATTTATTGAAGCCGCGTTTGCGTGGTGTTATTTCCGGCAGGTACGTACAGAACAACTCTTTGAGCGGTGAAATACCTTCGTCGTTGCTAAGAGGAAATTTAACTTTCAGGTTTGTTTCGAAGAATCTCGAATGTAATCGATTAAAATAAACTTTGCCATGTAAAAAAACTACCGAAAATAACAAAATGCCGTACTTTATTCTTCCCTCTTTTTTGGCAGCTACGAAGGCAATCCGCATCTTAAAGACTTAAACAAGCAACGAAAAAACGTAACAGAGTAATACTTGGAGCTTCGATCGGCATAGTGGCTACACATATTGTCCTATCAATTTTAAGCATCTTGTTGCTTCGTCGATCTAGGTCGAGGACAACTCTACGGAGAAACGAGAAAGGTTAATTTTTGTACCACTAATATAAAATATATCATTTCCAAGTTTCGTTCGTAAAATTCAAAATTTTTATCTCGTGCGAAAAAAAAAAATAGGAAACTCGTGGCGTGCGAGCACCAGGCCTTTATCAGGTTACTCAATTGCGCGCGACGAAGGTGTGGCATACTACATTCCTCTATCGGACTTAGAAGAAGCTACAAATAATTTCTCGAAGAAAATCGGTAAAGGAAGTTTCGGACCGGTATATTACGGAAAATTAATGGACGGAAAAGAGGTGGCGGTTAAAACGATGGCTGATTCGTCTAGTCACGGCACCAAACAATTGATTACCGAGGTTACTTATTTTTTCGACCCCGTTACGAAATTCGTCAAATGTTTTTTTCAAGAATGCATATAATATATATAACAAACACTCGCAGACAAATTATTTTGTTATCGAATAATATTTTCTTACGTAATATTAACATATTAACGAGGTACTATAATACTTACAGGTGGCATTACTGTCGAGAATCCATCACAGGAATTTGGTTCCGTTGATCGGATATTGCGAGGAAGAGCATCAACGCATGCTTGTCTACGAGTACATGCATAACGGAACTTTAAGAGATCATATAAATGGTTTGCACCCCTTCAATAAAAAAAATTTAAAAAAAAAAGTTTCGATATGTTGAGAAATGATAATAAACTACTAACTCAAAATTCTTCTTCGACAGATTCCGAGAATCAAAAGCACTTAGACTGGCAAGCACGTCTTTGAATTGCTGAAGATGCAGCTAAAGGTGGAAACTGTTTTTTCATTTTTCGTAAAAAAAATATATTTTTAGAAATGTCGTATAAATACTTGAAAAAGTTACAGGTTTAGAGTATTTGCACACCGGATGCAACCCTAGTATAATTAACCGAGACGTGAAAACGAGCAACATTCTCCTCGATATAAACATGAGGGCAAAGGTATCGGATTTCGGACTATCGAGACAAGCTGAAGAAGACCTAACGCACGTATCGAGCGTAACTCAAGGGACAGTCGGCTATCTCGATCCAGAGTAAGCCAAACAAAAATAATAAAAAAAAAATCGGGGCTTTGCATTTATGTTGTGTCTTAAACGTCGAAACTAACTAATGTCGTGTCTTAAACAAAACAGGTACTACCCAAACAAACAGTTGACCGAAAAAAGTGACGTGTACAGTTTCTGAGTTGTTCTCCTCGAACTTATCTCCGGTTGAAAGCCTGGCTCGACAGAGGAATACGGTTCCGATTGGAGCATTGCTCATTGGGTATAAGCTCGTTGCCGAAACTCTGCTGCATATATTTTTTTTTTTCTAAAAATCATTTAATTTTTTCGATTTATAGGCAAGGGCATTGATTCGGAAAAGGAGACGTAATCAGCATAACGGACCCCACGTTAATCGGAACAATGAAAGTCGAATCGGTTTGGAGAATAGCGGAAGTAGCGATCCAGTGCGTCGAGCAACACAGCACCGCCAGGCCAAGAATGCAGGAGATTATACTTGCCGTACAACATGCGATCAAAATCGAGAAAGGAACGGATAAGTTAGATTCTATCGAGAGTTCGAAAGGACAGTCTTCGAGAAACACACTACTAACGAGCTTTCTCGATATATATGTAGATTCTTCTTTACGGAGGTCCAGTAATATCTTGGACGAACAACAATGGTGAAGAGTTGTTGTTTCTTAGGGAGAGGGTACTTTCTATATCTTAATTACTGTCTAATTACAATTATTAACTAATGTGTCGTGGATTTTTGATTATCAGTATGTATATCTTCTTTAGTACTTCCATTAATAAAAAATAACATATTTTAATTTCCAGGCGAATTACACAAATGGGATTCGTGGAGGCATCTCGATTTACGTAATTATTGCATTTATTTGTTTTCATATATATATATATATATATATATATATATATATATATAAATAAATATATATATATACAATTAAGATCGTTTTAACGATTAACTGACATGATCAGTATTACAAGAATGGAGATTTGGAGGAGCATGGCATTGCTCGAACCTTCACTTGGAGAATCGACGATCTGACGAATGAACCAAATCTCCGCCATACAGGACTCGAACTCGATGAAGCGGCGTTTGTTGATCTCGTTATCGATTCTAATCAAGAAGACATCCAAAACTGGCCTTATGGGTACATGACAATTACTCTTTAATTAATTTCTAAGTGTATCAACTAAATTGCATTTCATGTTTTAAAAATTGCATATTGGAGCTCCAGTTACGTGTTACTTTGGGACCCATCGGAAATTTGGATATAACATCTCGTGTAATAAATCGCAGCGGGAAATGTTTCTCATTCAAATTTGACTTTCACACCTGCTTTTCTATCTCAAATATTAGGTAATCGATGTACTGTTTTTTTCTTTTATTATTATAAAATGAAATAAATTAATAATCCCATTTCCAATGATACTGAGATTGAAGGATTGGAGACTGTGGAGTATCTAGACTTTTTGCAGGACGACAATCGATTTATTGAAGGGGATGAGTCTATTGTTATCGATGATAAAGTGTGTCTGTATAAAAATAGATTAATTCTTCTGATTTTTACCAATGATTATGAATTTATACGCTTGTTGACTTGACTTCGATTTTCGTTTTAGCTGGACAGGATGTATCTAGATACTCCTGAGCAGATCTCTGTTAGGGACAATCAGGCTGGAAGAACTTTTACGATTAGTAAAAGTGTAGATCTACCTGATGTTGGTAAATGTTTATAGATATACAAACTTGATAGTGATTTTGTATTTCAATGCAACGTATTATTTAATAAAACTTCCGTTATAATTTTTTTTTTGGTTGTGTATAATCCATGGCATGATGCAAGTAACATAATTGATATGGGAGATGCCGAGTATATGTACACGATTTCTGTTGAGGCTGCTGCTAAGGTGACCGATGTTATTTTGAAGACGAATGAAGCGTGGAAAGTGATTCTAACTCTCTCTGCCGAGGACTTAAACTGACTTTGAATTGATGGTCATCTTATATCAAATATTAACTACAGTTTGTTAGTTTGCTGAATACATTATTTTTTTCTTTTTTTGCTATGTACTTTTCTGGATTGAAGAATATTACAATTTTATCACGTAAAAAAAATCGCACACAACATTCGGGTTTCTCGAAAAAACTGTTAATTCCTTATCTAGCTGAAGGGACTAATGAGCCGTTTTTTCGATAAACTCGAATGTTGTGTGCGATTTTTTTACGTGGTAAAATTGTAATATTCTTCAATCCAGAAAAGTACATAGCAAAAAAATGAAAAAAAAAATGTATTCAGCAAACTAACAAACTGTAGTTAATATTTGATATAAGATGACCATCAATTCGAAGTCAGTTTAAGTCCTCGAAGAGAGTTAGAATCACTTTCCACGCTTCATTCGTCTTCAAAATAACATCGGTCACCTTAGCAGCAGCCTCAACAGAAATCGTGTACATGTACTCGTCATCTCTCATAATTGGCATATCAATTATGTTACTTGCATCATGCCATGGATTATACACAACTACCAAAAAAAAAAAATTATAACGGAAGTTTTATTAAATAATACGTTGCATTGAAATACAAAATCACTATCAAGTTTGTATATATATAAACACTTACCAACATCAGGTAGATCTACACTTTTACTAATCGTAAAAGTTCTTCCAGCCTGATTGTCCCTAACAGAGATCTGCTCAGGAATATCTAGATACATCCTGTCCAGCTAAAATGAAAATCGAAGTCAAGTCAACAAGTGTATAAATTCATAATCATTGGTAAAATCAGAAGAATTAATCTATTTTTATATAAACACACTTTATCATCGATAACGATAGGCTCATCCCCTTCAATAAATCGATTGCCGTCCTGCAAAAAGTCTAGATATTCCACAGCCTCCAATCCTTCAATCTCAGTATCACTGGAAATGGGATTATTAATTTATTTCATTTTATAATAATAAAAGAAAAAAACAGTACATCGATTACATAATATTTGAGATAGAAAAGCAGGTGTGAAAGGCAAATTTGAATGAGAAACATTTCCCACTGCGATTTATTACACGAGATGTTATATCCAAATTTCCGGTGGGTCCCAAAGTAACACGTACCTGGAGCTCTAATATGCAATTTTTAAAACATGAAATGCAATTTAGTTGATATACTTTGAAATTAATTAAAGAGTAATCGTCAAGTACCCATAAGGCCAGTTTTGGATGTCTTCTTGATTAGAATCGATAACGAGATCAACAAACGCCGCTTCATCGAGTTCGAGTCCTGTATGGCGGAGATTTGGTTCATTGGTCAGATCCTCGATTCTCCAAGTTAAGGTTCGAGCAATGCCATGCTCCTCCAAATATCCATTCTTGTAATACTGATCATGTCAGTTAATCGTTAAAACGATCTTAATTGCATATATATATTTATATATATATATATATATATGAAAACAAATAAACGCAATAATTACGTAAATCGAGATGCCTCCACGAATCCCATTTGTGTAATTCGTCTGGAAATTAAAATATGTTATTTTTTTATTAATGGAAGAACTAAAGAAGATATATACATACTGATAATCAAAAATCCACACAACATTAGTTAATAATTGTAATTAGGCAGTAATTAAGATATAGAAAGTACCATCTCGCTAAGAAACAACAACTCTTCACCATTGTTGTTCGTCCAAGATATTACTTGACCTCCGTAAAGAAGAATCTACATATATATGTATATATATATATATATAAAACAAATTAAAACCGGCAGAAATCCAATTGCGTTCCGTTCGAACCAGAATTGAGAAAACTTGAAATCTGACTAACCTCGGCGGTGAAGCCCGCATGATGACGGAAGGGAGGTGGTGCTCGTTAATGTTTCGGAAGTTATTTTCGCGAAAAGGCCACTGCAATTCTTCTGGCGGCGGCGAAGGAGGCGGCGTAGGCGACGAAGCCGTAGATGACTCTGATATAATGTGTGCCAATTGAGTGCGTGTGTGTGGATGAAGAAGCACTGTGTGTGTGTGGGGACGAAGAAGAAGAGTATGTAGCCGCCGCAGATCAGAAAATTGAAATTGAAAGTGGTGTATTCCGCATTCTACCCAGTTGTGTGTGAATTTATAAGAACAGATTTTAGTTTCCCGCTCTGTAACTGAAATCGATAGATACAGGGGTATATACATGGTTGAACCGGATCTAAATGGAGAGAAACCGGGGTGTGCTTGAGAAGGTGGAGAGGGAAATTGAAATTGTGAAAGGGGCTGGGAGAAAAAGAAAGAGGTGGATTTGAAAAACATTTCACAGGTGAGGGGGAGAGAGAAGGACCGTGAAAAGTGAAGACGTATATTTAAAGGAGAAAAAGACAGAAGTAGGTGATAATTAAATAAGAAAAAAATGTAATTAGTAAATAAAATTATATAAGATAAAGTGGATACTAAGTGAAATAAATAAATAGAGAAAAATAATATTTTTTTTTTTGAGAAAGTTGAGTGAAATATAAAAATAAATAGAGAAAACACTACTTTTTAAGTAATAAAATTATTAAAAAGTAAATAAAATAAAAAATGAAAAAATCGGGGTTGACCCTATAAATGCATTGCTCTACAAATAAAAAATGCATTTGCTCTATAAATGCATGAATTTGTTTAAAAAACATAAATTAATTAATACATGTAAAAACCAACATTTATGAACAAGGAAAAAAATGAATTTATGATGTTGATGATTTTATTTGCTTAGGAAATATATGAACAAATTGAAGCATCCATAATACAATCTATACTAAAATATAGATGTTATAATTAGATGTACGACAGATTTATTTGTCTAAGCTCTCAGTTGTTTATATGGAAATGCATTTTTTAAATTCTGCAAAAATAAAGAAATTACAAAATTTCGGTTTAAAAAATTATATGTTTGCATTATTATTTTAACGTATTTTCTTTCCATCTATACACTTTAGTTTTTCGCACAAATACATACTTGAACGATATTTATCTAGAAATTCATATTTGGAATTCTGCAAAAATATTAAATTATTGATTTTACAAATATTTGTCTTCAAATAAATATGTTTCTACTTTCCACCTTATTTCCAAGTGTATTTTCTTTTATTTTGTAGTGATATTGAAATATTTTACATAAAAAATAATATTATTTCGTGTCAAACGATGTAAATAATATTATTTCGTGTCAAACGATGTAAATAATATTATTTCGTGTCAAACGATGTAAAAAATAATAATATTTCGTGTCAAACGATGTAAAAAATTATTGCTCAAAATAAAATAAAAGACGAACTTGTGTACGTTCATGTAACCATTGTTAGAATAGTGTACTCATTCGAACTAAAATCTGTCAAAATTTCAGTTAAACCTTTTGCTGATATTAAAGTAGGGAGATCATTAAAAAAAAGGCAGATACAGACACGGTACACATATTATATACAAACTTGCAAAATATTATACGGGTACTATACTACATACAAATTTGGAAAATATTATACACATTATATACAGACTTGCAAATTGGAAGAGTAACTACCAATCTTCTGATGGATGAGGATGTTAATCCATTCTTCATTCAATCAGATAATTTGTGTATTAATCGACAGATTAAACATCTTCTCGTCACAGTGTTTCTCTGAAAAATAACCACAAACCTATAAAATAAATGAACTCCATAACATTAAACATTAAGTGTTGTAAAATAAATTCAATTGAAATAGTGAGTACCTCCTATCAATTATGCAAGTTAAGGTTCTTCTTATCGTGTTTCTCTCTTTGTCATTCATCTTCGTCCGAGAATAACTATAAATGATCAAGTTCTGCAAAAGTGTAGTTTAAAGAGAATTCATCAGTATCGATTTTTAATTTCGGGAAACATAAGTGCAAATACTTTAATGATTGTAATGGTGTCCAATCGATAATAAGTATAGAACGGAAATGAAAAAACATAGAACCTCAGCCTCAGGTAACTTATCATCATAATAAAGAGAAGGAAAAAATATATATTTTTTTTTCCTAATTCGGAAAATTGAGTTTCTTGGTCAGTCTGAGAGTTTGTAGTAAATGAGGCACTTGGGAATCATATAATTGGAACTAAAACAATTGAACAATATATGTAAAGAAAACAAACACAGTTCCAAAATATCAATCTTTCTACAATATACGAAATTCACCAAAAGCAACAGAGATATACAGTCATCCGTAGCCTCTGTTTACCTGCATACTGAATTGCTTCAGGAGCTCCCTTTAACTTCTGATGTTTTGCTGGTACAAAATTTGTGCTGCAATATTTTTTGAATATTTAGAACAACGTGAAACAAAAATTTCAGCTAAATGCTAAGAAGGCATGCTATTTTCTACAGTCGTCAATAACCTCTTATTAAACCCTCTAGAAAATTATTTCCGGAGACGTTCTTAATCACTGTTGTTTGATCATACACAAATTTGGCTGTATGTACAGATTTCCTACTAACAATAAACACACCATTGATTAATTTAATGAATCGTAAATCGTAAATAAATTAGAACACTAGAGTGAAAATGTAAGAAAAAAACACACAAAACATAGGCATATTGCAATTATTTGTTCAATACTCACGAATTATGTTGGCCGAAGGAAACGAAGAGAACGCAATAAATGGAATTGGATCAAACGATGTTGCAATTGTACCATGCATAAGAAAGAGGAGAATGTGAGATCAAATCGTCATCATTCTGGAGGTTCTTTTACGTTCTGTGAAGACTTAAGTTTATCGCAGCCGATTGATGCCAAATCTTTGTCGTCCACAGAGAAACTAAAATCCATTAACAAATGCGGTAATGGCAAATAGGCCCATGACAAGGGCACTTAATTAAAAGAGGGACATCCAACTTTTTTGTCTTTCAAATAAATCCAACTCATTCAAACTTATTTACAAATAAGAAAAATCCTTTTATATATACCAAAATTACCCCCAATTCATTGAAACCCAATTTAACTCCAATTTCATGATTTACACCCCAATTTAGCCCAATTTCATCAATTAACCAATTTTAACCCTAATTTCAATTTTGACCCGCCACCACTGGAGACCGCCGGTCGCCGCCGTTGACCGGCGTTGACTTTTTTTTTTTTTTTTTTTTTTTTGAAAATATTTTTTCCTGAAATTTTTTTCCGGCCGGTCAACTGCCGTTGACCGCCGGGTCTCCGGCGTTGACTTTTTTTTTTAATTTTGTTTTTTCTTAAAAAAAATATTTTAATTAATATTACTGTCTTGGCTGCTAAATTACTGTCTCCGACAGTTATTTAACTGTTAATTGACTCTTTTGTTTTTTTTTTCTTCAAAAATATTTTAATTAATATTACTGTATTCGTTGCTAAATTACTGTTTCCAGCAGTTATTTAACTGTCGGAGACAGTAATTTAACTGTTAATTGACTTTTTTATTCTTAAAAAAAATATTTTTAATTAATATTACTGTATTCGTTGCTAAATTACTGTCTCCGGCAGTTATTTAACTGTCGGAGACAGTAATTTAACTGTTAATTGAATTTTTTTTTTCCTTAAAAAAAATTATTTTAATTAATATTACTACCTTGGATGTTAAATTACTGTCTCCAACAGTAATTTAACTGTCTTAGATAATAATATTAATAATATTACTCTTCGGAAAAATAATATTCATAATATTACTGTCCCAAACAGTAATATTACTGTCTGAGACAGTAATTTAGTAGTCAAGATAGTAATATTAATTAAAATATTTTTTTTCTAAGAAAAACAATTAAAAAGAAAAAAAAAGTCAACGCCGGAGATCGGCGGTCAACGATGGTTGACTGGCCGGAAAACAATTTCAGGAAAAAAAAAAGTTTCAAAAAAAAAAAAAAAAAAAAAAAGTCAACGCCGGAATCTGGCCGGAAAAAAAAAACATTTCAGAAAAAAAATTATTTTCTGAAAAAAAAAAGTTTTGGGTGTTAATGTGATATATTTGTTTAAATACAGGGTCAATGTGTAATATTAAGGAAGTTAGAGTATAATGGGTGGAATTGATAAGAATTATATTATTGAGAGTATTTTAGACTAAAGACATGGGGATGGACTTAATTGAGAGACTGTTTTTTTTTGGACCAAAATGCATTTAAATCTCATGTGATGAGCCTTTTTGCCATTTACCCTATAATATAAATTCAAGTTAAATATTTCATACCACAATCCAAAAGTGACTATACACATTAATAAGAAAGAGTCAAATGAAGACCATACAATCGACAACAAACTAATGAAAACAAACCAAAATGTTGTCATAGTTAATTCATACTAAAAATAATGTTAGCAAAAGGCACAAAACAAATTCAACTTGGCAAATGTATGGACGTACATGAATGTAGCCAAAGTGCAAACCCCCAATTATTTATAAATGAAAATAAAATAAGTTGAACCAATTTTGAAATTTCGTATATGTAACAAAATTATTATAACAATTAAACATTTCCACACAAAAAGAAAAAGAAAATTGACAGCATGTTGTATGACCAGAAATGAATATTAGCACATAAAATTATGGGGTTTTTGTGCATAAGTGCACAGCCAAGCATCTTTATTATTCTAGGTTTAGGGGTTATATATCTTTCACCAATAAGTCCATCCCTTTAATATTTATTATAAATAAAGGAAACATTCATGTATATGACAATATTATGCCCAATCCTTTATACCCAATTCTTAATTGTAACCCCAATTTAATCAATTTTGTCCACAAAAATCGAATTTTGACCACAAAAATCCAATTTTGAGTTTTATTTTTCAAAAACGTTTTTTTTTCAAATTTTTTTTTGCTGCCAGATTTCGGCGTTGACTTTTCGTGTTTTTTTTTTCTCCCGGATTTTTTCTTTTTTTGGTTTTTTTTACGTCCGCCGTTAAACGTAGACCGTAATTGTGCTGTCACTGACAGTAAATTAACGTAATTATACTGTCAATGACAGTTAATTAACGTAATTGTAATGCCGTTAACAATACATTTATGTAATTATTCTACTGTTGACATTAAATTAACGTAATATTATTATTATTTTTTATTTTTTGTTTTTTATTTTTATTTTATTTGATTGTTGACAAGTCAACATAATTATATTACTGTCAACGACAGTAAAATAAGTGTAAACACAATAATATTACTGTCAACAACATCAATATTATTATTTTTTTTTGGTTTTTTTTGTTTTGTTTGAGGTATTCACGAAGTAACGTAGTAATATTACTGTCTACTATTGTAATATTACTGTTGTTATAGTAATATTGCTGTCAACCACATCAATATTATTATTTTGTTTGGATTTTTTTGTTTGTTTGAGTTATTCACGGAGTAACGTAATAATATTACTGTCTATTATTGTAATATTACTGTGGTTGACGGTATTATTACTGTTGTTATAGTAATATTACTGTCACTCACAATAATATTAATTCTTTTGACTTTTTATTATGTTTACATTTGTTGAACGGTCAACATAGTAATATTACTCTATTACACAATAATAATGAGTTTTGTTGTGTTATTGTGCTAGAGATTAATATAGCAATATTACTGTGTTAAACTGTAGTATAATTAATTTTACTGTGTTTAACAGTAATATAGTTAATATTACTGTCAATTACAACAATATTGTTGTTTAAACGAACAAAAAAAAATGTTACAGAAAAAAAAAAAAAAAAAAGAAACCGAAAAAGTCAACGCCCGAGATCAGCGTTGATCGCCGGAAACCGGTGGCGATAAAAAAAAAAAAAAAAAGTCAACGCCGGAATCATACGGCAAAAAAAAAATTGAAAAAAAAAGTTTTGGGTCAAAATTGAATAATTTGTGAAATTTGGGGTTAATTTGTGAAATTTGGGGCTATTTTAGTCTTTTACAAAAATCAAGACAATGTGTGGACTTATTTGTAAAGAAGTTTTTTGTCTGGATCTCTTTATGAATAAGTACCCATTGATGGGCTTATTTGTAAAGACCCCTAAAATTATATGCAGGAGAAAATCATTAATCTCTAGTACCGGATATATATCAAGACCAATGAAATGAATAAATATTATTTTAATTGCGTAGCTAAACGACAATATTATAATTGGATAATATATTATGGGTCCATTTGATATACACCCCTAGTATGGAAAATATATAGGGATAAGTCCACCCCTAAAATTCATCTTTTAAGATACCCCTGAGAGACAAAAGTACTATTGTGCCTTTAAGTGTAATTTTCGCCCAACTGCATCAGTATTTTCGCCCCTGCATTCAGTAAAATGCCCAACTGCATTCAGCAAAATGCCCAACTGCATTCAGCAATTTGGGTCTGCATTTACCATTTAATAGATTTTTTTAATAACAAAATATAAATGTTAATTGTATTAATATTTTTTATATATACCCTATTTTGTATTTTTTTATTATTATTTTTAATTTTTTTACTTTTCTTTTTAATTTTTTTAATTTCTTTAATCTTATTTTTTTAATTTTTTTATTTCTTTAATTTTTAATTTTTTTTTTAATTTTTTTAATTTTTAATTTTTTTTTATTTATAATTTTTTATTTTTTTTTACTTTTTCTTGATAAATTTACCGTACTAAATTTGACTACACATGACTATATTATACTACACATAACTATAGTATACCACAGTCATGTATAGTTTATATGTAATCATGTACTGTGTTTTTATCCCAAAATTAATCTTCACCAACAATAAAATTCACAATTTTAATCCTGATATTATAAATAAACTAACCCAAAAAAAAAATGAAAACACAATCACATCCATATAATCTTCAAAGCATGAACAAGCATTACTATACATTAAAAAACAAATAACATACATATAACTAGTGTTCTAAAAATCGGCCGAGGCGGCCGATTAATCGATTTCCAAGGCGGAGGCGGTCCAAAACCTTTATGGTTTTAGTGTAAATGTTTGAAAAATCGGTTTTTTGCCTGTGAGGCGGTTTGAGGCGGTATGAGGCGGTTTGAGGCGGTCCGAGACGGCCTGAGGCGGTCAAACCTTTAAGGCGGGTCAAACTTCGGTTGCAAAAATCGGCAAAAAATCGGTCAAAAATCGGTTTTTTTTCTTTCTTTTTTTATAATTCAAAATAAAAGTTCGGATTTTAATAAAAAAAATGATTTAATACTTTATTTTGTTTATGTTAACTATTATTGTGAAAGAACTAATGATGTATTTACTTTAAAAAAAATTGCCTTTTTATTTATATTTTATAAGGATATTTATGTATTATGATTTTATTATTATTAATTTTTTATTATGTTATTAGGATATATACATGATGGAGATATAACTATGTTTAAATATTTTTTATCTATGTTTTGAGTATTTATAAATAATACCTACAAATATATTATATTAAATTTTAAAAACCGATTTATTTCCGATTTATCACCGATTAATCACCGCCGTACCGATTAATCGTGAGTCGGTCCCTGACCGCCTCCGACCTGATTACCGCTCTTTACAACCTTGCATATAACTATATGTTACTACACGTGACTATAGTTATCTATACAAGTGGCATAAGTCTAGAGTACTGTAGCATGAATGCAACTTCACATGACACTTCTCTGCATCTTATTCTTTGCATCTCATAATGTTATACAAAGCAAAACATGTGACAAAAAAATACAAGTTAAAGAAAACGAAGAATAAAATGGAACAAGCGAATTACATTACATGAAAAAATCTGAAAAAACAATGAAAGAAACTTTTTTGATAAATTTATTTTGGTGAACTATAGTCACAAGTAGTTGTTACTGCATATGACTAAATATGACTATATGTAGTCAACTATAGCCACATGTAGTTATGTTCATTTTTGAATAGAACAATGTGGTTGAAAAAAAAAGAAAAAAGACACAACATTTAGTTGTTTGAAACAGAAGAGCAGAAACACAAATACAAACACAATAGAAGAATCGAGTGAGAGTAAATCACGAGATATATTAACAATTACTTGTTGACCTTGCTACCATTCAAAATTATTCATTCTACACAAAATCTTAAGAGAGAGAGATATGATATAGGAACGAGAGTGGTTGCGATTAATTTACCAGTGACGGTGGCGGCGGTGAGCGGTGCGCGGTGGTGGGCGGCGGAGTGGCGGAGGGCGGCTGTTAGCAACGGAGTGGCAGTGAGAGGCTGAGGGTATAGAGAGATGGAAGAGGTGTGGCGACAGAGATTTGGTGGTGGGAGGCGAGAGATAAGAGAAAATGATGGTGGGAGGAGTGAGGAGCAGAAATACCAGGAGGAGTGGAGATGGGCGACGGAGGAGTAGCGGGACCAGGTGCTCCGGCAGGGGAAGTGGGAGGAGAAGGGGGAGAAACGGTGGGGGAATCGGACGGCGGAGATGATGCGGGTGGCGTAATGGTGGCTGATGGTGCTGTTGTCACCGGCGTGGGCGGCGCCGCCACGGGTGCTGCTGTTGGAGCAGACTTTGGCGTGGCTGATGAAGCCTGAGATAGATCAGATGCATCCACCAACGCGAAGATCAGTACCAGCCTAGCTCCGAAATACTTGGCCGCCATTGCTGAATTTTTCAAGTTTATTCCTTCTTTCTGGAATTTGCAAGAGAGAGAGAGAGAGAGAGAGAGAGAGAGAAACAGTGGAAGCTCTTCAAATTTGAGAGAGAGAAGAGAAAACGGCATGGGAGGAGGGAGCCAGAAGAGACCGAAAGTTGAGAAAAGGTTTTAAATTGTAACTAAGGGCAAAACAGGTATTTTAATTTGTCTAGGGGTCTATCAAATTAAGATTAGAATTTAGGTTTTTGACTAGGGAAGAAAAAATCATAGGACCTATCCCTATATATTTTCAAAACTAGGGGATATCCCACATTTCCACATATATTATTTTCAAAAAACTTGAAAAAGTCAAAATTCCTTAAATAATTGGAAGGGGTTTGCTATTATCAGTGCGGTTTTTACCATTCGCAGTGCAAAATAATTCATTTTTATTTTTATTTTCAAAATCTTATCCAAACCCCCTCTCAAACACTCTCAACCTTTACTTCTTGAAATTTTTCAAATTCAATAATTTTTCGACCAATATCAGTTAGAGCACAAGTATTATCGACATGGATGACAACGGCTTCGATTTTGAGGTGAAAATACACGTTTTTTGTTCATTTCCAACGTTTTTAGATATTTCGTGTTTATAACACACGAAATATATACTTCCATTTCATGTAATACTATACGAAATGTGTATTAAAATTATTTGTTGTTTATTTCGTAGAAAAACATACGAAATTAAAGCTTACATTTCGTAGAAAAACGTACGAAGTGGAAGCTCTTATTTCGTATGTTTTTACACGAAATTGTAGCTTACATTTCGTGTTATTTCATACTAAGTCCCTTATATATTGTCTTTTAATTTCAAATATCTATGCAGGAACTAAGAGAACAATCTCACGATCATAGTCACTTCTTTGAACGTGGTATTGTGTGTGATAGTAGAGAAGCTTTAATTATGTGGGCAAAAGACACAGCAATTAGTCATAATCATCGACTGATTAATCATTGTAAATCAGAAAAATATCATGTTTTAACGTGTGCAAGATATCAATCTGGACGACACGTACTATTGAAGAAACGTTCTTGCCCGTTCAGGTTAATTGGCAAAAAATCAACGGAGGATGGATTATGGCGATTGAGTGTGAGTAATGGTAATCATAACCATTTGCCGTGTACTTGAAAGTTTAACTTATGTTTAAATTTGTATTTGTTTTAATTTTGCATTTTAATGTTTAATTTATGTTTTGGAATATTTAAATTTGTAGCGTTGTGTTTTGCATTTTTATGTTTAACCTATGTTTTTGGAATGATTAAATTTGTAAGGTTGTTTGTAAGGTTGTTTTGGAATGTTTAAATGTGTACTTTAATTGCTTCAGTTGTACTTGTACCTAGTTTCTAAATTCAAATAAAAAAACTAGTGAATTAAAATACAAAACAACAAACTAGTAAATTAAATAGTTCGTAATAATAATAAACAAAACTAGTAAAATAATTAGTTCCTAATAATAATAAAAATAAATTATTAAAGTAAATAGTTCCTAACAATAATAAAAATGCATAGTCCTAATAATAATAAAAATAAACTTTAAAATTAAATAATTCATAAAAATACATAACTGGCAAAAAAAAAAATCGATAAACTACCGCCTCGCTCTCCTCGGCGGCTGCACCTCATGATCGTCATCGTCGTCGTCATCGTCGTCGTCGTTGTCGTTGTCCTGGTTGATAACAATATATCGGGCGGCGGGCTGCATAATATCTCTAAGGTCGGCACGTAGATCGGCAAACTACTGCATCATCCAGTCATGTCCAGTGCTCCTGGTGATCGGGTACAATGAACGTACTATCTGGTAATAAGGCGGCTGATCTGGTGGCCTCACATTCTCTCGATTCAGTGGAGCCGGGCCTACGTCGGGGTTGTTGATCTTCAGATGAGTCCGATCGGTATACCACTCCATGTAGTGCTCGTCGACTTCCCCCCGTTGTCGTGCCGTCTTGTATACGTTGGCACGAATGGAATGAGCCAGGACCATGTCCCACATACCACCCAGAAATGGGTAGTTGACTTTGTATGATGTACCTCCTTTGGGACCGCGTGAACATGGCTCCATTGATGGAATCAAGCCGCGCGGAATATCCTGGACCCACCCGAACTGTCGGATGCAACGATCAGGCATATTCGGCTCTACGACCCACATGTACTGGATCGTGCCATGATACAACGTACGAGGGATACTCTCGTGTATATTCCGACCATACGGTAGCCACTCGACCTAAACAGAAAACAATATAAATACATAAATCAAAACATTCATATTTAACCTACAAACATAAACCGAAAAATTCATATTTAAACAAACTACAATTACATAGAATCGAAAAACTTCATATTTTAAAAAAATATAAACACATACATCGAAAAATTCATATTTAAAAAAAATATAAATACATAAATATAAAAAACTTACATCATCCGCTGTCATATTGTCGAGTAAACCTCGAATATGCTCGAGCGTGCCCGCTTTTGGTGGCGCGTTCCACCTCTTGCATCGAGGCTGAAACTCGCGGTACCGCTCGCTCTCCTCCGACGGCTGGAATCTCGGGAAATACTCGTATATCCAGCAATGCATATTTTATTTAAAGATATTTAGGGAAATAAACAATAGAGAATATATAAATTTAAAAACATTATCAACAAAATAAGTACAAAAATATATTACAATTTACCTGAAGAAGGGTGGTGCAACCCGCCAAGCTCCTCGACTGTGCTCGACTGCATATACCCAACTCCCTGTATAGATTGGCCAAACAGGCCGAACCCCACGAATACGTGCCGACCTGATCAAGCACGGAATCCTCGAGCACGTGCATATACCACGGCTTCACCCGATCACATGTCTTGTCGGGGAATAAAATCGATCCGAAGATAAACACCAGATATATCTGAACTCGTCGTCTCATGGGCGTGTCGGGCATCAACAACTGGCCCTGTATCATCCTCCATGTGGGGCCCCCATGCTTCCATGACTCGTCAATCTCCTCAAAATCGAGGTTTAATACCTCGGACAGAAAATACACGCAGTTTTTCCGCTCGATGACCTTGTCGTACCTAGGCGCGACCACCCGTCCCTCCACATTGGCACCTAGAATCATCTGGACATCGTGGAGAGGGATAGTCATCTCTCCCCACGGCATATGGAAGTTGTTCGTCTCGGGCTGCCATCGCTCCACGAATGCAAACAACAGCGGAGCATCTAGGCGCGGTAAATAACATCGGGCTAGGGGATACAAACCGGTCATCCGCAAAAAAATGCTTGTCTAGGGATACATCTATGTCTTCTAGGGCAGCTGTTATCTTCTCGTAGTTGAAATGGTTCAGGGAGTTGATACGGGACTCCACTCGTCCAACCGGACGTTTCTGGAATCATTTATTTTGAAAACATATTAATTAATCAACTCTAAAAATATTTTAATATAAGATACATAAATTATAATATTAAAATTAAAACAAGTAATTAACTTACTTCTCCCCTCCAAATATATGCCCCTACGTGCGGCTTGAAACTCGGAATCAAAGACGGATCCCGCGGGCCATCGGGAAATGGACCATCTAGCACATCCGGATTGACTCGAGTTTGAGCTCGACCACCATGACATCCACGCGCCCGTCCTCGGCCTCCTCGACATCCACGAGCTACAACCTCAGTCTCGTGAACGGGGTCCACAACATCCTCCTCCTCCTCTATAGCACGAGAAGACCCAACATCGGATCTGCAACCGGTGATCTGGCTTCACCAACTCTCTCAGCCTCTCGCATACGTCGTGTAGACATAGTCATGCGCTCGCGCTTGCGCTCTTGATGCTCAGCCTCTTCACGATCTGCTCGCATAAGGGCAACTCCAACAGCATAATCAAATGAGGCATTAAATGCCTAACTGCCAATTTGATGCCCAAATTTCATTTTTTCGGCCTCCAACAGGGTAATCAAACACATGGGCTATTTTGGTGTCAATGGTCGGTGGGTGCATTTTTGGCTCCCATAAATTCAATAACCAAAAAATTCCAACGGTAATTTTACACCCCAACGGTCATTTTTTCTAAACCAAAAAGTTGATTCAAAAAATCAGATTCAGCCAACGGTAAGAAATCAGAAAATTATATAATCGGATTCACCTCATCATATTTCTACAACCCAACCAAATAATTTTTTCAAATCTTCTATTTGACTCCACACTAAAAGGAGAATAATTCCTTCTTAGGCAAAAAGAGAGAGCGAGAAACAAGTGAAGTAGAAACGAGTGAAACCGAAAAGAACAGAGGTGAAGCAGAGGTATGTTGTCTGCTGGTTTTCTTTTTTTTGTTTGGAACGGCTGTATGTGGAAGAAGATGATGTAGAAATTAGGTTTAGTTTTTAGTTTTATAATATTTAAATTGACTTAAGTGGATTGGGTTGGGTGGGCTGGGCTGGGCTTAGTTAATTTATTTTAGTTGAAAATAACTTGAGTTAATTTTCTCTAAATTAACTTTAGTTAATTTGCTTTGAATTTTAATTTATGTATTTTACTCGTAAATTTTTAATTGTATTTTTTGTAGAGGGACTCTTATTACTGTGGGACTTTTACAAATCTTCTTAGTGACGATTCTTCGTTGTATGATGAAGGCTATAATTTGAATCCAACCGTAGAAACCGAAAATATTGTGGCTTGATACTTCAATTAAGCAAGCAAATGCTGAAGATATTCCTATGTCTTCAGAAGATAACAATGAATCTTGTGTCAACAAAGATCGGCCTTTGGGTAATAAATCATCAAAAGAACAGCTCAAGAGAAAACAAGGAAGAACAGAAGGCGGAACCTCATCTATGCCGATGTCATTTATAAATGAGCGTTGGGAAACAAAGATAGCGATGGAACGCGAAAGATGTGATCAACGCGATCATAGCATTAGATCAAAAGGCAACAAATGACGACGAAGAGCGTAAACGTATAGACGGAGACCGAGTAGAGATTGATATTATGAATAAAGACACTACTGGAATGGATGAGACTGAGGCAACTTATTGGAAAATGAAAAAAAAATGAAATATTGAGAAGGAATGGTTTAGTATAATTATTTTAGGTATTTAACATTGCTAAATAGGATTTTTAATATGTCTCTAGATTTTTAATATGTATTGTATTTTTGCGGCTTTATGTATAATAAAAAGAAATTTTGAATGCATTATGTTCTTTTAATTATTCAAAACTGCAAAACATATGAATAAAATGGACAAGAATTAGATAAACTTTGCATCAATACACGAAATTGCATAGAGACTTAGCAGATGATAAAATGAACTAACATCTTAATAAAATGATACAAACCAAATAACATGGTACCAAACATTTTAGGTTTATAATGAAATACAACAAAACTAACATACATAATAAGAACATTGGTTGCAATTGACAAACAATACTATTCTTCACCGTGCAAATTCCACAAATGCTCAACAAGATCATGCTTGAGTCGGGAATGAGTAGTACGATCTCGAATTTGGTGATGAGTTTGAATAAACTCTGTAAACTCATTCGTATGTTCATGTGAAGGTGTAACATTTGGAGTAACATAATCAAAATCAATGCTACCTGGACCTCTTTCATCCTCAATAATTATGTTATGCATTATAATGCATGCCTTCATTATATTACCTAATGTCTCCTCATCCCAGAATCGTGCTGGCCCACGCACTATATTAAAACGAGTTTGTAGTACCCCAAATGCCCGCTCTACGTCAATTCTCTCAGATTCTTGGGATTGTGCAAAATATTTTGCCTTTAAATCTATTGGAGTTGGTATTGTCTTCACGAAAGTAGCCCATGATGGGTAAATTCCAT
Organism: Erythranthe guttata; assembly: GCF_056151865.1. NCBI lineage: Eukaryota > Viridiplantae > Streptophyta > Magnoliopsida > Lamiales > Phrymaceae > Erythranthe > Erythranthe guttata. Next base: position 8,287,045 of record NC_142543.1, on the reverse strand, counting down.
CTGCTAGATAATAGCCCATGCGATAATCGTTTCCATTAACTGTAAAATTAACTGGGGGAGCGCGACCGTTTGCTAATGCCGAGAAGATTGGAGATCTTTCAAGAACATTAATATCGTTAAGTGAGCCGGGCATTCCAAAAAAGGCATGCCATATTCAAAGATTGTGTGATGCAACCGCCTCTAGTATTATGGTTGGTGTACGAAAATGACCCGAGTACATACCTTGCCATGCGGTTGGACAATTTTCCATTCCCAATGCATACAATCGATACTTCCAATCATTCCTGGAAATCCATGTTGCTCGTTGAATTGGAGCAGCCGGGACAGATCGACCGCATTTGGTGCTCTTAAATATTTTTTTTTTTCTTAAAAAATATTATTTTCATTAATATTACTGCATTGGCTGCTAAATTATTGTCTCCAACAGTAATTTAACTGTCTTAGATAATAATATTAATAATATTACTGTTCGGGAAAATAATATTCATAATATTACTCTCCCAAACAGTAATATTACTGTCTGAGACAGTAATTTAGTAGTCAAGATAGTAATATTAATTAAAATATTTTTTTTAAGAAAAAAAATCAAAAAAAAAAGGTCAACGCCAGAGACCGGCGGTCAACGGTGGTTGACCGGCCGGAAAAAAAATTTCAAGAAAAAAAAAGTTTTCAAAAAAAAAGTCAACGCCGTAATCTGGCCGGAAAAAAAAACATTTCAGAAAAAAAATTATTTTCAGAAAAAAAAAATTTGGGGGTTAATGTGATAAATTTGTTTAAATCTGGGGTCAATGTGTAATATTAAGAAAGTTAGAGCATAATGGGTGGAATTGATAAGAATTATATTATGGAGGGTATTTTAGACTAAAGACATGTGATGAGTTTAATTGAGAAACTGTTTTTTTTTTGACCAAAATACATTTAAGTCCCATGTGATGGGCATTTTTGCCATTCGCCCTAATTATATATATAAATTAATAACAAATTTAAATGAATACCAAAAGTCAGTAAAGGGTGCGCGTCCGCACACTTTTAAGTATTTTCAACTCTTTGTAAAGCAATAACTTAAACCAATAAGGGGGTGTTTGCAAATACTTATGTAAAATCAGAAGTTGGTGATTATGAGTTACTCTAAAAAATCACTTATTTGCAGAAGTTGTGGGTGTTTGCAAAACACCTATAAAATCAACTTTAAGCAGTTAATTTAAAAGTTGCAGTGTTTGCAAACAAACTTAAAATTTCAACTTATTATTTATAAAATGTCCTAAATACCCCGATAAATACACAAATAAATATATAAATTAATGCATTTATAATCAATTTTCTGTTATTTTTTTCAACGGAAATATATATATATATATATATATATATATCATGAATTCTGCTAAGTTCTTATTTTAGATTTTCTATACGACTATGGATTACTACCAAATAGTTTATAATTGTTGGGGAATACTTTAATTTATATATTCAAATACAATAGCCTGAAATCTGAACAATAAGAAAAAAAAAACATAACTACACCAAACCACTAATGAATATGTAATCCAATTCTAGAAAATGCAATAGAAGTACAAATATCGTCTCTAACTTTGTCCATTCCACCATCACGGACGCCCAAATCTGGTCCATGAAAATTGGCATTAGATCAAGGAATGCTTCTGTCCTTTGGCAAATAGTTTGGGTCATTGTCATATTATAAGAAATCCTCATCTAGTGCGTCGACTTTACGAATAAAATTATGGATTGCCATTGTAGCAGGGACAAGCGCAACTTGGTCTTTCCAAGGAATATTGACGGGCACATCTTTTATTGTATAAAATCTTCCTTTCCAGCACCCAAATGTTCGTTCGATTGTACTTCTTAATGACGAGTGCAAATGATTGAACACTTCATACTGATTAGTATATGCAATAGCTCGTTGAAAATCTGGAAGATGATACTTCTCACCTTTATATGGTGCAAGAAATCCTGATATATTTGGATAACCGGCATCAACCAAATAGTACTTACCTATCACAAATATTAGAAGACTCATATATAATGAATGCACTACACAGATAAGCTAAAATATATAAAACAAATATGAGCTTGAAAATAATCAAACCAGGAGGTGGCATTGGAATTTTTTTTTCCGGATTTCTGATAGTGTCATAAAATATTCGCGTGTCGTGCGCACTTCCCTCCCAACCTGGCAATACGTACGTGAAACACATATCAAAGTCACATACGACCATAATATTCTGAGTGGGAGTTCCTTTTCTTCCAATAAAAGGAGTTTGTTGCTCCTTCTGAAGCGCCGCCTTAATGTGGGTTCCATCAATTGCTCCAATACAATCCTTAATAAAATCAATATTAGTCGCTTAGAAATAAAGAACAAGAACAAGATTTACTTAAAACTTTATTTCAAAGAAAATTACCTTAAAGTGAGGATAAAATCTCTTATAGTTCGAATGTACTTATGAGTGACAGAGTTATCTGTGAATGGAATAACCCAATCGATGGACATCAATGTACATTCATTTAGGACCCTGTGAAATGATTTACTTATTGTAAATCTAGATCTTTACAACATTTCTTGACACTGTCTATTTCCACATCTTGGACCCACTAGCATAAGGAATGTAGCAACCTGTTCCTCAACTGCAACTCCTCTCATTGGTACAAGACCATATTCATCAACTAATAACTTACAAAGTAGAAAGAAAGTCTCTATTCTCATTCTTAAGTTTTCCTTACAACGTCGAGGATTTCCATTAAAAATAGACAACAAAGCAGCCCATCCGCTATACTCTCTATTGTGACACGGAGTTTTATGTAAATAGTTTTGATAGTAAGATACGATCGCGATACAAATTGAATTTAGAAACTGAGCTCCGGTTTTGTTAGATGTTGATATAACACTTTCTGTTTCTTCATCATTGCTTAAAGAATCTAAATCATGGCTACCTGATGATTTTGAAAGAGAATCCATGTTTGAGTTTGAGTCGTCATCCGTATCATCCATTCTGTCAATAACAAGAGAAAGTACTTAGAAAAACAAGTTCAACTGCCATGACATTTAATAAATAAATCTTAAAAAATCTTAACAAACCAAATAGTATGAACATCCAAAGTAGTTCAATTCTTAACAAACAACAACAAACAAGAAGTAGATTAGAAAAAAATAACATCCAATTCTAGAGTATTAAATCAAATGTTCTCTTTCATCAAGATAATGCACGGTCATTTTCATGAGAACCATGAACTAATGTAGTTGAAGTAGTGCGAGGTCTAATGTCCCGTTCCATTTGTTCCTCAAGCCACTTCAAGCGGATCTCATCCTTTTTTATGGTAAAAAACAACTAATTTATTTTTCCCGGCCACCATGTATTCCTATAAGTTTGAACTAAAGTAATCACTACTCACAACACTGAATTTATCATTTGTATTCATATTCAGATTTGATCAGTTTGAAGAAATCATTCAGATTTGACGATGACTTGTTCGAAATCTATTTTAATCATCTTCTTCATCCTCCTTTCCAATTTTTCGGTCCAAGTCCTGTCGGTGGTTGAGGATTGCGGCGCCGAAGAAGATGACGGCTGCACAAACAAGAAGAAGGCTTTGCCGCTCAAAATCATCGCCATCGTAACAATCCTAATCAGCAGCATAATGGGAGTATGCTTGCCACTTGTCACACAGTCAATTCCGGCTCTCAGCCCAGAGCGAAGCCTCTTCGTCATAGTCAAAGCCTTCGCCTCCGGGATTATTCTAGCCACGGGATTCATGCACGTGTTGCCCGATTCTTTCGACATGTTGTCCTCCACCTGTTTGAAAGAAAACCCGTGGCACAAATTCCCCTTCACTGGCTTCGTGGCTATGCTCTCCGCAATCATTACTCTCATAATCGACTCTATGGAAACAGGCGTCTACTCTAAGAAACACAATTCTGGAGTTGTCAAGCCGAAGTCCGGCAGCAACCGGAGGAGCTGGCGGTGGTGGAAGCTGGCGGCAGCGGTCATTCTCATTTCCACGGCCACCACCATGGAGCCAAGATGGAAGTACAGGGTGCCCAACTTCTCCGTTACCGAGTCATCGCGATGGTTAGTACTTGAATAACAAATTTAAAATAATGATCGATTGTGTTTTTCAACCCCAATCTGAATCTAACTGATAAAAGTCAGTTTATATTTCGTTAATAATGGGATGCATGTGTTTAAATGAATTAAATAAGGGTTTTCTGTAGTTAAACCAAATAATTAAGTGCGTACAGAATGAGTGAACACATTATATCATTGTGCATCTCGACTCATTGAATTGAATGGATCTGTTACAATCAGATTTCCTATATACAGTTAAACCTCTATAAATTAATAAAGTCGGGACTAGGGAAATTCTATTAATTTAGCGAATTATTAAATTATCGAGTTAATAATTGAACACGTTTTCACCGAGTCGGGACCGAGAGAAACAATTATTTAATCGAGATTATTAATTTATCGAGTATTAATTTATCGAGATTCTTCTATATATTTAAAGACTAGTAATAAATTAAAGTATATACACAGTAGTTGTGAAGTTTCCACATGAAATAATTAATAGGAGCAGAAGGTTCATCAGATCAGATGATATATGATCTTTTTCTAATGTTTGTTTGTCTGTTTGCGTTAAATATGATGATGATATAAATTATTACTTATTGAGTAGGGGTTTGAACGAGCCGAGCTCACTTCTTTTGGCAGGCTCGAGCTCGAACTCGAGTCTATTTTGTTGAGTTCGAGCTTGTGTCCATGTTGTCAAGCTCGAGCTCATTTTGTTTTTTTTTTTTTAATATATATTTTGAAGTATTATTTTATTATTTTTAAAAAAATTACAAAATAAACAATAAATTGTAATTATATATTGTAATACCCCATACTTCCGAAACTCCAAACTACGAACTTAGATTCTTCCTCGACAATTTTTACGTGAATTAAATTAACAAGTTGCATAAATATTTTAGGTACTTTGACGTGCTATATTTAATTAATAGCTTTATTATGTGTTTAATAAATATGTGATTTTGTGATTACGTGAAATATATGATTTACCTATTTAATGGCTTAATCAAAAAAATTTGCATTTTCTATGCCTACTATGTGTACATGCATACATACATACATACATGATTATATATATATATATATATATATATATATATATATATATATATATATATATATATATATATATATATATATATATATATATACATATATATATATATATATATACATATATATATATATATATATATATATATATATATATACATATATATATATATATATACATATATATATATATATACATATATATATATATATACATATATATATATATATATACATATATATATATATATACATATATATATATATATATATATACATATATATATATATATATATATATATATATATGGATCGGATGAAGTGTGTGTGTGAGTAAAGGCTGTGTTTAAAATAAATAAATAAAAGGCGAAATTGGCTAGACACCCCTTATTTTTTTTTTTATTTTTTTTTTATAACTATAAAAGGGGAAATTGGCTAAACACCCCTTATTTTGAACTTATATAGGTGGAGGTCCATTGTATTAGATGAATATAGGTGTAGGTCCTTTGACTAATAAAATAAAATAAAATTATTAGTGTATAGACATAAATAACCCTCAATTAATATTTATATGTAAATAGTTATTTTGGAAATTGAGGGAACAAATCCCACAAATCTCTCATTCTCTCTCTCTCACACACACACGGTATCTACTTCTCTCCCCATGCCCACGCCCCACCGCACACATTAGCGTCTTTTTCTCCATTTGTATTCTCTCATAGCTCTTTCTCACTCAAGTCTCTAGTTGAAATTTAATTTTTCATTTCTTGTTAAAAAAAATAATTTTATTTCCATTTATTTTGAATATAAATTGTTATTTCGTATGTTTTCGACAGTATTGTATTTTTTTTTAATGTTTTACATTTTCTAACTGGTTTTACTTCAACGAATCATAAAAAAAATAACAAACCAAAAAGAAATTGCAATATATAATATAAAACTGCATATTGCTATTTATAACTTCAAATTACACAAACAATAAACATCAATGAAAAGAATAAACATCAAATAGTAAACTGCAAACGCAAACAATAAACAACAAATAAAAAACAACACTGCCCCTAGTGTATTTTTTACTCGTGCAATATGAAATAGTTTCAAAATACGAAATACAAAATAAAAGATGTTATAACAGACACCAAAAACATAATACTTCAACCTACAACTTCGTTGAACACATTTAATGTGGTGTTCTTCGAATTTATGTCGGTTGAAGATGTGAACAAGTGAAACGAGGTTTAAGTGAATATTGTGGGATTGAATGATCTTCTGTAATAACTTGTTCCGTAAGGACTTTGTTTGCAGTGTGATTTGCTCTTATTTTCTCCCTTCAGAAGATGTTGAAGAGCCATTTAATATCTTGTTCCTTTTTTTCGTTGACGTGGCTGTTTGACCACACACAAACTAAAACTAAATAAGACTTTCAATTGCAAACAATAAATTGCAAAAATAAACAAAAAATAGCAAATTGCAAACAATAACTGCAATTACAAACAAGGAATTCAAAGTGTAAACAAGGAACAACAAACAAGAAAATTTCAATTAAGAAATTCAACGTGTAACAAGCAACTGCAAACAAGAACATGATGGTTTGATTGCCACAAGTAACAAACTGCAAACAAATAGCAGGCCACTTAAACATCAACAAAATAAAGAAAACAAGAACAACAAAATGCAGACCACAAGAACAACAAAAAACAAAAACCCGATGGTTCAATAACGCACAATAAAATGCAGCCCGCTTTTTGTTTATTTTAAATTCAATTTACATTTTTTTTGTTCTTTTTGATTCTATACAAACAAAAGGCTGGCTTATGCAATTCAAAATAGGTTTGCCTTATGAAATTTAACACAACTAAGTGCAAATCAAAATTTTCAGTAAATGATTTTTGAAAATGAAAAACCATAAATGAGTTCTTCAAAGTACCAAGAAAAATTAAAATAAAAAATTTAGTCTTGGAACAAAATTGTTAAGATGTAGAAATTCAAAACGCTAAACACTTACTGAAAACAATGTATAATGCACACACCAATCATACAAAATTATAAAAGGAACAGAACACAAAATTAATAAAAGAAGAAGAGTCAAAATCGAAAATCCAACATACAAACGCATAACAAAAAAATTCTTAATGCACACACCAATCACACAAACAATTTACAGGATCATTACTTACCAAGACTTAATCGTGCTTTGACCATCTTATGAATTCCAAACAGCAAACGTTTTACACCAGCCATCGTTTATGAACAATAAAGATTTGGGAAATCGCAAACGAAAAGGGGGCAAACTGGTTCAGCAAACCAACCAGCAAACGACCCTGTTAATTGCAAACGCTCAGAAAACGTAACCTATGGAAGATATCGTAGTTTATGGAGAGATTTTGGTATTGAAGAATGGGTAAAGAAATCGATTTCCAGAGATGTGGAATTCTATTTCTCGGATTCGCAGTAATGGTTTAGTAACTGTTAGGTCAAACGAAGATGGGAGAAAAATATGGGATTTTATGTTGATAATTTATTTTACCATATATTCATAGGGGTACTTTTGACACATTACAAATAATAAAATCTGCTGGAAATTAAAATTTATTAGATGGATTTTTACACATATAATCTCTTATAGGAGAACCTATAGCAAATTACCCCTAAATAAAATTAGTAAATATTGCATGACTTAACACTTGGCATTTTCTAATCATTTCACTAATCCACACTCAAGAGATTTGAAGAGACACTCTTCTATTTCTTCCTTACAACACATAATCTCCCTACTTGACTTCCTCTCCCTCATTCCACCGAGACATCACCACCACCATTGTTGTTCATCTTCTTCCACATCACCACTCATTTTACAAGAAAAATCAAAAACCACCATGAAAATTCCCTATTTAACCATGGCTCTAGAGTATGCACAGAACACCATAAGAACAACTTGTCCATTCACTGGAGAAAACAACACATCCATTTTGGAACCACACACTATATCTTTCACCATAAAAGTGGCTTGGTTCGAGTTTGGCATCAACCCTTGAAGTCTCTCTATTTTGCTTGTTCTTCATTTTCCTTTTGGTGATTTAGGTAAGAAATTTCGAGTTTCATCACCGTAAAAAAACGCTATAATAAAAGCAATAAATATAAAACGCTATAAGATAAATAAATTTTAAGCGCGGCTTTACTTTTAGTTTCGCGGGCCTCTAAAATATAATAAACCTAATTATACTTATAGAAAAACGTAAAATAAAAATAAAAAAAAACACTTCCACCGTCAAAACTCATCGGACAAACCCCCAATTCTGTGAAACCTTTCAAATTCTTAAACGAAGGTGAATCTTGTTGAGGCAGCAAACGAAGAAAACAAGAGGCACGCGACCGAGAAAAAATATTCTGCAAGGAGTTTTCTCTGTAATTATTTTGTAAGGAGTTTTCTCTAAGATCTGTTATAGGCACGCGGCCGAGGGAAAATTCAGAATTTTTCCTTACCAGGTAATTTCTCGAATTATGATATATTGATTTTCATCTATTTTTCAAATTATTTGTTGTATTATGCTGGAATTGCCGCTAATTTCATGTATTATTTACCTAATTAGTATTTTTGACATGAAAAGCATTGCACCGTGAAGGGTTGAAATTTTGATAATTATCGACCATATATGTTTGCAAATTTTATTTTCCAAAAAGATTGTCATTATATTTTATATGTATTTTGTAGTTTTTTGTTATTTATTTTTCTTCGATTACACGAGAAGATATAAAGAGTATATACTTAGTGATTATCCGAACTGGTTGCAGGAAAGGGGAAAAATCACTGGACTAAGATTGAGAGTTGTTTGGTGGACTCAAAGATTTGTTTTACAAATAACACCTATATGTACTTCAGGTATATACATCTGTTATAGCTATATACAAGAGTATATAAGTGTAAATAAATGTATATATTTTCTACTGCCTCATACTTATACACGCGTGTTTCATTAGTACGGAATAAAGTTATATTATAAATTTCATGTTGCTTATGTTACCATATTGTTTAGGTAATGAATAAGAAATCAATAGAAAAATATTTTAGACTTTTTTTTTATCTTCAAATTGAATCTGAGAACATGTGTTAAAGAGTATAAGGAAAATCCCGATTCTAAAAAAACTCGTGTTAAATCTATTGTCTTAACATTTCACCTTTAACAAGCATTTAATTTGAAGTACCTTAATTCTTGTATGCAAAGCCTGTTGTTTATTTCAATTTTTTATCTATAATAAATTGTACAATTATGTACTACTAATGAATTCTGACAATATATTTTTTGTTTTTGGAGAATGACTAATCTGTATAGTTAAATAGATGTGATCCTCATAATATCTTAAACTTGTTACATTATCTCATTACTAATAAATATTAAATGTATTTGCAGAGAAATATTACCCACATAATTGGTATTCGTTCCAGCTTCGAAAGAGGGAAATCCAATTATTTTGAACTTCATAGTGGTCAAGTAATTAAAGGTCAGTACAAATTACTCTTGCTGATCCATTTTTATTTTCCTCTAACTTTCCACTTGTTGTTTCACATTTTCAATATGTTTTGTTTATTTTTTGTTGCTCTCACTATGTGACATATGTATCTATGGTGTGCAAATTTAGTATTACGTAGTTATGTTACATTTAAGAAATTTGCATATAATGGATTGTACTATACTTGTGATATACGTATGTATAATCCAATTACGCACTTTGTTATAAGATGAGTGTATTTATGAAACAGGTTTTCTTCTAGTTTATTTTTTTCAATTTTGTTGTGACTTGGTTCATTTAGATGGAAACTATTAAGTTTAGACCTTCAAATTCGAGATCAAAGTTCAAGTTGGTCCCAACTTGAGAAGTTATGTGGAATACAATCTTATGTGAAGACTTTGTTGTTTAATTGTGTGAGAAATAAGTTTAAGTTATTAAATTTTGTGTTATTGATTAAGTTGATAATTTATCTTTAATTTTCAAAATACTGATATGTTGCTTGTTTATTTGGATTTTAAAGTTGAGTTGCGTAAGTGGTACCTTGAACATGATATTCCATAAAGAATGGGTGCATATTAACAGGTAAAGATATTACTTCTATAATTACTATAAAAACTAATAACTTTTAAGTTTCAAACTATAACTTTTTGTTTTGCTATGCCCTTATTATTTTGTTATTAGAGCTGATCCTGAGTATCAGAAAGGAGCATGGTATTTTGTGAAAAAAGTTATGAAAAACATGGGAAATCCTGAGAAAATCTTATGCCCTTGTATGGATTGTCGTAATGTTAATCATCAATCTGGTAGTATTGTTGTTGAACATTTAGTTACAAGAGGAATGGAAGTCAAGTACAAACAAAGAAAAGACTGGTATGAGCATGGAGAGCACATCATTAATGAAGACAAAGTAGATGAAATAGTCAACAACGATGCATTCAATTTATATAGAGCTACCCACTTTTTAGATAAAGACTATATGGAGCCTAATCAATTTGTTAATCAAAACTACAATGAGCCAATGGAAGGTAAACATGATGATGTTTTTATAGAAAAACTAAAAGATGCAGAGACCCCTTTGTATTCCAATGGTTCAAGGCACAACAAATTATCAGCTATTGTAGCTTTATTCCAACTTAAAATTCGTAATGGGTGGTCAGATAGAAGCTTTAATGATCTTCTCGATACATTATCAGAATTGCTACCTGAAGACAATGTACTTCCAAAATCATTGTACTTGATGAAAAAATTCCTCAAGGAGTTTGATATGGGGTACGAAAAAATCCATGCGTGTTTGAATGATTGCTGCTTATTTAGGAAAGAGTACGAGGACATGGACAACTGTCCAAAATGCGGTGATTCAAGATGGAAGATAAATAAAAGATCCAAAGTGGTATAAAAGGGAGTTCCCGCTAAAGTTTTAAGATATTTTCCTATTATTCCAAGATTTAGAAGATTGTTCAAGTCTGAAAAGATGGCTTCAGACCTGAGGTGGCATTTTAATAATAAAAGTAATGATGGAAAAATGCATCATCCCGTTGATTATGTGGCTTGGGATTTAGTTAATGATAAGTGGAAATCATTTGCAATTGAACCACGAAATCTTAGACTTGGTCTTTCCACTGATGGTTTCAATCCGTTTTGTATGTTAAGCTCCAGACATAGTTGTTGGCCTGTAATGTTAGTTGCATATAATTTGCCTCATATGTTGTGCATGCAAAAAGAGAACATTATGTTGACATTATTGATTCCAGGTCCAAAGCAACCTGGAAATGATATAGATGTATACTTACAACCCCTCATAGATGATTTAAAAGTATTGTGGCACAATGGGGTGGAGGCATATGATGCATTTAGTAGAACAATATTCAATCTTAGAGCAATTTTATTGTGGACCATAAGTGATTTTCCGGCGTATGGTAATCTTGCTGGATGTTGCACAAAGGGTAAAAAAGCATGTCCACATTGTGGAAAAAATACACATCACCGATGGTTACGCTATAGTAGAAAATTTGCGTATATGGGCCATAGAAAATTTTTGCCACCTGGACATTCATATCGTGGAAAAAGGTCATGGTTTGATAATAATGTAGAAAATGGAATGAAGCCGAGAATCTTGACAGGTCGAAACATTTTTGCTGCTCTTGAAAACTTTCAAAATAATTTCGGAAAAGGTAAAAAACAGAAAAGAAAAAGAAATGATAATTTAAATGTGGAGGACAATGATGGCGATGGCAATAATGATACCTTTAACGAAGATGATGATCAAGATGAGCTCGGACGATGGAAGAAAAGGTCAATTTTTTTCGATTTACCATATTGGAAGGTTGGTATTTTTATTTTATTTTTCGTTAAATATTACATAAATTAAGATATAAATCTATATTATATAAACATTGCTTTAATTGTTTATAGGAACTTCCGTCGCCTCATAATTTAGACGTAATGCATGTAGAGAAAAATATATGTGAAAGTATAATAAGTACAATTTTACATTGTGAAAAGTCAAAAGATGGGATTAATGTTCGGAAGGATTTAGAAGATATACAAATACGAAAAGACCTGTATCCACAACCTCGAGGTAGTAGAACATATCTTCCACCAGCTCCGTGGACATTATCAAGGTCTGAGAAAAATAAATTCTGCAAGAGATTGTATGATTCCAAAGGACCTGATGGTTATTGCTCAAATATTGGGAACTGTGTATCGTTGGAAGATTGCAAGGTTATTGGGCTGAAGTCCCATGATTACCATGTTCTAATACAACAATTACTTCCAGTTGTTTTACGAGGACTGCTCCCTAAAGGGCCTAGAAAGGCTGTACATAGATTATCTATTTTTTTCCACAAGTTATGCCAGCGTGTTATTGATAGAGAGAAAATTGCAGTCATAGAGGATGAAGTTATTGAGACGTTGTGTATGCTCGAGAGACACTTTCCACCTTCATTTTTTGATATTATTGTACATTTAGTGGTTCATCTAGGAAGAGAAGCCCGATTATGTGGACCTGTTCATTTTCGTTGGATGTATCCATTTGAGAGGTAAATATTATAATAATTTTCTTTTCTAATCCACTTTGTATATCTATATTACTTATACGTTATTAACATACATATATATGAAAATACTTAAAGACTACGTAAGAAATTCTGCACAACCAGAGGGGTGCATTGCTGAATCTTATCTTGCAGAAGAATGCGTAAGATTTTGTAGTGAGTTTCTGAAAAACTCAGTAAAAGTGGAAGAAAAAGACGTCCGCAATGATGATTGTGGCAGTGAGGTAATTCTAGAAGGACGTCCGATATCTGGATCCACATCAATTACACTAAGTGATCAAGAAAAAAAAATTGCCCATCTCGCAGTTCTAATGAATACAGCGGTAGTAGATCCATATCTTGAGTAAGTTAATCAAAATTCAATATTTTCAATATTTAAAGCATTTTTTTCACGTAGTTAAGAAATTTTATTATTTTTTTTAATAGCATGCATTTAGAAGAATTGCAAGGATCTAACATACGCTTAAGAAAAGATGCAACTCTGCTTTGGAATAGACATACTGAAAATTTTGCAGCATGGTTGAAAAAGAAGGTTAGGGAATATTTTTGTTAACTTTTGATTTTAATTTTTTATTTTCCAATTAATTTAAATTATTCGTAAAACTTTTTAAACTTTAACAGATAACTATTGACTCAGAGGATCACTCGAACACGTTAAAATGGATTGCATATGGTCCACGAGACAACACTTTGTCTTATACTGGCTATATCATCAATGGGATTTCACACCAAAGATGTTCATCGAGAAACTCAAAATAGTGGAGTTATTTATGAGGCAACAAGCATGTGTAGATCAAGCGCAAAAGATACTGCACAAGTGGCAGATTTGGTTACCTATTACGGACTAATAACTGATATAATATTACTAGATTATCATGTATTTTATGTCCCTATTTTTAGGTGTCATTGGGCAAATAAAGGAAATGGTGTTAAGTTTGAAGATGGATTTACCCTTGTCAACCTTAACCAAAGTCAAGCATCATTTGCGAAGGATCCATATATCTTAGCATCTCAAGCAAAACAAATATTTTATTCAAGGGATGATGATTCCTCTAATTGGTATGTTGTATTGAAGGCACCACCAAGAGGTTTCCATGAACTAGAGGCGATCATTGAAGATGATGAAAATATAGATGTCAATGTAATTGCACTAATTGAAGTTGATGTGGAATTTGACGAGTCGAATGATGAAGTTAGATATGTTAGGGAGGATTGTGAAGGCATACTTGAGTAAATTTTATTTAGCTATTTTTAGAGGGATATATACATGCTGGACAACATCTTTTTTTTTTTTTTTTTTTTTTTTTTGCATCAACAATTCGATATCTATGACTTTTATTTGTTTATTTGTTTACTTATTTTGTGTTTAAGGATTCACCAATTTTGTTAGTTGCATGTCAATTATATGTCACTTTTGTTTCTTTATGTATTTACTAATGCAATGAGTGTTTGGATCAAAGTGTTAGTTAGGTGTAAAACAGGTGAATAATTATTTGTTTTTATATCTCTACAAATCATTTTTCTTTCCAGAAATGCTGATATAATTATTCTTGTGTGAAACAGGTGAGCAAAAATGAAAAATTGTGCTACGAAGAAAGTTTCCAAGAAACGAAAACGTGTTAAGGGGATTACACAAACATCTGAGGCTAACAATACCGATATGGAAGCACGCGATGACACATTTATCAATAGTTATCATGTTTCTGAACCCGATGTACCAAGATCTACTACTGAATTGGTCCAAGAAGATGCAACAATATCACAAGATTCAACATTGGACGTGAAGGGACTTAAGAAAACCAGAGGTCCAACCAGAATGAAACATATTGCAATGGATCCAGGGAGTAGGATACATGTCGAATTTACTAACAGGGGTGAACCGTGTGGAAAGGGGTCAGTTACCCTATCATCTTATTTAGGTCCACTAGTACGGGAGCACGTTCCTGTAACGCTGCATGATTGGAGAAAGCTCGGTGATGACAAAAAAATAGTTTTGTGGAAATCTATACAGGTTTAGTTTTGTGCATGTATTCATGTATATGTTATACTGATTTTCATTTCTTTTATTTACGTATATGAAGACTTCTTGAGCATATTCTGTATTGGTTGTTATATGCACATGTTTTTTTGTTAATATAATTATTGGAATACTTGTCTTCAAATTAGTTGATTGTTTTATTTTATTTTTCTGATAGGCACGATTCGACATTGACGAGGAGTGGCAAAAGACAATTGTTTTTAAGTCAATGGGATGTTTATGGAGGGCTTCCAAGTCAAGGTTAGTGAAACAAATACAATTAGCAAAGAATGATGATGAAAGACTAGAACTACGACCGAATAACATTCAAAGTATGATGGAGTGGAAAAGGTTTATCAAAGAGAAAACAAGTCAAACATTTAAGGTACTATGTAAAATATTTACGATAATTTTATTTTTGGGTAAGTTTTTAGAGTTAAATTCATGTTATTAATTTTATATGAAACAACAGTAAGTTACAAATTATGGTATTGAATATTTAAAATTATAGGATACAAGCAGTAAGTACAAAGAGATTAGGAGCAAACAAATCTCACATACCTGCAGCAGAAAAGGAATGACTCGACTAGCAGAAGACATGGTAATGCATATTCCATAATTAATCTAAATATTTGTACATTGTAGATAGATTTATTAATACCATTTTCTGTTACAGAAAAAGAATAGTGCAGACCCGTCTTCTGTATCTAGGGTCGATGTTTGGATTAGGTCACGCACAAGAAAGGATGGTCAACCAGTAAACACATCAGTTTCAGAAACTATTGTAAGGATTTATACTAATCTGTACTATAAAAATATTTTTTAATTTGTGCAATGTTTTTAATTACTTAATTTTTAATATTGGATATTTTTATATGTGTGAATCAGGAGAAGCTCAATAAATTTGAAAATGAGTCACCATCGTCTTCTATTAATATCAGGGATGATTCTCTTTCCAAAGTTTTGGGACAAGACAAATATGGTCGATTAAGAGGAATGGGAAGAGGAATGACCATTAGTAAATTGATGTTGTTCAGTGCAAATGAGAAGTATATATCACAAATGGAAAATAGGATAACACAATTGGAGAACTTGATCAAGATGAATAATGTAAGTAATTTTCATTGTATAAATTTTGAAATATTATTACTTTACTAGATCCAAACCTCTTGTGTTAGGTTAATCAAAGTGAAGAAGCGGACAAAGCATCTTCAAAGGTACTTCTCTATAGTTTAAATGATTATGTTAAACGATGATTCTCTACATGAATATTAATTTGTATGAATATATTTATTAACATATTATACTAGCGCTTTAAACTAAATACACACACACACACATACACACACACACAAAATCGAATGTAATAATTAACAGTGCTTGAGAATTTGGTTACAAAGATTCTTACATAGTGATTGATTGTAGGATGATCATTCCGACTCAAATCAAGTTTGCAAGTTAGTAGATTGGAGAGGAACAAATGAAATCGTTGCCGAAGGATGTGTTATATCAATTGATCCAAAAGAACTCGTCGGTGGAATTCCCCTTGGACCTGATGCAATGAAAGTTTTGGTTGATATTCTAATAAAACCAGATGTTTTTTTGTGGAGGCCTACTGTTAATATGAGCCTTATTCAACACGCTCAGGATAAGATAATAGCTTGGCCTGCTGAGAGTGTTATTTTGCAAGTTCAACAAGAGTCTAATGAACGAGACAACGTATCTCCTAATTCGGTAAGAATGTGTTTTTTTTTACTTGAAAATTTTGTAAAAGATAGTTGTGACTAATATGAACTTATTATATTGTTGATAGAGTAACTCAAAGAACAAATGCAAATTGATTGATTGGAGGAGAGGGAAAGATGAATTGGTTGCAGAAGGTCGTTTACATTCGAATGACCCGAATGCATTAATAAATGATATTCCTCTTGGGCCAAACGCCATGATAGTTTGGGTAGATGTTCCAAAAAGTCCTGAAGCATGTTTATGGCGGCCTACATCACAGATGTCACTTATCACACATTCAATCAATTCTACAATAGCTTGGCCTGCGGATAAAGTCATAATGGAATCGAATTCAGAAAGCGAAGGAAATATTTCATCCCCTGTGGTAAGAAGTTGTCTGTGTTTATGCATATACATATAAATTGTGAATATAAATCTTATTTTCTTCTCCTTTTTATGTTTTAGGATTTGTCATGTTTGATTTATTAGAGTGTGAACATTAACAATGTAAAGAAGTGCAAATTATTGGATGTTACTGGATCTGGTAGAATAGTTGCAGAAGGACGATGGTCCTCAAGTGATCCGAAACAAGTTGTTCATTTTGTTCCCCTGGGTCCTAATGCAACGAGTGTTTGGATCGATACTCCAAAAATCCCAAGTGCGTCGCTTTGGAGGTCTACATCAGAGATGGAGTATATTGACGATGCCATCGGCTCTATAGTAGCATGGCCCACGGATAAAGTATTATTAGTTTAAACCTCTGGTAAGTAATACAACAAATTTTTACTTTTTTAGAGAAATGTGTTTGTGACTTGCATGTCCTCTTACCTTTAAGAAAATCTTTATATATATTTAATATCGAGAAAACTTATATATAGATCGCCTTATAGTTGGGTAATACAGGTTGTAAAATGAGTTTTATGCTTGTTTGGTGGATTTATTTTGTTAGATAATTGTAATGTTTAACTATACTCATTTAGTCAATTTAGTTATATGCGATATACTGGATATTAGACTAGACTTAGGTCACTAATTTATCTTCTTGTTGTAATATTTGAATAAACACTATGTAATTTATGTTTTTGTTAACAGGAAAAGAGAAATTAAGAGACATTGCACGGAAGCTGATTTTGAAGTTCTTGAAATTGGCATTGAAGATGATGTTTTTTTCTTGTCTTATTTCAAACATTTATCTAAACTGAAGTTTTTGAAGTTTATGACTTGAATGGTATCGAATCATATTAACAATGATTATTATTTTGTTTATGTTATTTACAAAAATCTTAGAAGTTATTCTTTTTTAGTGTTTTTTCAAATTGTAAATATTAGCAAAAAATAATAGCTACGCATAAAATTCCAAAATTTGGGAGATAATTAAGAGCATTTATGAAATGCTATAAAAAATAAACCATAGCATTAAAATCAAAGTTATCATATATATTTGAAACGAATAAATCATAATACAACACTACAACAAGCGTTATTATAAAGTTAACAATAGCATAATTACCGCACCACAAAATATAACCATAGCGTTTCTAAAACACTATCAATAACACATACAGTAGCGGGAGCAATCTGCTATTGTACAATTAAAATAGCGCCTTTCTCATGCTATAGAAGACTTTCAATTAGATTAACGAAACGCTATAGTATGCACCTATGATAGCGTTTATTATACGCCAAAGAAACTATATAATAGCGTTTTACAGGAGTCATAAAATACTATAACACGACATTAAAAATACGCTATTGAATCTTCCATTACCATAGCGACGTAAAAACGCTGTAGAACATTTCCAATATCATAGCACTTGTAAAACGCTATGGTATATCTCGGACCTATTATAGCTTGGGCGGAAATAGCGTTTGCAAAAACTCTATTTTACCCTACGATAGCGTTTTTCACGCGCTATGAATGGAGTTTTATAGGTTTAGGTGCTAATTTTGAAGTTCTTGTGCGTTAAGTGCTATGTCTTGGACTTGTGTGATTTAAATTATAGGGTCTATTAGATATAACCCCCTTAAACATTCAAATAATAGGGGTAGACCCAAACTTAAATTTGCCATTTTGATAAAAACCCAAACTTTTCTAAATTACATAATTACCCTCAATCAAATCCCACAAATCCCGTTACTTTACCTTTTGAAATAATATCAAATCTCTCCCTATTTTCCCGTTAAAACACTATCACCACAAACCCACTATCAAAAAACTGCAAAACCTCCCAAAACCAGAAATTCGCACGGCCGTGGATCGGCGATTTTTCTGCACTCCGACCAAGCCTCCGTAGGTACGTCGTCGCCACTCGCTGAATCGTTATCATCCATCGATTTGTTGATATGTTTTGGCTAAATCGACTATCACGTTTGTGTAATTGCACATCTGTTATAATCGCATACCGAATTCGAGCACTAAATCAGTGATGTTGCAACAATTGATGGGCATGACATCCACCAGAAGTGATATCGTCGTTGGCCGCCGTCGCCGTCGCCGTCACTGCTCCAATCTAGGGTTACTCAAATCTAGGATTACTCAAATCTAAGGTTTTGATAATTCTTCGGCCCATAGTTGATTAACGAGATGCATAGTCGAATTACATCTGTATTAATATACTATCCCATATCATTTAGTAGACTATCCCACTGGTATAATTTTACTATGGATCTCGTTAACCGACTATGGGCCGAAGAATCATCAAAACCCTAGATTTGAGAAGTGACAGCGGCGGATTTGTGTTTTAAAATTAATAGACTATCTCATATCTTTTAATAGACTATCCCATGTATCTAATTCGACTATGGGTTTAGTTAATTGACCATTGGAAAAATAATAATATATATGGAAACTGAATAATATGTTTGTTTGAAATACTAATCAATTAGGGTAATTTTCCTTACTATATGAAAACGATTAGGGTAAATAATAATATATATGAAAAAATAATAATATATACGGAAACTGAATAATATGTTTGTTTGAAATACTAATCAATTAGGGTAATTTTCCTTATATCATGTATTAGACTATCTTATTGATCTAATTCGACTATGGATCTCGTTAATCGACTATGGATCCCGTATTATTCAACCACATAGTATATTAATAATTTCAATATAGTACATTAATCTGCTATGATAGTATATTACGGTTATAGTAGTGATATGAAATTGTGTTACAAACAATATACCACTGAAATGACAAGAACATTGAGAACAACACCAACGTAAAGTATTCCAACATAACCAATAAAATAGTACATTAATAATCTCATAATTTCAATCTAGGGTTTTGATAAAATACATAAAACACATCGTAACACAATCAAACCAATATGTCGAGTTAAAAAACTCTAGTACATTAATAATCTCATAATAGTATAATAAAATGATAATGGTAGTATCATACGGTATTGATAATAGTATACTACTGTATTACAACGGTTTAACACTTAACCGAAGTTACCGAGCCATTACATCGTAAACACCTCTTTATAGCAACCAACCGACCAAACCTCAACAAAATCCGTACGAAATTCGCCATCGAAAAAACCTAAAATCATGAAACAAAATTAAAAATGCAGAATACTAAAAAATGATTAAATAGACTGCAAATACATTTGAATGATAATACATTAATATCATCAAAAATAAAATTAAAATGCAAAATCCATATGCTAAATTAAAAAAGACTACGAACTATATTTTAATGTACTACCGAGCACACTTAAATCGGCTATTATAAACAACTAAACCAACTATTGATCGGGATCAAAAACATAAACTCGACCACAGCGAACAATTATGCTGATTATTGCATAAACCAACTACGAAGCTCATATAAAACAACTCTGGTCCGATCTGCGTGAACCATCCTCTTCTAACTCTGTCAATCCTCTTCCAAACAAACATCATCCGCCAAAAATAATGATGTATATATGACGACGTAATTTTGTTAAAAAACGTTCTACTTAATAGAATCAAGTATCAACACAACTCTTAAAAATGTCTAACCACCGTACACGACAATCTTGTACATACAGCGAAAATAAAAGCGAAAAAGACGCATTCATACCCGCTTGACAGTGAAGAAATCTTCAAAGGCGATTAAAACGATGGAACGCTGGATAAATCTTCAAAAACAAATTGTACACGATTTGATAGAACGGTCAATGATCTCACGTAAATTTATTCCGTGATTTTAGAATCACGTATCAGCAAATCACATATCACGTAGTTAAGGAAATAAATGCCGTTCAAAAATAAAACAGGGGTATTAAAGGGAAATTATATAATATATTTTGCCAAGTTGGTAAATTTGGGTGTATCTCAAAAAGGAAAAAATTAATTGGATCTACCTCATTAGAAATTATGAACAAGGGGGTTATCCCTAATAAACCTTAAATTGTAAGACATGGGATTATGAACATGGATTTGTGGCAAAAACCTATTTATGAGGCTGCTGGCATTAATTGAGGTGAAATCAATGAGTGAAACTGTTGAGAAACTAATTAAATGATGGAATAAAAGTGTCTTTACTTTAAAGGCATGATTGTGCTATTTATTATGCATGTTTATGGTTGCATGACATAAATATGCATATGTGTGATGTGTGTGTACGTGTGTGTATGTGGGCAGTGTGTGTGTGTGGTGATGAAATATGTGTTGGTTAATTGTGTAATTAAGTAGTTGATAATTTTATTTGATTGAGGTTGTTACTCACTTGATTGATATTTGTGATGTTTACATGACTTTTACATAATTTGTAGTCATTCCATGACATGCATTTGCTTTTGAAAAACTTGAAAGATTAATGGAATGTTTGGGTAATAAACGAATCAGATACGGTGGGCCGGTATCCAACTAGGGTTGAGAGGAGTGATATGAGTGATATTGGATCCATAGACGGGCTCGAAACGATTTATTATCCGATTATAGAAATTAATCTTTCACGGATCCGATAAATGGAAAAAAAAAAAATTGATTTTTACACGGATTGCATTCATGAGCATGTTTGTGACTTATATATTTTAGTATTGTTGTGACTCGATTCTTGTTTCATGTTTGTATGACTCGATGAAGGTGATCGGAATGTTATATATACTATATATATTTATAACCTATTTTCAACCCTCGGTAAGTCCTCGAATTCCTTACTGAGCTTAATAGCTCATATAGATATTTTCTAATTGCAGGTAGTGCTAGTGGTAACCCTCCCCCCGAATGGACCGAGTAGTGGATCGAAGTCTTGCCCGGAGTTTTTGGAAGTTCGAACGAGGGTTCTATAAGTGTGGCTAAGTACTATTTTGGTGATGTAATATAAAGTAACTTCCATTTTCGTTTACTATCGTATTCGTCTTTAAAGTATGGGAAGTATGGAACTTTAATCGGTAACAGATCCTATTTTGAACTTTATAATATATTGGTCCGCTTATATTCATAAGTAGTTCGTTTATTCTATGACTTTATCGTTTATCGCCAAAATATTTCTAAATTCTGATTTTGACTTCGAACCTATGTTTTATGATAGTGTAGCACTCGAATAAACTACTTCTAAAAAAGGTTATAAAAAAAATAAAAAATAAAAAAAAAACAAACTAAATCGACTAAAGCTTTTCAAAGAAATGTTGCGAAAATTACTAGGATTCTAAATGTTTCAAATATGGTTTTGAAATCGCAAGTGTTGATTTTTCGAGTTTTAAAAGAGATCCTATAAGTTTCTTCCGCTAAACAAAATTCCGATAAACCGGTTCGATTTATCGCCTATAATAGAGGGGGTGCTACATATATATTTTTAATATTTATATATATACGTTTTTTATTTCTATAACATTTTATATTATTATACATTATTAAATAAAAAATAATATATAAAAAATATTAAAACAAATAATATTAAATAAGGCTCGCTAGCCGGCTCGTGAGCTCACTAACAACTGAAAACTGGCTCGAGCTCGAGCTCGAAAAACTAGAATCCGAGTTCGAGCTTTTTTCAAGCCTGCTCATCAAGCTTACAAGTCAGTTCGGCTAGTTTACCATCCCTACCGACTGCAACAAATGGAGCAGATGTTACATAATATATATTAGTTAGAATCCGAGAGGATTCTAATTTCGGTTTTTCAGCACGTGTGTGAAAAACGTGTGTCTAAAGCTAGGGAAGTTTCCTTAATGCTTTAAACTCTTATTTTGTCATTAATTTATTTAATTACATAAAGTGATGTGTTAACAAGGAATTTCTATGACTAAGACCTTCCTTTGTTATACAAATCCTTTTCGCTACGTGAGATTAAAAACTAACCTAATGGGCTCTAATCTTTGTAGGGCTCCTCTAGTCAACTAAGGAAGTATAAATAAAGGTGAAGCAACGTTTTTGGAGGCTGTGCCTTTTTGTAGAGAAAAATATTTCTCTTTTCTTTGTTGCTTTTCCGGAACGTCTTTGATCGAGAGAAGTTTTTCACAGAAAATATTTTTCCTCTCGTTTTTTATTGTTCCATCGTGATACATGATTTTCATAGAAAATATATCGGCTTCAAGGCCTTGTGGTGAAGACACCAAGATTCAAGGAGTATCACAAGTTTGCTTCTTCTATATTAAAAGAAGATCGGTTCTTCGGGAGAGGGGCTTAAACAGATCTCGGGAGGAGATCGATCCGCCGACTGAGGGATTCAGCGTTGAAGGGAGCTCAACCGTGCGGAGCAAGGGACGTGCTGCAAATTGAAGATTTATAATTCAGCGTAGTATACAAGAACAGCGTCAACAAAGAGGGAGTCTTTGTATTTTTATTAAGTCCTATTATTGTATTCGTAAAACTTAAAATTAGTAAATTTTATTTGCAGGTCCCAGTGGATGTAGGGTACAATTGTATGCGAACCACATTAAAATTTGTGTCTCGTTTATTTTTGTTTTTACGAACTGCTTCACGAACTGAATCTGACACAAATAATTTATGTCTCCACAAATAAATTCTAACAATTGGCATCAAGAGCCTGTCACTAGATACACTTAGTGAGATTTTGGGATTTAATTCTTTTTATTTTTTGTGCAGATATGAATAATCATCGTGAAGACTCATTCCTACCACCTCTCTTGGGTGAATTGAGCTACTCTGATTGGAAAATAAGGATGAAGATGTTTATCAAATCTATTGATGAATGGGCCTGGCGCGCGATTTTAATTAGTTGGACACCTCCTACCTCAATGAACGAGTCACACGAGATCATTCAAACGCCAAAAGAGAAGTGGAGTGATGAAGAAGTACGAATAGCAGATTATAATTCCAAGGCAACCAATGCTATCTTGAGTTGTATCAATGACGACCAATTCAAATTGATATCAATGTGCAAATCAGCAAAGGAGGCATGGGATATTCTACAAGAGGCGTACGAAGGAACTACTCAGATAAGCGAGTGCAAAGAGACTGTCGTTGAAACTGTTGCAACAGTTGGACAGACAGTTCAGACAGAACTTAGGTATGATAAGTTGCACTCAATACCTGATAAAATATAAACTCCGTTAAATCTTGCAGGTGATGATGGGGATTCAGAAAACAACAGCGATGATGACGAGGCAACCTTGAAAGAATTAATGACGAGCTACGAAAGGATGTACGAAAAAGTTCTTCAGGTATGCGAGTCGAATAAATTCTTAGAAAAAGAGAAGCTTGTTCTAATTCAGGAAAACAAAGTGTTGAAGGTAAGAATTTCTACTCTTGAACAAAATGCTATTTCTGCTAGTAGAGAAACTGATAGTTTGAAGGCTAAATTTGCTAAAACCCAAGATTCTATTTCAAAATTAAATACAGGTAGGGTAAATCTGAATGAAATTTTGAGAACAAGTCAGCCGAACTATGGCCATCTAGGTAGAGGGGGTAATAAAATATTTGATGATGCTTTGAAACAGAAAGAATATCCAATAGGAAAAATCAATATTGTTAAACAATCCACTGTTTCACAGACTGTTGCGACTGTTACGTCAAAACAGTCATCTCAAAGAAAATGTTTTGTGCCTATTTGTCATTTTTGTCATGTTCCTGGTCATATACGACCCAAGTGTTTTAAGTACTTGAAAATGGTTAAAAGAATAATGGCCCGCTCACCACTTTCCGCTAAAATTGATCATACTTTTGTGTCATCTCAAACACCCAAGATAAAGGTTGATTTAGTGAATAAAACTCAACAAAAAATCTGGGTAAAGATGTCTGATCTAAATTGTTTATCTGCCATTACTTCTTTAAAATCATGTGATGATAGTACTAACTGTTCCAACAGTTCTGTTGACAAAATTGGATTGGGGCATAAGAAACTTGGTCATCTGAATTTTGATAATTTGTGTGCGAAAAATAATTCAATGAATCCAATTCAGCATTCGAGAACTAAGCTTACTGATATTTGTCATCGTTTCATAAGGGGCTTGGTCGAAAAGGGGGTTCTCTCGATTGATTATGCTGCAACGGAGAATGAATTAACTGATGCTTTGGCAAAAACCCTTGATGCACAGAGATTTGATTCCTTGCGAAAATCGCTGGGAATTTATGTTGTTTAATCTGATGCAGTTGCATGAACTGTTGCAACAGTCTGTGTGTCCAGACTTGCAACTTTTAGTGGTAGGACACTTCATATGTTTTTGCATCTCATATAGGACCTGCACTAAGAATACTGCATATGATTGAGACAAATGTGAATTTGATACTTCGTGTTCTTCTAAACTTTGTGGGGGTAGAACTTCGCCAATTCCCGAAATGATTACTTAAAAGGCTCCAACTTATTTATTTCTCTGAATAGTCTTGTCATGGTTGGATGTTTTTATAGGGGAAAGCTGCCTCTTTTAATGAGTGAAAGCTACTCTTGAACTACTGTAACTAATATATATATCTACAACCATTTGGTCAGTGAATAGTTCGAAGCCTTTTTGAGTCGAGTCAGTAAATCACGTGGCCGAAAGCTCGCTACACGGCTCAATTAGAAAGCCCAAGGGACTACACATTGCACGGCCAATATAAATTATACATATGGTCAGTGAATAGTTCGAAGCCTAGTTGAGTCGAGCCAGTAAACCACTTGACCGAACACTCACTACAAGGCTCAATTAGAAAGCCTAGTGGACTACACATTGCACGACTACCATAATCTCATTCCTTTTAATTGCTCTATTTTTCATGGGAAAAAGCTACCATTAGACGTGTGTGTACGCTACCTAATAATAGCATCTTTGTGTTTGACTTGGGATTATTAAGTTTATTGGTTGCATTGGCAGTCGGATTTTTGGGGATTGCGTATATCGTGAATGTGAAGATAAATCCCATATTTTTGGTTTGTCCATGCAGTATCCTATTCCCATCTGTCTCTTCACTCATGTTTATTTCTCATGTTAACTTCTTGTCTTGCATTAGGCATTATGTAAAAAAAAAAAAAAAAAAAAAGAGAGAGACGGGATTTTTGTTTATGTGCCGGTTAAATTTGATTTTTGTTGCAACCGGATCTATTGGGCCTACTACTCACATTTCCACATTTCGTATGAAGTTTGGCAAAGTCTGTAGTCTTTGTTATTTAATGTTGGATTTGATATCATTATCCTTTGATTTTCGCATTGCAATTATCGTGTGGTATTGCGTTGTAAGTTTGTGATTTTGTGTTACCGTCATGTATGGTGATTCTTCTTACTTACTTTCAAAATTCTCTCTACGTTTGATCTTTTTGTTAAGTGTTTGTGCAGGGGGAGTTCAGACAGCTGTTGAGACAATGCATCATACAGTTGTTGGAATTGTGCAGAAATACAGAACAAATAAGGAGGAATTCAGTGTAAAGGGAAGTTGATTCTGCTACTGCATATTTGTTTGTTGTTTTTTGCTTAATTGAACAACTGTACACTATCTGCTGAACTATTTGATAAACTGTTGCAACTGTTTATATTTGCAGATGTTATTTTGAATTTGCTGACTCTTGTTCATGCATGTATCATATATTTAGGGGGAGTAAATGTTCTGACCAATCAATGCCAAAGGGGGAGAGTGTTAGAATCTCGGTGGGATTCTAAGTCCACAACACGAAGTGGAATTCTATGGAGATTTGTATTAATATGAGGAACATATTTTCCTTAGTTATCTCATTAGATAATTTGAGAAGAAATAATTTATCTCTCCATATTAACACCTGAACGTGTGTATCCAAAATAGAAGGATTTCACTTCTTTTAATATCGTGTTCATTGTCATTAATTTCTTTAGGTCTTCACAAGAATATAAAATGAGGAGCTAATGCCGAAGTTATTTGCTGAGTCTTTTATCACGTGGGTGATTTACCACGTCGCCCTCCAAGTCTACCAAGCCAAGTAAGCAAAGGGGAAGAATGAATGCATTTACAAGAGAAGCTGCCTAAGGATCATTCACAGGGGGAGATACACATGCAGGGGGAGCTGACCTTGTTGCGAACCACCTGCCAAAGCCACTATTGTGGGAACAGTTGCTGAAACTGTGGCACTTACTATTGCAGCAGTTGATGCAACTCTTGTTGTTGAAAGAGTTGATAATGATCTTCGTTTTATTGCTTCCGTCTATCATCTGATTGTTTTATTTTCTCAGGTATTTGATTAAGGGGGAGGACTTGATTATAATAAATAGATGACAAAGGGGGAGATTGTTAGAATCCGAGAGGATTCTAATTTCGGTTTTTCAGCACGTGTGTGAAAAACGTGTGTCTAAAGCTAGGGAAGTTTCCTTAATGCTTTAAACTCTTATTTTGTCATTAATTTATTTAATTACATAAAGTGATGTGTTAACAAGGAATTTCTATGACTGAGACCTTCCTTTGTTATACAAATCCTTTTCCTTACGTGAGATGGAAAACTAACCTAATGGGCTCTAATCTTTGTAGGGCTCCTCTAGTCAACTAAGGAAGTATAAATAAAGGTGAAGCAACGTTTTTGGAGGCTGTGCCTTTTTGTAGAGAAAATTATTTCTCTTTTCTTTGTTGCTCTTCCGGAACGTCTTTGATCGAGAGAAGTTTTTCACAGAAAATATTTTTCCTCTCGTTTTTTATTGTTCCATCGTGATACGTGATTTTCATAGAAAATATATCGGCTTCAAGGCCTTGTGGTGAAGACACCAAGATTCAAGGAGTATCACAAGTTTGCTTCTTCTATATAAAAAGAAGATCGGTTCTTCGGGAGAGGGGCTTAAACAGATCTCGGGAGGAGATCGATCCGCCGACTGAGGGATTCAGCGTTGAAGGGAGTTCAACCGTGCGGAGCAAGGGACGTGCTGCAAATTGAAGATTTATAATTCAGCGTAGTATACGAGAGCGGCGTCAACAAAGAGGGAGTCTTTGTATTTTGATTAAGTCCTATTATTGTATTCGTAAAACTAAAAATTAGTAAATTTTATTTGCAGGTCCCCGTGGATGTAGGGTACAATTGTATCCGAACCACATTAAAATTTGTGTCTCGTTTATTTCTGTTTTTACGAACTGCTTCACAAACTATTGCATTACTTAACGCAACAGTAACGAAAAACTGAATCTGACACAAATAATTTATATCTGCACGAATAAATTCTAACACATATATATCATAGTTTTCATTTTCATGTTAACCTCTACTTGTTGTCAATTAATTAGAAAAGTAATCCTACGTGCATGTGGCCTAAATTAGATCTTACTAGTTATCATATTTTAACTATAGGTTAGCCGACTCAAAGAACCTGATTAACTAAAAAAATAGTTCGATCATATATAGGATAATAATGGGAACGCTGATATAAAAATGTAATAATATACATTTTGATTAATTGATTAAGGCCTCGTTTGGTTGCCGAGATAAGATTAGCCAAAATAAAATAAAATAATATAATAAACCTAATTATTTTATCGGATCTCTTGACGTCCATAAAAAAAAAAGTACCCTAAAAGACAAGATAAGCCATGATTACATAATTTTGGCGGGTCGACCCGGCAATTTATTGAGGATACCAAATATCAAATTCAGTCCAACTATTAGTTAATCATGGCTTATCTTGGCAACTAAATGGGGCCTAAGAGTATGCATTAGTGTAGGTTTTGGAGCTGGGAATAATAGTACACTCGATAGTGATTGGGTTGTCACTTGGCGCCTCTAACAGCACATGCTCGAACAAAAGACTTATCGATGCACTCTGCTTTCATCAAATGTTCGAAAGAATGGGACTTGGTGGTTGCATTCTCCAGGCGGAGTACAAGTTCATAAAGAAGGCAGCAACGGCATTCTTCTTCAGTGTGACAACTCCATTTGGAATAGCATTGGGATTGGGATTGGGATTGGGATTGGCTAGCACATACAAGGAGAACAGCCCTCGATCGTTGATCACCGTTGGATTGCTTAACGCATCATCTGTATGATTTTGGTGGATCTATAGGCTGCTGATTATATGGGGCCGAAATTGCAGGGAAGTATCAAACTCCAAATCAAGTCTTATATAGTCGTTCTCTTGGGTGCCGGTGAGATGTCACTCATGGCTAAATGGGCTTATAATATATGTAACATATGAATGTAGTATGATTGTTGTTTTTGAAGACAACACAACAAATGTTGTCTTTTCTAGTTTGTTCAGATATTTGTTGTCTATTGTATACGTGTCATTCTTGATGGAAATTTGCCTATTTCGTCGGCTCCACTTTTTGAAATGTAAATGTTACCCATTAATCTTCCTACCTTTAAAAGTACCAATGTTTTTTTGTTTCTTAATTTTTTTGTGATACCTATTATACCCTTATTAGTAACTTATTATATATGTATATATTACTTGTGGTTATTTGTTAATTAAAAATGTTATTTAAATTGAAATCAATACGTCCAATCAAATATATTGGCTGAGTAGCTCTCTCTCTTTGTTTTTTTTTTAAATATGTTTTTTGGTTTATTTTGTTCTTTTATTTAACACATGGACAAAATATGAAATGTTGGGAACTATGTATTCCATTTATTGGAGAAATCAAATTTCACTAGGATCTATTAATCATCAGAAAATAATTATTTTAATAGTCAGTCAAATATTTTTAGTGGCTTGATTTAATTTCATGGTTTACATCTCAAACCTCTACAATATTTTTATTTACTATTGATTTCATTGATATAAATTTATGGCTTTTCTTTTATTGAACTGTGTAAAGTAGATAAACATCTTTAATAATAAAAAAAATTAAATGAAACTTTTATAACCCATAAAATGAAAATACATTGGATTTAGTATGTCTGCTTAATATGTTTTTATGAAAAAAGTATGGTAAGATGATACTTTAATAAATGATATGTAAGTGACAAAACTCATTGAAATGATGTTATAGAAAACAAACGGATAAATTCTAATTTTTTAATGGTTAAAAAATTTGTTTAAAGTTATTGTTTGGTGAGTTCATGCATTGACGATTTTAATTGTTTTACCTAACATAAACATGTTTTAATGCTGATAAATAATTTAAAAAATATATTTTCCGTTACCATAAATAGATACAACATTCAATTGTTAAAAATATTCCGTGTTTAAAGTTAGTGTTTGATGAATTACGTGTGTTGGATGATTTTAATTGCCTTGACCAGCATAAACTCATTTTAATATTGATAAACACTTTTTAAAATATCTATTTCATTAGCGTAAATATTTTTTTGTTGGTCAAGGACCTTCCACAAAAAACTCCCATCATTTGAAGTTACCTTTAGCATTGTTTGTAAATTAATTTAAACTAATTAAAAAAATCTAGATAATTGACATATATGGAAAGTATCAAAGTTAAATTACATGGAACATCAATATAGTGATCAAACTGTTCCAAATTCTTGAAATGTAAAGATGAACCACATTTAGGGGTGGAAATCGGACTGAATGAATTGAAAATGACTTTTTCGGAAAAAAATCAAGTGTTTTCGAAAATAAAAAATGAGGTCCAATTTTTGTTCCAAAAAATTCGGAATTCTAAAATCAATTATCATTTCGGAATGCCTCGGCATAGGCAGAATTTCAGAAATTTATAATATTTTGATCCAAGTTCTGACATAATGCAAATTTTCATAATGTTTTCACTATTTTTGGGAATCTTCTAGCAAAATGCACGACAATCCAAAAAAAAAATCAACAAAATGCAATAAATAAAATCATATGTAGAAAAAACATCATGCAACACAGAGTTTCAGATAAAAGAAAAAAAAAGTGACAAATAGTTTCTAATACCAATCAATATTTTCTATGGTTTTTAGTTTATTTGGTCCTTGGGTATTCATATTTTACATATAAAATATAACATATATTATATTATGAAATTACAAAAATATATCATAAAATTATATTATAGATTTCAAAAAATAATCAAAATATTTGGAACTAAAATCAAATCGAAAGTTTGAATTTTCGGTAATTTTATACACAATTTCCATTCCGTTCAAAAAAATCAGAAAAATCGGAAATTAGAACTTCGCCATCGGAATAAAAAATACAGTTACCAATTCGGATATTTTCTTACCAGAATTCGCTAAATTCTGAAATTTCATTAAGATTTCCACCCCTAACGACATTGCATTTTTTCTTTTATTTTTCCTTTAATTTATTTTATGAGACATACATACGTATGATGATGTTTTTTTGTTCGTCATATATCTTACCATTTTAGATGTTATTACAATATGTTATTGAAAGAATGTTTAATGATGTTAATTATAAATGTATTAAGATTACCTATACTAGTTTATCATCAAATTAAGTTGATATACCAAATTGGGCCGACCCAATGGGACCCCAGTTTATCTAATAATTGGGCCCACTATACGAAAGCCCAATTGGACCCGATACACGCAAGCCCAAACACCTTCAAAATAAGGCTTGAGCCCAACAAAGTAAACCCAACCCAATCAACGACATATAAATAGAGGTTTTTACTCATTTTGTTAATGTTCGTTCTATTATTCACAAGTATTCTAGATCACGAATTCTCTATACCATCTCCACGATCCGTACATCTGACTTGAGCGTCGGAGGGGTTTCCGCCGGATCAACCCCCGGCTTAGTTCACGTGTGTTCATTTCGCAGGGAACTCATGATCATCAAATTGGCAAGCTATTGATCCGTTTTTCTCTCCTAGCTCGTTTACCACACTACCCCAGGTGATCTGTGTAATTAGCATCATCATTTTGGCGCCGTATGTGGGAATGCAAACCAGATCACGTAGCCAGCAAGATCCTCATGAGTCATCTGCTCGGAGAGAGAATGACACAGCTAACAACCTCCCGATCCGCGGAGGCTCCGGCTTGCCACCTCCTCCCCGTGCTCCCGATCCCCTCGCGATGTCCAAGTGAATCCCCCTCGGGATCCATCCCTCGCCGATCCACCACTCCCTGCTCCCCGAACGGTTCAGATAACCGAGGATGCGCTCCAACACATGATAGCAGAAGTCTCAACTCGCGCCGCCGCAGAGGCCGTGACCCAATATATCGCCACGATGGGAGCAAATTCTCCCAACGCGATACCCAAACCTGCTCTACCTGTGGTGTCGCCCATGGCACCACCGCCAGTCCAAAATCGAATAAGTGTGTCCTCATCCACTTCGGACCCACGGTCCTCGGTGCAACTATCCACTAATCACAGGGGAGCACAGCCCAGACATCAACGTCAACGCTCACCCCAACGGGGTAACACGTCTCCACAGAGAGTCCCTCTCTTTAATGAAGGAGAAGGCGAGGTAAACAGTAGAATGTCTCGCCAAATTTCCTTCCCCCAATTGAACAATCCAATTGGCGGAAGAATGCCTGCCCCAGCAAGACGCAATCCTTTCACCATGGACATCCTAAACGAGGTATTACCTCAAGGAGTGAAAATCTCAGGATTACCTTAGTTTGAAAGAACCACCAACCCACAATAACACATAGAGAAATTCCACGCCATGGCAGATTTGTATGGGCCAACAGATGCATCAATGCGCAAGATGTTCCGCACCACTCTCTCCAAGCGGACCATGAATTGGTTCAACTCTCTACCTTCAGGATCGATCGACACCTTCTCTCGATTATCGCAACGCTTCACCAACCAATTCGCCATCAACAAACAATATGCCAAGACCCCAGCACACCTTTTCTCCGTCATACAGAGAGACAACGAAACACTCCGCAACTACATCAAGCATTTTGTGGAAGCTGTCCAAGAAGTCCCAAGCGTAGGACAAGACATGCTCTCCCGGATCATGCACCAAAACTTGAAGTCGGGTAGATTCAAAGAATCCATTGCCGGAAGGCCTCCTAGAAACCCAGATGAATTGTTGAATCGAACTGATAAATACGTACGAATGGAGGAAGCTGTTAGAGTAGGCGGCCGAAGAACCAACTAATTGTTGTGTTTTCTCACGCTACTCGTAAATAAATATTTTGTATTAATGATAAAAACCCCCTTTGGCATTCTATATCTTTGTACATTGCATAAGCATAAATGTAGTCCTTACAGTTACTTAATTACTATAAATATATCTAGTAGAATCGTGAGATTATTTATTTAATTATAGTAATTGTTAAACATAGTTCCTAGTCAACGGGTTACGCCACTAATGAGGATATCGGTCTTTCCCATTCGAGACTAGCACTTAGTGTATGTGTACTACGTCTCATCAGTCAACGGTGTTGTGACATCGGCATACATAAGTGGGTGCTCATAAGTTGCTGAGGTCACTGAACTCCCTCAATCTAGAGATCTTTAAGTGGTTCCCAATAATCGAGTAGGGGTTTCTATGATATAGTTGTACACCATTAATCCTTAAGACCCAGACATCACCGTGGCTTCACTAGAGGACCAGCTGTATCGTGACCTGTCCCGGAGTTCCACCGAGGACCACCCCAAGGGCCAATGTTCATGTAGTCCAAAATCTAGTGGGAGGTCTGTGCATTGTAGTAGGAGATTCGATCGCTTGATTAGTCATGGATATCCTGTGTGTTCTTGCGATTTATATTCCATGAAGTCTTTGGCCACAGCTGAAAGTGCCGTGATTAGAGAAATGTGTTTCTGTAAGTCAAACACGAACGGATTATGTAACCAAGAACATCCACACTGTTATTGAACTCATAAAGAGGTCTCGACGAACCAATGCCTCTAGTTCAATCGGGATATATGTATCGAAGGGATCCTACTGTACGTTAACTATATCACACGGTTCTTTCTTGCAGGCACTTCATTTGTATCTAGGGAATCATGACGCATAGTTGCTAGACGCCAATCTTGATTCGTTGGGTAGTTAAGTTGAAACTAGCTTCAACATAATTGTAACTCTAGGGGCGAGTTTAAACACAATTGGTTGTGGGCCCACGGCTAGCTTACACCTGAACCATCAAGGGTCACACTGCTCGTGTACTTGAGTTCCGTAATGCAACTAGCTAAGATTAATTAGTTAATTTTAGTGTAATTGGAAGTCAATGTGATTGAGTCCAACATTCGTAATTGTTAATTACGAATGAGAATAAGTAGAGGAAAATAATCCAACGGAAATTTAGTGAACTTTCTATTTTGGGAAGTTTCCCAATTTGGCAAGTCCTAAATTAGGGTTTCCAATTTCGGAAATTGGTAAATTGCAAAGTGGTACTCGTATCGACGAGGATTTGTGCTCGTCGTCAAAATAAAATTGTTATATTTTTGCGAGCATTCGTTTGTTAGAAACGAGCCGAGAAAGAGAGTGGACTTAAGTTGTTGGGCCTAGCCCAACTTAAGGCATGTTAGGGTTTTCACAAGGAGCATATAAATAAGATTTATATGTCTTGTGAAAGATATGAAAAAACACACAAAAAACGACATAACACAAGCTTGAAACCCTAGCTTCTCTCCCCACGACCGTCCACCTTGTAGCCGAAACCCTACCTCCGCCACCAGCCGTCGCGCCGCCGTCGGTCGCCGCCGCATCGGCATCTTCCTTTTCCCTTGGTTCTTCTTCGTTGTACTTAGCCTATCACGTATCTAGTGCTGCGTGGATAGTTGAATATACGAGGTGAAACCTAAGAGGAGGAAGATTATTATACCCCCAACGCCGCCACCAGGGTGTCCCCACGCGCCCCCACGCACCGCCACAAGTCGGTGATGCGAGAAGGCAATTTTGAAAAACTACTCTCGGATTTTCTGCGCAGTCCGGCGAGAAAATTCTGCATAAATCAACTGGTGATCGGATGGACGTGAACATTTGAAAGAAGCTTCACGACTCATAAATCTCCAATCTCCTAGAAGAAATTGTCCATCTAGTAAATAACCATGGAGATATTGAAGTCGGAGCAGGGCTGTAATTTCAGGGCTGTAATTTCAGATCAGCAAACACGTTTGATCAGTAGGAGTGGGAAGAGCAGCTAGCCATCTTCTCGAGTCTTCGTTCGATTCACGCTTCAAGGCTAACATATCGTTTTCCGTAATTAATATACATGTATTAATTAATTTATATAAATTGAGATTAATGTATGTTAATTGATTATTGAATCTGATGAATCTATATGTTCGATTATGTGTTTATATGAATCATTCGTTGAGCATGTTTATTATTTGTTTTAATTTCGTGAGCATGCTATGATGATTTAATTTATGTTATTTAAATTAAGGGTTAAATACAAAAACACCCATGTACTATGGACTTTGTATCATTTACCCCCTGTACTACACATAAATACAAAAACCCCCCTCACATTGCATTTTTTCCGAAATATGACGAAAATACCCCTATATATATATAATTTTTTTTTTCTTTTCTGTGAGCCATTATCCACCATATATTTTACCATTTTCAGTCAATTTTACGTTGAAAATTTTGGTATTTATAATTTTTCTCCAAAACATCTAATTGCTTACATTTTTTTTTTCTAAATAAAACCTTTTATTTTTGTCATTTTGAGTTTCTTCATTTTTTTTTCTTAAATGTCTTCCGGTAGTTCAAACATCCTAAGATTACAAACATCTTTACAATCCTATTATTGTTGAGAATTTGAACTACCGGAAGACATTTAAGAAAAATAAGAAAAAATTCAAAATGACAAAAATAAAAGGTTTTTATTCAGAAAATTTAAAAAAAAATCTAAGTAATTAAATGTTTTGAAGGAAAAAGTAAAAAAATAAAAATTTCCCAAGTAAAATTAACCGAAAATGTTAAAAAATATAGTGGAAAATGGCACAAACAAACCCTTATATTTATAGGTTTAGCAGGGGTATTTTCGTCATATTTTGGAAAAAATATAATAGCAGGGGGGTTTTTGTATTTATGTGTAGTACAGGGGGGTAAATGATACAAAGTCCATAGTACATGGGTGTTTTTGTATTTAACCCTTAAATAAATTATATATGCGAGCATGTTTGTTGGTGATTGGAAGCGAAAAGGTACGCACTTAATTGTAATTTATTGTGCACTTGTGTTTATATAAATTTGTTTATATAAATAAAAAAAAAAAAAAATATTCCACTGCGTACACCTTGAAGATCACTGTTTCGTCCCCCACACTCATTCTTAGCTCTCTCTTTCCTACATCAATAATTGACCTACCGGTCGCTAAGAAGGGGCTTCCTAAGATAAGGGGAATATTTTCATCTTCCGCTATGTCTATTACTAGAAAATCGGCCGGGAGTATAAACTTATCTACCTTGACCAATACATCCTCCACTATACCTAAAGGGTGAGTAAAAGATCTATCGGCTAGCTGCAAGGTCACGGAAGTGGGCTTAATTTCTCCTAAATTCAATTTCTCATAAATTGATAAAGGCATTAAATTTACGCTCGCCCCTTGATCACACAACGCCCGCCCAAAATACCTAGTACCTATTGTGCATGGAATGGTACAACTCCCCGAATCTCTAAGCTTCGGTGGAATTTTATTTGCAAGGATCGCACTACTTTGCTCATTGAGGTCTACAATTGCTGCACACTCCGGAAGCCTCATCTTCTTCGACACAAGTTCTTTTCTAAACTTAACCCAATTCGGCATATGCTTAAGTGCCTCAACAAAAGGAATATTAACATGCTACTTTTTAAGATAATCCAAAAATAACTGAAATTGCATATCAAGCTTAGAGTTTTGAAAACGTTCAGGGAAAGGTACCTTGGGAGTAGGTTCACTTACCGTGATCTTTGTGTTGCTTGGCCCGACCTCGGTTTTTTCCTTGGGCTCCTCTACAATAGGCGGTGGTGCAACAGACCTTTAAGGACCTTCCTCTAATTGCCTCCCATTTCGCAAGCTCACTGCATTGCACTGCTCGATGTTGCTCTTTCGGGGATCCTCCGTATTCGACGGCAGTGCTCCCAACGGCCTCGCGTTTAGTTGGGTTGCAAGTTGCCCCATCTGTGTCTCCAAATTTCGAATGGAAGCTTGAGTGGATGTCATGAATTGAGCTAAGATATTTGCGAGATCTCCACCTTGAGGTGGAGCTTGAGGCGGATTTTGGAATCCGGGAGCTGGCCTTTGTTTGTCCTTGCTGATTTCCTCCCCATCCAAAGTTAGGGTGATCTTTCCATCCCCGATTATAAGTGTCGGAGTACGGGTTCTTCTGTTGTCGGTTGGTGTCATTCACGTAATTTAGAGACTCCGTTTCTTCTAAGCACTGGTCGGGACCTTGGAGTGCATGAACTTATGAACTTGCTGAGTCTGCAAAGCCGCCACTTGCTTTGATAGCTTCTCTAACTGGGCCGTGATTGCAGTGACCCCGTCTAACTCTAAAATTCCTCCCGTTTTAGTGGCTCCGCTGTTTGACCGATCCGATGCCCGCATGTATTTATTTCTAGCGATCCGCTCCAAAAGTTCGTAAGCTTCGTCATAGGTCAAGCTCATGAACATACCGCCAGCTGCTGAATCGAGCACCGTTCTCGAATTATCTTGCAATCCATCATAAAATATTTGAAGTTGCCGCCACTCTTGAAGTCCGTGATTCGGGCATCTCCGAATTAATTGTTTGAACCGCTCCCACGTCTCAAATAATGCTTCACGGGCTTCTTGTAAGAAGTTTTGTATTTCTCTCCGGATTCTCTCAGTTTTGGTTGGGGAGTTGTACGTATTCATGAAGAGATGTGCTAGCTGGGGCCAAGATGAGATGGAGTGCGGTGCACGAGTTTGTAACCATTCTCGGGCTGCTCCTTGCAAAGAGTGCTTGAAAAGGCGGAGTTGCAGTGCTTCAGGGGATACTCCGTTCATCTTGTGCGAATCACACGTTTCGAGAAAGTTGACCAAGTGGAGATGCGGATCTTCATGAGCTAATCCGCTGAACAACCCATTGTTTTGGAGCATAGTAAGGAGTCCAGCTCTAATTTCGAAATTATTGGCTTCAATGGGGGGCTGCTCGATGCTCGATTGGAACCCATTGAGTGTCGGAACGGTGTACTCATGCAATGCTCGTTGACGAGGTGGTGGATTAATGAGTTGTTGTTGCTCTTGCTCGTTGACGATATTTCCTGCCGCATTCGGTAGGTGCCCTTGGTCATCTCCCCTACGATTATTCTCTTCTTCCATTCGCATAAAAAGTACCTAAAACAAAAATAATAAAAATAAAATAAGCAAAAAGAATAATAAAATAAAATAAATAAAAACGGCTGAAGTAAGAAAAATTGCTCAAATTTAATATTAGGATAAATAGATAATTTAGCCGTATTCCCCGGCAACGGCGCCAAAAACTTGTTGGGTGCTAAATACCTAACACGCAAGTGCACGTATCGCAAACAAGTAGTAAAAGTGGACTCGTGAGAGTCGGATGTCGATCCCACAGTGAATACTCAAATTATCTAATCGTAAGTACCAAATTCTAACAATTATGATTTTTATCCAGCCTACGCAAAATTGTCAAATTTAATCAACTAAATAATTAAACTAATTATGAAAGCAAATAAACACGAGAATATATCAATAAAAACAGACCTAGGATTTTATCTTCCCCCTATGCAAGAATTGTTCACCCAAAACCCCTCAATTATGAAATATATGATTCATGATTATTAACCCGAGACACTATTTTACTCATAACCAGCTGTCGCGTGTATTATGAGTCTATTATTCATAAACGGTTCACTATATGTCTATGCAAACAAATTATGAATAAAGCATTAACTAACAAGTCTCGTAAATGGCTACCTAAGGTGATATCAGTATGTCTACGACACCACATGAAATTGACACACTCATCCGGTGAAAACTACTCGAAGGCTCTTCTACTTACCGTCTAATTATCAAAATAGCTCTGTCGAGTCAATCCCAATAATCACAGATAGAGCACATATATTGATCAAGTTCATGCACTAACAATCATAACAAGTAGAAGAAATAATCATAAAATCATAATTGCATAATCTCAAGAAAAACGGTTCACCATCCCCACATAGGGTTCCAACAAAATCCTAGATTAAAAGCTTAGCTACTCGTAATTCTTATGATAAATAAAATAGAATAATAAAAGAAATAAGAAAAAACTATGCTTGAGTCTTCGTTGATCTTCGTTCTTTCGCTCCTCTCACTCCAAGCTTGTGTCCCAAAGTCCTTTAATTCGTGCTTGGTTTGGGCTTAAATAGATGTCCCAACTTGGTAGATGATTCTAGGTTTCCTTGTGTGTTTAAAAGTCCAAAATTGTCTCCAGCGTGTTTTGGCACGGCCGCGCGAACATCAGTGCAATTCTCACACGGCCGCGCGAGAATCGCCGAAACCTTCTGCCCAATTTCTGCAGTTGGCACGGCCGTCCCATTTTTAGGTGTAAATCTGGGAAGGCTGTCCCGTGCCAGTTTCTTCAGATTTTTGATTATTTCACTTTTGGCCCATATTTTCTCCAAAATTGCAGTTTTGACCCCAAACTTTTCCAATTCTTCAATTTGTACCTAAAATACAATAAATCAACTTTTTAAGCACCAATTATCGTTAAATCACACCAAAAGCACAAATAAAGAGGTACGTTAAAGTGTACAAATATACACTTAACACACCCCCAAACTTGATCTTTTGTTTGTCCTCAAGCAAAAACTAGCAACTTTCACAGCAACACTCTCAACAACTGTCTCTCATCACATAGATTAATGGTCAACTTTCATTTTTTCATAACTTGCAATTATCATGACAATTCTCAAAAATTTACAAACTCGCAATTCAAAGATACGTATTCACTCACCATTGCTAAAAACCACAAACCATGCTATCGCTTCAAGTATCCCATATTTGTACATTAAAAATGGACAAAATTTATACTTACATAATAATATTCAACTCCAAAGACTCACCAAATTTCTTTACTCGGCTAGTATCAAATAATTGAGCTATTGGGATCATTGGGACTTTTTGGCTTTCAAATGTTGGGCTTTTTGGTTCGAGGTAGGAGATATGGGTATAGGTGGCTATGCTTCTTGAATTGAGGTGATTACGCCAAATTTTGAAAGATAGGCGTTTGAAACAATGAATTCACCTCTAAGGACTTTAATAAACTCGATTCTTAAGAGTTCAAAAGTCTCCACTTTTGCTCTTAAGATAATGGATCGAGCTTTCAAACAAAAATTCAACAACTAGTCCTTTCATCTCCCTTCTAGTCTCTTCTTCTTCTTTCTCTTTTTTCCAACCGAACTCCAAAGGGTAATTTTTCAAGAATATCCATTTATTCTACCTTATACACATTGGCTAAAAGAAAGATCACCATTTCTCCAAGGCTCAATCAAGGTTCGAATGATAAAAATTTAAAGGTAGGCGTGAAAGGCTCAAACGGTTCAAAGATGGCCCAAATCACTTCCCAACTTGCTCAACAATTTAATATTTCACTTTTGTAAATTCCTAAGGCAAGTTCTAAAACCGAATAGCATATGATATAGCATAAATTAATTCCACGTTTTAAAACACAAAACTTTCAACCAAAGCAAGGCATAATTCGTGATTCCTAACAATGACTCATTCCTACGACACTTTGAATCAAAAGCTCACCAAAATTCAATCACAGTCAAGATAAAGCAAGCAATTTCATCATTAAACATCAACCATCTTTCATCATCATGATTCATCGAAGCATTTATCTCAACACATTTTTTTTTTAAAGCAATAAATAAACTAAAACAACTAAAAGAAAAAAAAATCCTAAGCCATGCAAACTAAAAAATTAAAGCACATAAAAACAAGCAATTTTTCACCCCCAAACTTAAAATTTACATTGCCCTCAATGTAATTAGCACGAAGTTCAAGGATAGAATACACCTGAATAAGTCGTTTTGGCCATGTTTGGGCTGCTCTTCCACCCTCGCCTTTATTATGCTTTTGTTGAGGTTCGCACGGCCGTATGAGACTTTGAACTGTTTTCCGCACGGCCGTGCGAAACTTGAATTTTGGGCAGTAGCCTATTGTTTCTCGCACGGCCGTGTGAGATTAAAGTGTTTTATTCGCGCGGCCGTGACTCAAGCCAAAATCGGACAGTAGTTTTCCCGATTTTCCACACGGCCGTGCTGGATTCAAGCCCTTTTTGGTGCGGCCGTGTGAAGTGCGAAATTGCACTTTGACCCCTGAAAAAAAAAAATTTGCTTATTTCATTAGTTTGCATGCTTATAAAATAAATAAATAAATTAAAACAAGAAACATAAATAATAAAAAAAAAAACAAACGAAAATCTCGGGTTGCCTCCCGAGAAGCGCTAAGTTTATAGTCTTCAGCCAGACTTTGTTCCTTCTCTTCAATTCCTTAGCTTTCGAACCCATCTCCGTACTTCCTTTTGGAGAAATTCTTGAATAAATGGGTTGATCCGATTCTTCTTTCGACTGGTTCGCTTAGGAATGCCCTTGAATTTATTCTTCTTGATGTCATGAGGCTTGCCAACATTGTCTTTTATCACGGTGTTTTGAGTAGGTGTTGTAACCAACTCAACCTTTTTCTTTTGTTCTCCTACTTGCACATTAGTATCCACAAAATTTTTTAAATCATGTAATTTAACAGGAAAAAGTTTAGAATGACTAACCTCATCAAGAAGATAACATCCATTAGCCGTAATAGGCTTTTCATCCACCCGGTACACCTTGAAGATCACTGTTTCGTCCCCCACACTCATTCTTAGCTCTCTCTTTCCTACATCAATAATTGACCTACCGATCGCTAAGAAGGGGCGTCCTAAGATAACGGGAATATTTTCATCTTCCGCTATGTCTAGTACTAGAAAATCGGCCGGGAGTATAAACTTATCTACCTTGACCAATACATCCTCCACAATACCTAAAGGGTGAGTAAAAGATCTATCGGCTAGCTGCAAGGTCACGGAAGTGGGCTTAATTTCTCCTAAATTCAATTTCTCATAAACTGATAAAGGCATTAAATTTACGCTCGCCCCTTGATCACACAACGCCTGCCCAAAATACCTAGTACCTATTGTGCATGGAATGGTACAACTCCCCGGATCTCTAAGCTTCGGTGGAATTTTATTTGCAAGGATCGCACTACTTTGCTCATTGAGGTCTACAATTGCTACACACTCCGGAAGCCTCATCTTCTTCGACACACGTTCTTTTATAAACTTAACCCAATTCGGCATATGCTTAAGTGCCTCAACAAAAGGAATATTAACATGAAACTTTTTAAGATAATCCAAAAATAACTGAAATTGCATATCAAGCTTAGAGTTTTGAAAACGTTCAGGGAAAGGTACCTTGGGAGTAGGTTCACTTACCGTGATCTTTGTGTTGCTTGGCCCGACCTCGGTTTTTTCCTTGGGCTCCTCTACAATAGGCGGTGGTGCAACGGACCTTTTAGGACCTTCCTCTAATTGCCTCCCATTTCGCAAGCTCACTGCATTGCACTGCTCGATGTTGCTCTTTCGGGGATCCTCCGTATTCGACGGCAGTGCTCCCAACGGCCTCGCGTTTAGTTGGGTTGCAAGTTGCCCCATCTTTGTCTCCAAATTTCGAATGGAAGCTTGAGTGGATGTCATGAATTGAGCTAAGATATTTGCGAGATCTCCACCTTGAGGTGGAGCTTGAGGCGGATTTTGGAATCCGGGAGCTGGCCTTTGTTTGTCCTTGCTGATTTCCTCCCCATCCAAAGTTAGGGTGATCTTTCCATCCCCGATTATAAGTGTCGGAGTACGGGTTCTTCTGTTGTCGGTTGGTGTCATTCACGTAATTTAGAGACTCCGTTTCTTCTAAGCACTGGTCGGGACCTTGGAGTGCATGAACTTATGAACTGGCTGAGTCTGCAAAGCCGCCACTTGCTTTGATAGCTTCTCTAACTGGGCCGTGATTGCAGTGACCCCGTCTAACTCTAAAATTCCTCCCGTTTTAGTGGCTCCGCTGTTTGACCGATCCGATGCCCGCATGTATTTATTTCTAGCGATCCGCTCCAAAAGTTCGTAAGCTTCGTCATAGGTCAAGCTCATGAACATACCGCCAGCTGCTGAATCGAGCACCGTTCTCGAATTATCTTGCAATCCATCATAAAATATTTGAAGTTGCCGCCACTCTTGAAGTCCGTGATTCGGGCATCTCCGAATTAATTGTTTGAACCGCTCCCACGTCTCAAATAATGCTTCACCGGCTTCTTGTAACAAGTTTTGTATTTCTCTCCGGATTCTCTCAGTTTTGGTTGGGGAGTTGTACGTATTCATGAAGAGATGTGCTAGCTGGGGCCAAGATGAGATGGAGTGCGGTGCACGAGTTTGTAACCATTCTCGGGCTGCTCCTTGCAAAGAGTGCTTGAAAAGGCAGAGTTGCAGTGCTTCAGGGGATACTCCGTTCATCTTGTGCGAATCACACGTTTCGAGAAAGTTGACCAAGTGGAGATGCGGATCTTCATGAGCTAATCCGCTGAACAACCCATTGTTTTGGAGCATAGTAAGGAGTCAAGCTCTAATTTCGAAATTATTGGCTTCAATGGGGGGCTGCTCGATGCTCGATTGGAACCCATTGAGTGTCGGAACGGTGTACTCATGCAATGCTCGTTGACGAGGTGGTGGATTAATGAGTTGTTGTTGCTCTTGCTCGTTGACGATATTTCCTGCCGCATTCGGTAGGTGCCCTTGGTCATCTCCCCTACGATTATTCTCTTCTTCCATTCGCATAAAAAGTACCTAAAACAAAAATAATAAAAATAAAATAAGAAAAAAGAATAATAAAATAAAATAAATAAAAACGGCTGAAGTAAGAAAAATTGCTCAAATTTAATATTAGGATAAATAGATAATTTAGCCGTATTCCCCGGCAACGGCGCCAAAAACATGTT
This sequence comes from Erythranthe guttata, assembly GCF_056151865.1. NCBI lineage: Eukaryota > Viridiplantae > Streptophyta > Magnoliopsida > Lamiales > Phrymaceae > Erythranthe > Erythranthe guttata. The sequence continues at coordinate 8,243,457 of NC_142543.1, read as the reverse complement.
GGGTGCTAAATACCTAACACGCAAGTGCACGTATCGCAAACAAGTAGTAAAAGTGGACTCGTGAGAGTCGGATGTCGATCCCAGAGTGAATACTCAAATTATCTAATCGTAAGTACCAAATTCTAACAATTATGATTTTTATCCAGCCTACGCAAAATTGTCAAATTTAATCAACTAAATAATTAAACTAATTATGAAAGCAAATAAACACGAGAATATATCAATAAAAACAGACCTAGGATTTTATCTTCCCCCTATGCAAGAATTGTTCACCCAAAACCCCTCAATTATGAAATATATGATTCATGATTATTAACCCGAGACACTATTTTACTCATAACCAGCTGTCGCGTGTATTATGAGTCTATTATTCATAAACGGTTCACTATATGTCTATGCAAACAAACTATGAATAAAGCATTAACTAACAAGTCTCGTAAATGGCTACCTAAGGTGATATCTGTATGTCTACGACACCACATGGAATTGACACACTCATCCGGTGAAAACTACTCGAAGGCTCTTCTACTTACCGTCTAATTATCAAAATAGCTCTGTCGAGTCAATCCCAATAATCAGAGATAGAGCACATAAATTGATCAAGTTCATGCACTAACAATCATAACAAATAGAAGAAATAATCATAAAATCATAATTGCATAATATCAAGAAAAACGGTTCACCATCCCCACATAGGGTTCCAACAAAATCCTAGATTAAAAGCTTAGCTACTCGTAATTCTTATGATAAATAAAATAGAATAATAAAAGAAATAAGAAAAAACTATGCTTGAGTCTTCGTTGATCTTCGTTCTTTCGCTCCTCTCGCTCCAAGCTTGTGTCCCAAAGTCCTTTAATTCGTGCTTGGTTTGGGCTTAAATAGATGTCCCAACTTGGTAGATGATTCTAGGTTTCCTTGTGTGTTTAAAAGTCCAAAATTGTCTCCAGCGTGTTTTGGCACGACCGCGCGAACATCGGTGCAATTCTCACACGGCCGCGCGAGAATCGCCGAAACCTTCTGCCCAATTTCTGCAGTTGGCACGGCCGTCCCATTTTTAGGTGTAAATCTGGGACGGCCGTCCCGTGCCAATTTCTTCAGATTTTTGATTATTTCACCTTTGGCCCACATTTTCTCCAAAATTGCAGTTTTGACCCCAAACTTTTCCAATTCTTCAATTTGTACCTAAAATACAATAAATCAACTTTTTAAGCACCAATTATCATTAAATCACACCAACAGCACAAATAAAGAGGTACGATAAAGTGTACAAATAAACACTTACACCAAAAAACTCGACAAACGAAAATGGGTCAACGCGATCATCGAGGAGGATAGAGAAATCCTCATTAGCGTACCGGACGACAACATCAAGCTAGCGGCCGTCGAAGAGCTTAAGCTCATAGAGCTCACACCTGGAGATGATTCCAAGCTCCTACGCATCGGATCCAATCCAGATCTAGAGATGGAACATCTACTAATCAACTTCCTGCGACACAATGGAGACATGTTTGCTTGGAAAGCCCAAGATTTGTCGGGCATTCCCCCTCAGGTGGCTCTACATCGGCTCAACGTCGAGAAAAGGTTGCGGCCGATCAAACAAAGGAAGCGGGCATTTGGTCCCGAACGCAACAAACACATCAAGGCGGAAGTGGCAAAACTTCTAGAGGCACGCCATATACCACCAGTTCAGTATCATGAATGGTTGTCGAATGTAGTACTTGTTCCCAAGCTCGGGGGCAAGTGGAGGTTGTGCGTGGACTTCACCAACCTCAACAGAGTTTGCCCGAAGGACCCTTTTCTTTTGCCTAGTATCGACAAACTCATCGAATCGACCTCGGAATGCGAGCTACTCAGCTTTCTTGACGCGTATCAAGGATACAATCAAATCTTGCTCGCCCCAGAAGATCAAGAGAGGGCCAGCGTCGTCACAGATCAAGGTACTACTGCTACCAAGTCATGCCTTTGGGGTTAAAAAATGCGGGGGCCACTTACCAACGTCTAGTGAACGCAATGGTCGCAGTGTTAGAGTAGGTGACCGGCAAGCCAACTTGTGGCTGTGGTCTTTCTCTTTTCTTTGTAATAAAACAATCGTTTTTCGTTCGTAATAATAAAATATCTTATTTGGCATTCTATATCTGTTATCCCATGCAAGCAGCATAGATATAGTCCTAACGAGTTACTCTATTACTGTGAGTTGGTCTAGTAGAATCGTGAGATAACTCAGCAATGTAATGTAACTGTTAAACCTTGTTCCTAGTCGATGGGTTACGCCAATAATGAGGATACCGGCCTTTCCCTTTTGAGACTAGCACTTAGTGTATGTGTACTGCATCTCATCAGTCCTCGGTGTTGTGACATCGGCATACTTGAGTGGGTGCTCATACTGGATGAGTTCACTGAACTCCCTCGCCCTAGAAATCTATAAGTGGTTCTCATTCATCGAGTAATAGGTTTCTAAGATATAGTTGTACACCATTAGTCCTTAAGACCCAGACATCACCGTGACTTCACTAGAGGACCGATTGTATCGTGACCTGTCCCTGAGTCCCACCGCGGACCGCTCCAAGGGCCAACGTTCGTGCAATCCGAAATCTAGTGTGAAGTCTGTGCATTGTAGTAGGGGATTCGAGCGCTTGAGTAGTCATGGATGTCCTGTGTGTTCTGACGGTTTATAATCCATGGAATCTCTGGCCAGAGTTGATAGTGGGGTGATTAGGGAAATGTGTTTCCCTAAGTCGCACACGAACGGATTTATAATACCTAGAACGTTCGCACGGTTATTGAACTTTATAAGAGGTCTCGGTGAACCAATGCCTCTAGTTCAATCGGGACATGTGCTACGAAGGGATCGTACTGTACGCTAACTATATCATAAGGTTCTTGCAGGCACTTCATTTGTATCTAGGGAATCATGATGCGTAGTTGCTAGACGCCAATCTTGATTCGTTGGGCACCGATTTGATCGGGATTAGGTAAAATGAGTTTTACTCTAATCGGGACTCTTGGGAGGAGTTCGTATAAGAACAATGTGTTGTTCGAATCACAAAGAGTTGTGAGCCCACGGCTAGCATACACCTGAACCATTGAGGGTCACACTTCTCGTGTAACATGGATCCTTGATAACAATGAGCATAGATTAATATGTTAATCTTTGCAAAGTTGGAGGTCAATATGATTGAGTCCAAGATTCGTGATTGTGGATTACGAGTCGGAATAAACGTAGAGAAAGAGATATGCGGAATTTAGTGAACTTTCTAAATTAGGAAGTTTCCCAATTTAGCAAGTCCACTTAAATGGAAGTTTCCAATTTTGGAAATTGGAAATTTCGAAGAGGCACTCGTATCGACGAGGAATTTGAGCTCGTCACAAATATAATTTTATTATAATTTTGTGGACGATCGTTTATTAGAAACGAGGCAGACGAGGGAATGGACTTAATGCATCAGTGGGTCAAGCCCAATGACTTAAGCCCACTAGGGTTAAAACCCTAAGTATAAATAGACCTCAAAAGGAGTTTTGAGATAAGATTTTCAGCAAAAAAAACCCTAGCCGCTCAAGCCCTAGCCGTTCCCCACTTCGGCCGCTGCTGCTCCGCCGCTCCGGCGCCGTTGCACCGCCGGAATTCGCCGGTTCTTCCTCTCCTTTCTCTATCGCGTTCCCCTTGTTATCTAACCCCTTTGTATCTAGTGCTACAGTAGGGGGAGATCCGTTTATTCGAGGTGAAACCTAATTGGAGAGGAGCTGCTGCCCCGACGGAATCATCGCATCGCCGTTGCACCGCCGCACGCGCCGCTGCACCGCCCACGCGCCGCCGCCGCTGACTGCCACGCGCCGCCGTCGCCTCACCTTCGGACCAGCTGCCGTTTGGTGGTGTTTCCTGCAGCCCCGAGGATTGGTAATCGCAGCTTGTACGTGATTGGTTCTTGATTTCGATTCGTCGAAGTCTCACGCTACAAGAGGTAAACAAATCGAAACTGTCGTAAATTAATTCGATCATGTTTGTATGAATTGTAATTTATGATTATGAGTAATATGCGATTACGTGTTTCGATTTCATTAAATGATGTATAAGCATGTTTCGTGATTTTCGGTTTTACGTATTTTTAATTAAATCGAAAATTACCATATGTATGGCGGAAGCGTTAAGGTACGTTGACTATGTGATTAGTTATGCATGTAATCGAAATTAGTTCGATGTAAAATTTTTAAATTCCGCTGCGTATACATGCACGATCCCCAACAGTGGTATCAGAGCCACGGGTAAATCGTTTATTTGTCAACGTGTTTATCGTTTTCGAAAGCATGCTTCGATTTGTTGAATTGTTGAATTTTTGGTGTTATCAAATTGGGTGGTTTAATATTAATTAAATATTTCAGAAAATATAAAATTTTCAAAACTCGTTTTTCTGCTGATTTTTCCAGCTGACCGAATCGGTCCGGTCGGACCGGTCCGACCGGTCCGGTCAGCGCAAGCAAACAAAAAAAAAAAAAAAAAAAAAAAAAAAAAAAAAAAAAAAATTATTTGATTTTCTGAGATTAATATTAAAATTAATTGATTTTTAATTTTTGAAATTATTTATCAATTAAACCCAATTAGATAATTGATCCATTAATTTAATTTGAATTCAAAGAATAGTGTTGGATTAATTATTTAATTTAATCGTTAAATTAGTTTAATTAATGGAACACAAATTGGATGGCAAATAATTAATGGACTTCATTCTTATTTGAATGATTTATGAATGAAGGGAGTCCGTTAATTATTTTTGCAATTAATCGTATTAATTAATTAATTCATGAGATGAATAATTGTGATTAAGTACGATGATGATCGTATGTCTCTCTTAGGATCAATATGCGTTTCCACATACCTAGAGAACATAGTTGTAGGAATCACAAACGATCATAACCTAAAACTTCCGATGAGCTAATAAGATTTAATAAATAAAATCCCTCATTCTTAATTAAGAATAATTATCAAGCTATAAAGAAAAACCAAATTGTTGAATTTTTCTTTCCTTCTACCAACAATTAAATTATGTGTAGCCTCTCATAATAGTGCAGTAAGCCGTGTTAGCGGGGAGTGCTATTGTGGGATAAGCTGTAATTTAATTGACATTAGATGGAGATACGGTCATAGATAAAGTTATATTGGATTAATGTGGTCGGCTAGATTAACTAGGGATTGCATTAGTTTGATATAGTTGGATCTATGACATCTCATATTGGTAGGCTAGACTTGACACACGAAGATTTTGATATTCGCTAGATTAACTTAGGTCATTATCAAGTGTGAGGTAAATCGATCTTTAGGGTCACATAGTGATGTGATTGATAGTACTCTACCTTTAGGCTTATGTAATCGGGATAGATTAACTACGGGTTACATTAGCGCTATTGGACCTAAAGCCCATTAAAGAAAAATAAGTTTTCTCGATTGTCTGCTAGAGGGTGGTGGAATTCGATAAAATTAGTGGGAGAACAATTAAAACATAAAAGTCCAAAATTTTAATTGTAACGATTATTACGAGCTAAACTCTAATTATTGTCTTCTTAAAATTTTCTCAGCAACAATGTCCAAACATCCCCTTTCCTCAATCCTCGACCAAAACAAACTCACCGGTCCAAACTATTTGGATTGGCTTCGCAATCTGAAACTTGTGCTCCAAGTCGAGGAGCGTCTCTATGTGCTCAATGAACGTCCCCCCGCTGCTCTTCCTGCGACTGCTACTGCTGACGAGACTGCCACTTTCGAGGCATGGAAGAAGGACGACCTCCATGCGAGGTGCTACATGCTAGCATCCATGGTGCCAGAGCTCGCGAGGAAGTATGAGTCTCACGTGCATGCTTATGATATCAAGCATCATCTTGAAAGCATGTACAGTGAGAATACTAGGGCATCGAGGTACTCAGCTACCAAGGAGTTGATCACCATGAGGCTGCGTGAAGGGGCTTCGGTCCACGAGCACGGTCTCAAGATGATCACTCTCCTTGAGAAGCTGGTGAACCTTGATGTCACCCTCCCGGCCGAGCTCTCGGTGGATTTGATCCTACTGTCCCTTCCTAGTTCTTATGAATCGTTCATAGTGAACTTCAACATGAACAAGCTCGATCCACCATTGGATGAGTTGTTGAACATGTTGGTCAGCTATGAGTCCACAATCAAGAAGGAGAAATCTGTTCTCCTAGTTGCTCCTTCTGTGAAGAAAGGTTCTTTCCAGAAGAAAAGGAAAGAAAGGAGTTTCGGCCCGAGCAAGAAACTTGAGAAGGGCGAGTCGAGCGGAGTGAAGAATGACAAGGTCACCAAGCAAGTTGATGACGCTTGCCATCATTGTGGAAAGAAGGGCCATTGGCGACGCAACTGCAAGGCTTACCTCGATCAGAAACGTTCTGAAAAGGGTACGTATTTAGTTGAAGTTAACTTGTCCGTTAAATCTTCTGCTTGGGTATTGGATACTGGTTGTGGCTCACATCTTTGTAATGATTTGCAGCTCATGACAAGAAGTAGGAAGCTTAATGTGGGTGAGACCTACCTAAGAATGGGCAACGGAGCAAGGGTTGCTGCTGAAGCCATTGGGACAATTTATCTTTCTGTTTTGGATTCTAGTTTTTCCATTGTTTTGAACATTTGTTTATTTGTTCCGTCACTTATTCGAAACCTTATTTCAATTCCTGTTTTGGATAATGAAGGTTTTACTTTTGTTTTTGGAAATTCGATTTGCATTATACAAAAGGAACAAAATATGATTTGTAAGGGACAACTTATAAACAACTTATATGAACTGAATCCAAGTGAAATACCCATTAACATTATATCAGCAAAACGAAAAGATATAAGTCTTAACCCCGCACAACTTTGGCACGCTCGACTTGGTCACATTTCCTTGAGAAGGATGAACAAGTTTGTTAGTGAAGGAATGTTCTCCTTGGAGAACGTTAAATCACTTCAAACTTGTGAATCCTGCCTTAAAGGAAAGATGACCAAGACTCCCTTCAAAGGGAAGATGGAACGGGCCGAGGGTCTTTTGGATTTGATCCATTCAGACGTGTGTGGTCCACTAAGCGTTAGTGCTAGGGGTGGTTTTAACTACTTCGTTACCTTTACCGATGATTATTCTAGGTATGGTTTCGTGTACTTAATGAAGTATAAGTCTGAAACTTTTGAAAAGTTCAAAGATTTTAGACACCAAGTAGAAAACCAACTCGGTAGACGTATTAAGAAACTGCGATCCGATCGTGGTGGCGAATACTTAAGTACTGAGTTTATAGACTATCTTAAAGAGAATGGGATTCTGTCTCAATGGACTCCTCCTGGAACTCCTCAACTTAATGGAGTTTCCGAACGTCGGAATCGAACACTGTTAGACATGGTTCGATCTATGATGGGGTTCACCGAGCTACCGGCATACCTGTGGGGTCATGCACTCCTAACTGCCGTGTATTTGCTGAATAGGGTTAATACCAAAGCAGTTAACTCCACACCTTATGAACTTTGGCACTCCAAGAAACCCACGTTTAAACATATTAGGATATGGGGTTGTCCCGCTTACGTGAAGCGGCTAGTGGGAGATAAGTTGGATACAAAATCCGACCTATGCTATTTTGTGGGGTATCCCGAGGATTCCATGGGATACGAATTCTACTATGTTTCCGAGGCAAAGGTGTTCGTCTCGAGAAATGCCGTGTTCCTTGAGAAGGAATTTCTATCGGATAGAAAGGGCAGTGTAGTTGATCTCGAAGAAGTTCGAGAACCACAATCTGAAGTTCAAGCACAACAATCAGATAATGAACCAATTCAACAAACCACTAATATACCTCCTGAACTGTCGCTGCGTAGATCCGAAAGAGTTCGGAGAGCGCCCGATAGGTTATTCCTCGTTGATGAAGTTGACCAAGGATGTGATCCTAGAACTTTCAACGAAGCTGTATCGGATACAGACAAGGGACATTGGCTAAATGCCATGAAATCCGAAATGGACTCTACGTACTCCAACAAGGTATGGACCTTGGTAGATCCACCCGAGGGAATCGTTCCCATAGGCTGCAAGTGGATCTATAAGAAGAAAATTGGAGTAGATGGAAAGGTATCGACCTACAAGGCTAGATTGGTAGCGAAGGGTTATACTCAAAAGCAAGGAGTTGACTATGAGGAAACCTTCTCTCCAGTTGCTATGCTTAAGTCCATTAGGATTTTGCTGGCCATCTCTGCGTGGTATGACTACGAGATATGGCAAATGGATGTGAAGACCGCTTTCCTTAATGGGGACATTGAGGAAGAAATTTACATGGCGCAGCCGGAAGGCTTCATATCTTCTGGAGATGAGCAAAAGGTTTGCAAACTCCAGCGATCCATTTATGGATTGAAACAAGCATCCCGTAGTTGGAACAAAAGGTTCGACACAACTATCAAAGAGTTTGAATTTGTGAAAAACCCGGAGGAACCTTGTGTCTACAAGAAGGTTAGTGGGAGTGCAGTGACTTTTCTTGTACTTTATATTGATGACATACTACTCATTGGGAATGATGTAGGGATGTTGCAGTCAACTAAAGTATGGTTATCCACACGTTTCTCGATGAAGGATTTGGGAGAAGCATCCTACGTATTGGGAATACGGATCTATAGAGATAGATCGAGGAGATTGCTTGGCTTGTCCCAATCCATGTACATAGACACCGTTCTCAAACGGTTTAGCATGGAAGAATCCAAGAAGGGATTCTTGCCAATGTCCCATGGGGTTCGTCTCTCGAAATCCATGCGTCCTCAAACGCAAATGGAAATCGAGGAGATGAAAAGGACACCTTATGCATCCGCTATAGGAAGCATAATGTATGGCATGCTGTGTACACGACCTGATATTGCGTATGCTGTGAGCGTCACAAGCAGATATCAGTCCGACCCCGGCCCAGCCCATTGGAAGGCTGTGAAGGACATTCTCAAGTACTTGCGAAGAACTCGAGATTTGTTTTTGGTCTATGGGGATACCGAGTTGAAATTAGAAGGCTTCACGGATTCTAGTTTTCAATCGGACGTGGATGACTCAAAGTCAAACTCGGGGTATATATTCAAAGTCAACGGGGGTGCCGTGTGTTGGAAGAGTTCCAAACAAGGCACGACGGCTGATTCCACCACCGAGGCTGAATATATTGCAGCATCAGATGCTTCAAAGGAAGGGTCATGGATTAGGAAATTCATCCAAGAGTTGGGTGTATTTCCGAACGCTAGCGATCCAGTACGGCTGTACTGCGATAACAACGGAGCCGTAGCGCAAGCTAAGGAACCAAGAGCTCATCAGAAGTCGAAGCACGTGTTGAGAAAATACCATGTGATCCGAGAGATCATAGAGAGAGGTGAAGTCAAGCTAGACAGAGTCACCTCGGAGGACAATATTGCAGATCCCTTCACCAAGCCATTGTCAGGATCAGTCCACGAGAAACATCGAGAGTCGATGGGACTTAGATTTATGAGTAGTTGGCTTTAGGTCAAGTGGGAGATTGTTAGAGTAGGTGACCGGCAAGCCAACTTGTGGCTGTGGTCTTTCTCTTTTCTTTGTAATAAAACAATCGTTTTTCGTTCGTAATAATAAAATATCTTATTTGGCATTCTATATCTGTTATCCCATGCAAGCAGCATAGATATAGTCCTAACGAGTTACTCTATTACTGTGAGTTGGTCTAGTAGAATCGTGAGATAACTCAGCAATGTAATGTAACTGTTAAACCTTGTTCCTAGTCGATGGGTTACGCCAATAATGAGGATACCGGCCTTTCCCTTTTGAGACTAGCACTTAGTGTATGTGTACTGCATCTCATCAGTCCTCGGTGTTGTGACATCGGCATACTTGAGTGGGTGCTCATACTGGATGAGTTCACTGAACTCCCTCGCCCTAGAAATCTATAAGTGGTTCTCATTCATCGAGTAATAGGTTTCTAAGATATAGTTGTACACCATTAGTCCTTAAGACCCAGACATCACCGTGACTTCACTAGAGGACCGATTGTATCGTGACCTGTCCCTGAGTCCCACCGCGGACCGCTCCAAGGGCCAACGTTCGTGCAATCCGAAATCTAGTGTGAAGTCTGTGCATTGTAGTAGGGGATTCGAGCGCTTGAGTAGTCATGGATGTCCTGTGTGTTCTGACGGTTTATAATCCATGGAATCTCTGGCCAGAGTTGATAGTGGGGTGATTAGGGAAATGTGTTTCCCTAAGTCGCACACGAACGGATTTATAATACCTAGAACGTTCGCACGGTTATTGAACTTTATAAGAGGTCTCGGTGAACCAATGCCTCTAGTTCAATCGGGACATGTGCTACGAAGGGATCGTACTGTACGCTAACTATATCATAAGGTTCTTGCAGGCACTTCATTTGTATCTAGGGAATCATGATGCGTAGTTGCTAGACGCCAATCTTGATTCGTTGGGCACCGATTTGATCGGGATTAGGTAAAATGAGTTTTACTCTAATCGGGACTCTTGGGAGGAGTTCGTATAAGAACAATGTGTTGTTCGAATCACAAAGAGTTGTGAGCCCACGGCTAGCATACACCTGAACCATTGAGGGTCACACTTCTCGTGTAACATGGATCCTTGATAACAATGAGCATAGATTAATATGTTAATCTTTGCAAAGTTGGAGGTCAATATGATTGAGTCCAAGATTCGTGATTGTGGATTACGAGTCGGAATAAACGTAGAGAAAGAGATATGCGGAATTTAGTGAACTTTCTAAATTAGGAAGTTTCCCAATTTAGCAAGTCCACTGAAATGGAAGTTTCCAATTTTGGAAATTGGAAATTTCGAAGAGGCACTCGTATCGACGAGGAATTTGAGCTCGTCACAAATATAATTTTATTATAATTTTGTGGACGATCGTTTATTAGAAACGAGGCAGACGAGGGAATGGACTTAATGCATCAGTGGGTCAAGCCCAATGACTTAAGCCCACTAGGGTTAAAACCCTAAGTATAAATAGACCTCAAAAGGAGTTTTGAGATAAGATTTTCAGCAAAAAAAACCCTAGCCGCTCAAGCCCTAGCCGTTCCCCACTTCGGCCGCTGCTGCTCCGCCGCTCCGGCGCCGTTGCACCGCCGGAATTCGCCGGTTCTTCCTCTCCTTTCTCTATCGCGTTCCCCTTGTTATCTAACCCCTTTGTATCTAGTGCTACAGTAGGGGGAGATCCGTTTATTCGAGGTGAAACCTAATTGGAGAGGAGCTGCTGCCCCGACGGAATCATCGCATCGCCGTTGCACCGCCGCACGCGCCGCTGCACCGCCCACGCGCCGCCGCCGCTGACTGCCACGCGCCGCCGTCGCCTCACCTTCGGACCAGCTGCCGTTTGGTGGTGTTTCCTGCAGCCCCGAGGATTGGTAATCGCAGCTTGTACGTGATTGGTTCTTGATTTCGATTCGTCGAAGTCTCACGCTACAAGAGGTAAACAAATCGAAACTGTCGTAAATTAATTCGATCATGTTTGTATGAATTGTAATTTATGATTATGAGTAATATGCGATTACGTGTTTCGATTTCATTAAATGATGTATAAGCATGTTTCGTGATTTTCGGTTTTACGTATTTTTAATTAAATCGAAAATTACCATATGTATGGCGGAAGCGTTAAGGTACGTTGACTATGTGATTAGTTATGCATGTAATCGAAATTAGTTCGATGTAAAATTTTTAAATTCCGCTGCGTATACATGCACGATCCCCAACACGCAGACCTTATCGGCAAGAATATGGAGGTATACATCGACGACATGCTCGTCAAAAGTATCAAGGTCTCGGACCACTTAACCGATTTAGATCGGTGTTTCGCCATCCTTTCGTGACGGCTAATTGACGGTCTAATATGACAACCTTAGAAAAGCGTCTAAAAAACTAATCTATTATGACACGTTAAACCTTTAGCGCCTAATTAATACAATACTTCAATTATTTATTTATTTTTTATTCTAAAAAACTAATACTTGAGACACTTTAAGTAAATTGTCGTAATATAATGCACAAATCCATTAAATAATTCAAAAGTCCCCTATTCCTCAAGGAAATATTTATCGGCAGAATCCTAAACCCTCCTTCCTCTATTTGCGAACCCTTCATATTCTTCGTCTTCTTCATTCTTATTTTTGTTTTTCTTTTTAATCTCAGTATCATACACCAACACTACGGATGAATCAAGAAGGGGTTCAAATTAAACCCGATGGTTGTTGGCGACTGTTAAAATCACGAGAGCGGTGCACCTACTGATGGCGGTCTTTTGATTGAAACGAGGGTTTCGCGGTCAAGATGAAATATGATTTTTGGGTTTGTTGAATCTCATTGAGTTATCCTGGGTAATATTTGTTGAATTTTGAGAATTATTTATTTATTAATTAGTTATTGTCATTGCTTTATTCATTGTTAGGATATTTAATTTTGTTTTTTGTTAAAAATTAGAACACTTGTTTTTTTTTTTTTCTGAATTCGGCCTTATTTACATAACTGAATAAGTATCTTACTTGTTCGAATGATTTAAAGGATTTTTACAGTGAGTACAATACGTGAGTACAATACCATTGAGTACAATACGTGAGTGTGTCAGCAAGAAAACCAGAACATATTCATTCATTCCATTTTGAGCTACCCTGGGTCAAAACTTCTGGCTATAGATGTACTCCCCTGGATTTGAGTATATTACAATACATTTGTTCTCCTTTTTTGTTTAAATATACAGACACCATGTATAATTGGTATCTTTGAATTTTGGTGGTGAACAATATAATAGTCCTATCAACAGTTTACTGTGTAGTAATTTTGTATAACAAATAATGGTTTTCAGTTTAATTTCTTTATATATGATCTTTGTGTTCGTTTATCAGCATGGTAATTTTTCACTAATGTTGTTGTGACGTCAAGAGGTGTCGTATACTAAGGCTTTTGTGACATTGCAATTCATCAAAATAATACATTTTATGACGTTTAGGGTGTCATAAATTCAAGCAATTAAAAGTAATTGGAAATCATAATGTGACATTTAAATCCGTCACAAGAAAAGGATTTTAAGACGCTTTGGGTCGTCATAATACCATGGTTTTTAGGACGACGCCTGAAGCGTCATAATAACCTATTACCACGGCCACCTATGTGACGCTTCGGCTAGGCGTCACGATAGGTCTAGCGTCGTAAAACCACCTTCTGGTGACCCTTTGTGGCGTCACGATAAATAGTTTTTCTAGTAGTGCTGCGAAAATACAAGATGAAACTCAACCCCCTGAAATGTTCGTTGGGAGTTCGGGGAGGTAAATTTTTGGGATATATGATTTCACAACGAGGAATCGAAGCTAATCCCACAAAAATTGAAGCCATCACCTCCATGGCTCTACCAACATCAATCAAGAAAGTCCAACAACTTAATGGCTGGTTGGCATCTTTGAACAAATTTATTTCGAGGTCGGCAGACAGAGGTCTCCCCTTCTTCAAGATTTTAAGGGGTGGAAAAAAGTTTAAGTGGGACTAAGCTTGTCAAAAAGCTTTCGTCGATTTGAAGTCATATCTCGCTTCTCCACCCTTACTCACAAAAGCTCAGCATGAAGACACCCTCCTCCTATACTTAGCGACCTCGGCTGATTCCATTAGCGCGGTCCTCATCCAAAATGGAGAAAAAGGCCACCAGTCGATATAGCTATATAAGTCGTACCCTTCAAGGAGCCGAACAACGCTATACCAACATGGAGAAACTCGCCCTCGCTCTCATCAACGCAGCTCGGAAGCCCCGACCATACTTCCAATCACATCAAGTGGTGGATCTCACCAATTACCCCTTGAAGCAGATATTAAGGAGTCCCGAGACATCCAGGCGGTTAGCCAAATGGGCAATAGAACTGAGCGAATATGGGGTAGAATTCAAACCCCTCCCCGCCATCAAGGCGCAAGTATTGGCCGATTTCTTAGTAGAAATGACCTCAATAGAAGAGAGCACCTCCATCCCCGCTTGGTCCGTCAGCGTTGATTGATCTTCCACAACCACATGAGGTGGCACGGGTATCGTATTAACGAACCCCAACGGAGATGAATTCGAATATGCTCAACGATTCGAATTTACAGCCTCAAACAATGTAGCTGAATATGAAGCCTTGATCGCTGGAATCCGCCTCGCCCTAGCAGCCGGAGCGCGTAAGCTCCTAATACAAATCGATTCTCAGCTCGTCGTTAACCAAGTACTCGGAACCTACGAGGCCAAAGAAGACTCCATGGCCAAATACTTAGCTCTCACTCATACTCTGTTATCGAAGTTCGAGAGCTACAAAATAAGACAAGTACCTCGCTTCAGTAATATCCATGCGGACAAATTAGCTAGGCTTGGTAGCTCCATGGCAAGCATTGGGAGTCGGATTACTCTCCTCACCTCGCCTCAACCGGAGATAACTTCAACCAATGAAGTGCATTACAATGAGGAGGACGAACCGTGTTGGTTCACTCCAATCATAATTTATCTCAAGAAAGGAGAACTCCTAACCGACATCACCCAAGCACGGAAGTTAAAAACGAGAGCCGCTCACTTCGTAATAGTGGGAGAAGAACTTTACAAACTAGGATTCTCATTCCCCTATCGCAAATGCCTCGACCCAACTACAGCAAATTACGTACTTCGAGAAGTACATGAAGGCATTTACGGTAATCATTTGAGTGGTAGAACCTTGGCTCTCAAGCTATTGAGACAAGGCTACTACTGGCCAACGATGCATGAAAACGCGAAGAAATTAGTCCAGAGGTGTAAGCCTTGCCAAGAGCATGCCAACATTCCTCACCTGCCAGCGGCATTAATGCAACCGATCGACAGCCCCATTCCTTTCGCCCAATGGGGGATGGCTTAGTCAGACCATTCCCGCCCGCCACGGGAGGGCGCAAGTTCCTCATTGTAGCCGTGGATTACTTCACCAAATGGGTGGAGGCCGAACCCTTAGCACGAATCCAAGAAGAAGAAGTCATCCAATTCTTATGGAAGAATATTGTGTGTCGCTTTGGGATCCCGCGTTCCATTATTTCAGATAATGGAACCCAATTTTGTGGCGACAAAAGTGAAGAATTGGTGCCTCGGCTAGACATCAAACAGTTCTTCACATCCGTAGCCAACCCACAAGCTAACGGCCAGACGGAGGTCACGAATCACACCATACTCCAACATCTTAAAACAAGGTTTGGAAGTGCCAAAGGGAAGTGGGTGGAAGAATTGCCCAGCGCCCTATGGGCTTATCGAACAACCCCACGAGCAGTAACCGGAGAATCGCCTTTTAATTTGGCTTTCGGCACAGAGGCTATCGCACCAGTTGAAATCGGGGAACCATCTTGGCGAGTCACCAACTATGATCCCGCAGCTAACAAAGAAGCTATGCGAGGGAGCCTCAAACTCGTAGACGATCTACGAGAGATTGCATGCATCCGACAACAGATGTACAAAACATAAATGGAAAAGGCCTGTAATTCAAAGGTCCGCCCTCGATCCTTCTAAGTGGGAGACTTAGTCCTCCGTAAAGCTGAAGCATTGCGCCCCATTGGTAAGCTCGACCCAAAATGGGAAGGACCATACAAAATCACACAAGGGGTCAACATATCGTCTCGAGAACCTTGACGGACACCCTATACCCAGAACCTGGAATACAGGAAACCTCAAAAGGTTCTACGCTTGAGGTATACACCCGCCTTACTTCAAATTTGTTTAAGTTAGCATCCATATCCTCCTCATACAAAAGTTGCTTAAAAACAACTACCCCTGCAGGCTTGGCGACCTTCCACCTCACTCGTCTTGCAAGAATGTCTCTAAGCGCTGAGAAGTTCCTACTCCATAACGAGGTGCGTAAACGTCCCACCCAAACAGGGGGCTATTAATATTACCTACATCAGCATTCCATAACCACCTTTCATCACCTTCTTACAGGTGGAGAATCAATTACGAGGGGATGCCTACCACCCATGACTTGCCCAAGGAGAGAAGATAATCCACACTATCTCACCAAGGGTAACACCGCTTCTACTAAGTGATATCACACACACCTTCTTGAATAATTATGCTAACATAATAATACCATCCCATTTGACAGGCGTGATTATGCAACAAATCACCGCAACTCACGAGTTGATTTCATATCTCAGAAGGCGAGAAAGAGGAACGGTCCCCATATTGGGTACGTAACCTTGTAAAACACATCACCCCAACTTATGAAATCACTAAGTCTTCAGCACTAGTACCTAAAATGTTCTACTATACTTTTCAGGCATAGAGACCCCATAGACAATCGACATACAACCAGTACAACAAGCACCGACGAGTACAAGGAAGACGTGGAAAAAGAATAAATTATTATAGTCACGTAGAATAGTTATTTATTATTTCGACTCATTTGCTTTTGCAAGTTTATTTCCCTTCGCCTCACGTAGGCTTGTGACAATTCTCACTTTCCACCATTGAATAAATCAAGTTTTTGCTTTACTCCCGATGCTATTATCTCTATACTATTTAACCGTTACGACGACTTCATATCAATACATCCCTACGAACACTTAGAGAAATTAAGATAATCTATATAGCCTGGCCAGCTGGATTATCTGAGTCTCTCTATTTGTTTTAATGGGTCCTACTTTTAAAACGTTGCCACGAACCTAACATATTTATGACCCACGCGGTCCGAACAAAGGGCACGGCCCTTAACAAAAACCTTGGGAGACTGATCCCCTCCTCAAGTACATCGCGGACAATGCTAAATGTAAATACATATAAGCAACCACATTAAACTCTTGACAATGTCAAAATAAATAAATCAAGATATCAAACTTCAAATGTCAAACAATGAAGAATATTCAAACAAAATAGTAGTGGACATACCCATCTACGTCAAAGATAAAAATAAACTAAGTGTTCGACCCACAAGAGGGGTTAACTATCCTAACAAACTAGCATATAACTCTATGCTTCCCCACCACGAGCGGAAGACACACCCGTAGTAGGACCATCAGCAACCATGTCATCCACAAGGTCAGTGCCCGTCTCATTGACATATTTCATTTCCTCTCCTTCATCGGGAATACCGGGCCGCATCCCTCGAATGACCCTCTCATTGATCCCACCCACCTCGCGAAGGTATTTACGACAGGTCCGAACTAATGGCTTATAGACTGCAGCCAAAGCACGTTACTCAATCATAGCACGGCAATCGCACTACCTCGGAAGCTACGTTTAGTTTCCTCCATCATGGACTCCTTATAAGCAGCACCCGCCGACGTAGCGAGAAACCTCTTTTCCGTTGCTTTCTCGGCCTCATATTTCGCTTTCAGCTGATCATAGCACTTGTCCAACTTCTCAACATCATCCTTATAGGCCTTCGCCTCACCTCGGCTAACCTCAAGCTCCTCCATCCTCTGAGCAAGCTCCTCCGTTCGTTGAGCGAGTTCGGACTGTGTTATCTCCAACTGGCTTCGAAGTTCATCCTCATGCGCTTGACTTCGAGCCCGCTCCTCTTCTTTCCTCGCTTCCACTTTCCTATCTTGCTCCATGAGGTACCTCCAAGTAGCTACCAACTATATGAATACAATAAAAATTGGTAACACAAGAAAAGAGGGCACTAAGCATAAAATCTTGTTTTAAAAACAAACACTTACCCGGCATAAGTCCCCGCCAGCCAACTCAAGCATGTGAGAATAACCCTTACCGGACATCCGAGCACGATCGTAGTCCCGAACGAAGCCCTCGGTACTCATCATCGGCAAACCATGGTCCGACACATCCCAGTAGGATTCTTTCCCCTCACGATTCACCCCAAAGGTAAACAACTACTTCCCTGTCCCACCATGGAATGTATAAGGCACCTCCGGGTCTACCCGCGGACGCTTTGGCGCAGCCACAGACTCGGTGTCCACTCTCTTTCCCTTTCCACGATCTTTCGCGGGTTCACGCACCTCCACTTCACCAGCACAGCTACGATCGTCTTCACTCACTCGAGGAGTCTCAACACGAACCGCCTCTCGAGGCAAGCTACCCGAAGAACCTCCCAAATTCGAGGGAACCTTCTTCAATGCCTTCTTCGAAGACCCATTCGCCTTAGCTTGAAACGCAAAGTCAATACAATCATCTAAAAAAAAAGAGACAAGATAAATAAAACCGAAGAACACCACATCCACAAAAGGAAAAAATGTTTCGATGACAACAAAAGGATATGCAGCGTTGACCATCCGGGATCAAACACTTCGGGTCAAATTCCACATCACACAGCCTAGATTCTTCGATCCTCTTCGCCGTATTCTCGGTAATTTTGAAACTCTCACATGTGGGGTTCCAGATTAGGGGGACGTCAAAAGATGGAGCCCTCACATAAAAGAAACGGGACTTCCAATCGCCCAATGACAACTTCACACTCTTCAAAAACTTGTAGGGAACCCGCGATGCACGCAAAAGAGGGGAAGCTTATTTGGCCAATGCAATGTAAACAACGCCTTGAACAAATTCACACTACTAGGCAAACCTACTTGCGACGCTCTATGGTGAAACGCCTCAAACATAAGAAGCGCAGTCGGAGACAGCTGACTATACCCTATCTTAAATTCATAACAAATCTTCAACAAAGTCGGATGCGGAGTGATCTGACTATTAGGACTAGGATTAGTAGCATTAGTTTAGGACTAACATTAGTACTAGCAATATCATTAGAATTACGTTTATCATTAGCATTAGTATATTATAATTAGCATTAGCATATAAGTATTAATTTAGTATTATGATGAGCATTAGCATTATTATTAGCATATTAGTATGAATATTAGTATTGCGATATATTAGCATTATGATTATTAATATTACTAGCATTATAATTAGAATTAGGATTAACTTTACCATTAGCATTAGCATATTAAGAATAGTATTAAAATTAGTGTTAGCAATAGTATATTTGCATTTCTATAAGGATTAGAATTATGATTCGTATCATTATTATGATTAGGTTTATAATTAGAATTAGTAATAGAATTAAGATAAACATTAATATTAGTATTATGATTATGATTATAATTTTGTTAAAATAAGGAATAATGAGGGATAATCCGCTCAATACACAAAATAATATAGTTCAGGCCCATTTTAATATCCACCATTTGTAAAGAAATCTAAAATTAACATTAGGAATTGTGAGAACCCCTCCCGTGTTTATAATTCCAGTTTTGTGATTTCTTGTCCCAATCTTTCTCTCTCTTCCCCCTCTCTTTTCTCAACCGTCCTTTTCTCTCTCTCTCCTCCCCTTCTTTTTATATTTTTTACGTATCTTTTTTTTCTTCTTTTCTCTCATTCACTTTCTCCCCCCCCCCTCTCTCCTCCCTAACACGTTTCTTTCTATTTCTCTTTTCTTTTCTTTCTCTCGAATAATTCGCTTTGTCTCTCTTCTCTATAAAAATCGACTTGTATATCTTCTCTACCAAAATTGACCAATCCATAGACGTCGCATCTTCATGGCTACCATTGGTTCACCCGGTATGGTAATAAGGAACGTTCACATATGTTTTCCAACGAAGCAACATCCGCTGCCGCTCTTTCTTAACACACCCCCACCGCTGATTTTCCGACTCAAAAATCTCCGCCGCCAGAGTCTTGCGTTATTGTCTCGGAGCCTTATGCTCATTTCATTGGTTCAGATCTAATTATTCAATGAAAACTAAGGCTAGTGATAGTTGTATTGTGGAAATTCCTTTTTTAAGGAAATTGAATTTACAAGGAAGGTATCCATATGCTTTAGACTATTGAGATCATTTGGGACTTTGGGCGTAATGTAAAAGTGTTAGAATTACTTACCGATCGTTGAATAATTTAGCGGTGGTGAATTTTGGTCATTAAATTATGGTACAAAAATGATCATTGACTACTATAATTTAGTAGTTAACTATCACAATTTATAGCTAACTATTAAAATTTCATAGTTAACTTTCCACTATTTTGTAGTTGACTGACACAATTTTATAGCAAATTAGTAGAATATTATAGTTGAGATTGTTTGGGACTTTGGGCGTAATTGTGAAAGTGTTGGAATTACTTGTCGATGGTTGAATAATTTGACGGTGGTGAATTTTGGTCTTAAAAATATGGTATATAAATGATCATTGACTACTATAATTTAGTAGTTAACTATCACAATTTATAGCTAACTATTAAAATTTCATAGTTAACTTTCACTATTTTGTAGTTGACCGACACAATTTTATAGCAAACTAGTAGAATATTATAGTTGACTACTAAAGTCAGTAATTAAATTCATTATTTAGTTGTTCACTACAATTTCGTAAATCTTTCCAAACAAAAAACAAAAGGTAAAAGTAAAAAAGAATCGAAATATAATTAATTTTTTTTAAATAATTAAAGAAGAGAGAGAGCACACAAATTGGTTGACAAATCCTATATTAAAGGGAGGGGGGTCTAGTTCAAAAGAAAAATGTAGGGGTAGTATTGGGATATGTAAAATGGAGGAGGTTGCACCATATTAAAAAAATGTATAGTACCTAGTTCTAATATTTTTGCTAATGAGGGGGTTACGACTCATTAACCCTTAAAATAATGATTGGGTGTAGTACTAGGATTGGGATCATGGTTAGCATTAACATTAGTGTAAGAAAATAGGATTAGCGTTAACGTTATGATTAGGATTAGCATTAGGATTACTAATAGTAATAGTATTATTATCAGATTAGAATTAGTATTACTATATTAGTATTAGTATTAGCAATGGCAATGGTAATGATAATGATAATGGTGACGGTAGTTGTAATGGTAATGATTGGTATTGGTATGAGTATCGGTATTTGTATCGGTATCTATATCAGTATTAATATCGCAATGATAATAGCAATTGTTAAGTGTATATTTATACACTTAATTGTACCTTTTGATTGGAACATTTGCTGTGTTTTAACGATAATTGGTGCTTAAAATGGTTATTATTTGTATTGTAGGTGCAAATTGAAGAATTGGCAACTTTTGGGGTGAAAACTGCAAATTCGGAGAAAAAGTGGGCTAAAAGTGAAAAAATCAGAATTCTGAAGAATTGAAGACCGGACGGCCGTCCGGATTTAAGAAGGAATTCTCGCACGGCCGTCCGGATGGTCGAGGTGGCGCAGTGAAGGAAGTTTAATTACACAAGGAAACCCACCCTATTATATTTTTGCACCCTATTTAAAGGCCAAAAGCACACAATTAGATCTATCTTTTATCTTTATCTTTTATTTTTGACTTTTGGACACAACCTTGGAGCAAGAGGAGCGAGAGAACGAAGAATCGAAGACGGAGAATTGACA
Source organism: Erythranthe guttata (assembly GCF_056151865.1). Taxonomy (NCBI): domain Eukaryota; kingdom Viridiplantae; phylum Streptophyta; class Magnoliopsida; order Lamiales; family Phrymaceae; genus Erythranthe; species Erythranthe guttata. The sequence goes on along the minus strand of NC_142543.1, from coordinate 8,222,155 downwards.
AATCTTCATCACAATTCTTCTTTCACCTATCTTTTCTTAATCTATTTCTTTTTATATTTTTATTATGTTTTTCGTAGAGAACATGCGTAGCTAAGTTTTTAATCTAGGATTTTGTTGGAACCCTATGTGGGGATTGTGAACCCGTTTTCTTGAGATTATGCAATTCTGATTTTATGATTATTTCTTATACTTGTTATCATTGTTAGTGCATGAACTTGATCAATTTATGTGCTTTATCTGTGATTATTGGGATTGACTCGACATAGCTATTTTGATAATTAGACGGTAAGTATAAGAGCCTTCGAGTAGTTTTCACCGAATGAGTGTGTCAATTGCATGTGGTGTCGTAGACATACTGATATCACCTTAGGTAGCCATTTACGAGACTTGTTAGTTAATGCTTTATTCATAATTGGTTTGCATAGACATATAGTGAATCTTTTATGAATAATAGACCCATAATACACGCGACAGCGGGTTATGAGTAAATTAGTGTCTCGGGTTAATAATCATGAATCATATATTGCATAATTGAGGGGTTTCGGGTGAGCAATTCTTCAATAGGGGGAAGATAAAATCCTAGGTCCGTTTTTATTGATATTTTCGCGTGTTTATTTGCTTTCATAATTAGTTTAATTATTTAGTTGATTAAATTTGACAACTTTGCGTAGGCTGGATAAAAATCATAATTGTGCGAATTTGGTACTTAGGATTAGATAATTTGAGTATTCCCTGTGGGATCGACATCCGACTCTCACAAGTCCACTTTTACTACTTATTTGCGATACGTGCACTTGCGTGTTAGGTATTTAGCTCCCAACAAGTTTTTCGCGCCGTTGCCGGGGAATACGACTATATTATCTATTTATTCTAATATCAAATTTAAGCAATTTTTCTTACTTCAGCCGTTTTATTTATTTTATTTTATAATTTTATTTGCTTATTTTTGTTTAGGTACTTTTTATGCGAATGGAAGAAGAGAATAATCGTAGGGGAGATGACCAAGGGCGCTTACCGAATGCGGCAGGAGAGATCGTCAACGAGCAAGAGCAACGTCAGCTAATTAATCCACCACCTCGTCAACGAGCATTGCATGAGTACACAGTTCCAACACTCAATGGGTTTCAATCAAGCATCCAGCAGCCCCCCATTGAAGCCAACAATTTCGAAATTCGAGCGGGACTACTTACTATGCTCCAAAACAATGGGTTATTCAGCGGATTAGCTCATGAAGATCCGCATCTCCACTTGGTCAACTTCATCGAAACGTGTGATTCGCATAAGATGAACGGAGTGTCGCCGGAAGCACTGCAGCTCCGCCTCTTCAAGCACTGCACCGCATTCCATCTCGTCTTGGCCCCAGCTAGCACAACTCTTCATGAATACGTACAACTCCCCAACCAAAACTGAGAGAATCCGGAGAGAAATACAAAACTTCTTACAAGAAGCCGGTGAAGCGTTGTTCGAGACGTGGGAGCGATTCAAACAATTAATTCGGAGATGCCCGAATCACGGTCTTCAAGAGTGGCGGCAACTTCAAATACTTTATGATGGATTGCAAGATAATTCGAGAACGGTGCTCGATTCAGCAGCTGGCGGTATGTACATGAGCTTGACATATGACGAAGCTTACGAACTTTTGGAGCGGGTCGCAAGGAACAAATACATGCGGGCATCGGACCGGTCAAATAGCGGAGCCAATAAGACGGGAGGAATTTTAGAGTTAGACGGGGTCACCGAAATCACTGCCCAATTAGAGAAGCTATCAAAGCAAGTAGCAGCATTGCAAACTCAGCAAGTCCATGCAGTCCAAATTCCCAACCAGTGCGTAGAAGAAACGGAGTCTCTAAATTATGTACATGACACTAATCGACAACAGAGGAACCCGTACTCCAACACTTATAATCCGGGATGGAAAGATCACCCCAACTTTGGATGGGGAGGAAATCAGCAAGGACAAGGGCCAGCTCCCGGATTCCAAAATCCGCTTCAAGCTCCACCCCAAGGAGTTGACCTCGCTGACATCTTAGCAAAATTCATGACGTCGACTCAAGCATCCATTCGGAACCTCGAGACAAAAATGGGTCAACTTGCAACCCAACTAAACGCGAGGCCGTCGGGAGCACTGCCGTCGAATACGGAAGATCCTCGAAAGAGCAACATCGAGCAGTGCAATGCAGTAACTTTGCTAAATGGGAGGCAATTAGAGGAAGGTCCTAAAAAGTCCGTTGCACCACCGCCTATTGTAGAGGAGCCCAAAGAAAAGACCGAGGTCGGGCCAAGCAACACAAAGATCGCAGTAAGTGAATCTACTCCCAAGGTACCCTTCCCTCAACGTTTTCAAAACTCCAAGCTTGATATGCAATTTCAGTTATTTTTGGATTATCTTAAAAAGTTGCATGTTAATATTCCTTTTGTTGAGGCACTTAAGCATATGCCGAATTGGGTTAAGTTTATAAAAGAACTTGTATCGAAGAAGATGAGGCTTCCGGAGTGTGCAGCAATAATAGACTTAAATGAGCAAAGTAGTGCTATCCTTTCAAATAAAATTCCACCGAAGCTTAGAGATCCGGGGAGTTGTACCATTCCATGCACAATAGGTACTAGGTATTTTGGGCGGGCGTTGTGTGATCAAGGGGCGAGCGTAAATTTAATGCCTTTATCAATTTATGAGAAATTGAACTTAGGAGAAATTAAGCCCACTTCTGTGACCTTGCAGCTAGCCGATAGATCTTTTACTCACCCTTTAGGTATAGTGGAGGATGTATTGGTCAAGGTAGATAAGTTCATACTCCTGGCCGATTTTCTAGTACTAGACATAGAGGAAGATGAAAATATTCCCCTTATCTTAGGACGCCCCTTCTTAGCAACCGGTAGGTCAATTATTGATGTAGGAAAGAGAGAGCTAAGAATGAGTGTGGGTGAAGAAACAGTGATCTTCAAGGTGTATCGGGTGGATGAAAAGCCTATTACGACTAATGGATGTTATCTTCTTGATGAGGTAAGTGATTCTAAACTTTTTCCTGTTAAATTACATGATTTATATTTTTTTGTGGATACTAATGTGCATGTAGGAGAACAAAAGAAAAAGGTTGAGTTGGTTACAACACCTACTCAAAACACCGTGATAAAAGACGATGTTGGCAAGCCTCATGACATCAAGAAGAATAAACTCAAGGGCATTCCTAAGCGAACTAGTCGAAAGAAGAATCGGATCAACCCATTTATTCAAGACTTTCTCCAAAAGGAAGTTAGGAGATGGGTTCAAAAGCTAAGGAATTGAAGAGAAGGAACAAAGTCTGGCTGAAGACTATAAACTTAGCGCTTCTCGGGAGGCAACCCGAGCTTTCGTTTTTCTTATTTTATGTTATTTTAAATTTTTAGTTTTGTTTCTATTTTATTTCTGTAAAAAAAAAAAAAAAAAAAAAAAAAAAAAAAAAAAAAAAAAAAAAAAACTTTCAGGGGCACTAATAAGAAGTTTTTATTTTTCAGGGACCTAATTGAAATTATTCACACGGCCGTGCAAGAAATTGGGCAGGAATCTCACACGGCCGTGTGAGATTTCGGTGATGCTACTGCCCAAAATTGGAAAAGGGCACGGCCGTGCGGATTTTACACCTAAATCTCGCACGGCCGTGCGAAATTTGAAGAGGCTACTGCCCAATTATGAGAGAGGGCACGGCCGTGCGGATTTTTCACCTAAATCTCGCACGGCCGTGCGAAAAAAAAAAAAAAAAAAAAAAAAAAAAAAAAAAAAACAATTTCCATAATTTCAAATCCTATCTCTCCCCCACTTCGAACCCTAGTCTTCCCTTTTCGAAATTTTCCCTTTTCTTTGATAAATTTCACCAAAAATTTACCAACTACACACATATAATACGTAATCAATGTGGTTTGTTGTTGATGTGCGCAGGGAGGATTCAAGAACGGTGCAATTTTCTCTAAAAACCCATTCCACCAAGAACGCCCACAAGGTATTCGACGATTTTTCCGCACCGATTCTTGAGCCGGTACCCGAGTTATTGGAGGATGACGAAGAGGATGATGCTCATGCACATGGTGGAGTTGGTGAACAACCCAACGATGGTCCCGACGCTTAAACAGGTGTTTTCTATCCTTAAACTTCGGGCGAATCGCATTGAGGGCAATGTGAATTTTAAGTTTGGGGGTGGTTAACTACTTGTTTTATTTTATGTGCGCTTTATTTGTGTTTTAATTTTTTTTTAGTTTACATGCTTTATTTTCGTTTTGTTATTTCCGTTTTATTTTTTTGCTTTGAAAAAAAAAATAAAAAAAAAAAAATAAAAAAAATAAAAAAAATTGTTCGATGCATCGATGAATTATGATGATGGGAGATGGTCAATGTTTGCTGATGAGATCACTTGTTTTATGTTGATAAGGAGTAGATATTTGTTTAGCTTTCGATTCAACGGAATGTAGAAGTGAATTATTGCTAGGAATCACGCTTTATGCATTGCTTTGGTTGAATGTTTTGTATTTTAAATTTAGAATTTATTTGTGCTAAATCATGCTTTGTTCGGTTTTAAATCTCACCTTAGGACATTTATGATACGAAGTGTTGGGTAGTAAGTGATTTGGGATGTGATTTGGGCCTTCTTTGAACCGTTTGAGCCTTTCAAGCCTACCATTTTTATCGAACTTATCCTTAGAACCTTGATTTGAGCCTCGGAGAAAATGTGTTCTTTCTTTTAGCCAATATGTAGAAGGTAGAAAAGTGGAGATTTTTGAATAATTACCCCGTGAAGTTCGGTCGAAAATTCTTATAAGGTCTTCTTCTTCGATTAAAAAAAAAAAAAAAAAAAAAAAAAAAAAAAAAAAAAGAAAAAAAAACACAGAAATATATATGTGCATCTTTATATATATATATATATATATATATATATATATATATATATATTCGATTAAAAAAAAAAAAAAAAAAAAAAAAGAGAGAGAAAAGAAGAAGAAGAGATTAGATGGGAGAAATAAGGACTAGTTGTTGAATTGTTTTGAAAGCTCGATCCATTCTCTTAAGAGCAAAAGTGGAGACTTTTGAACTCTTAAGAATCGAGTTTATTAAAGTCCTTAGAGGTGAATTCATTGTTTCAAACGCCGTTCTTTCAAAATTTTGGCGTGATCACCTCAATTCAAGAAATTAGCCACACATACCCGTATTACCTACCTCGGACCAAAGAGACTAACAATTGAAAGCCACAAAGTCCCAATGATCCCAATAGCTTATTGTTCAATATTAGTTGAGTAGAATAATTTGGTGAGTATTTGGAGTCAAATATATGCATGTAAGTATAAATTCTTTCTATTTTTAACTTGCAAATATTGGAAAATTGAAGCAATTGTATGATTTGTGGTTTTGGTAATAATGAGTGACTAAATGCCGTTGAATGTTAAGCTTGCGAATACCTAGGAATTATCATCATAATTGCAAGTTCTGAAAACACGAAGTTGACCAATCGATCTATGTAATGAGATGTATAGTCGTGTTTTGCGCTCTTAATTTGATTTTACTTGAGGACAAGCAAAAGTTTAAGTTTGGGGGTGTGTTAAGTGTATATTTATACACTTAATTGTACCTTTTGATTGGAACTTTTGGTGTGTTTTAACGATAATTGGTGCTTTAAATGGTTATTATTTATACACTTAATTGTACCTTACATATATGCATGTAAGTATAAATTCTTTCTATTTTTAACTTGCAAATATTGGAAAATTGAAGCAATTGTATGATTTGTGGTTTTGGTAATAATGAGTGACTAAATGCCGTTGAATGTTAAGCTTGCGAATACCTAGGAATTATCATCATAATTGCAAGTTCTGAAAACACGAAGTTGACCAATCGATCTATGTAATGAGATGTATAGTCGTGTTTTGCGCTCTTAATTTGATTTTACTTGAGGACAAGCAAAAGTTTAAGTTTGGGGGTGTGTTAAGTGTATATTTATACACTTAATTGTACCTTTTGATTGGAACTTTTGGTGTGTTTTAACGATAATTGGTGCTTAAAATGGTTATTATTTGTATTTTAGGTGCAAATTGAAGAATTGGCAACTTTTGGGGTGAAAACTGCAAATTCGGAGAAAAAGTGGGCTAAAAGTGAAAAAATCAGAATTCTGAAGAATTGAAGACCGGACGGCCGTCCGGATTTAAGAAGGAATTCTCGCACGGCCGTCCGGATGGTCGAGGTGGCGCAGTGAAGGAAGTTTAATTACACAAGGAAACCCACCCTATTATATTTTTGCACCCTATTTAAAGGCCAAAAGCACACAATTAGATCTATCTTTTATCTTTATCTTTTATTTTTGACTTTTGGACACAACCTTGGAGCAAGAGGAACGAGAGAACGAAGAATCGAAGACGGAGAATTGACAAATCTTCATCACAATTCTTCTTTCACCTATCTTTTCTTAATCTATTTCTTTTTATATTTTTATTATGTTTTTCGTAGAGAACATGCGTAGCTAAGTTTTTAATCTAGGATTTTGTTGGAACCCTATGTGGGGATTGTGAACCCGTTTTCTTGAGATTATGCAATTCTGATTTTATGATTATTTCTTATACTTGTTATGATTGTTAGTGCATGAACTTGATCAATTTATGTGCTTTATCTGTGATTATTGGGATTGACTCGACAGAGCTATTTTGATAATTAGACGGTAAGTATAAGAGCCTTCGAGTAGTTTTCACCGAATGAGTGTGTCAATTGCATGTGGTGTCGTAGACATACAGATATCACCTTAGGTAGCCATTTACGAGACTTGTTAGTTAATGCTTTATTCATAATTGGTTTGCATAGACATATAGTGAATCTTTTATGAATAATAGACCCATAATACACGCGACAGCGGGTTATGAGTAAATTAGTGTCTCGGGTTAATAATCATGAATCATATATTGCATAATTGAGGGGTTTCGGGTGAGCCATTCTATCATAGGGGGAATATAAAATCCTAGGTCCGTTTTTATTGATATTTTCGCGTGTTTATTTGCTTTCATAATTAGTTTAATTATTTAGTTGATTAAATTTGACAAATTTGCGTAGGCTGGATAAAAATCATAATTGTGCGAATTTGGTACTTAGGATTAGATAATTTGAGTATTCCCTGTGGGATCGACATCCGACTCTCACGAGTCCACTTTTACTACTTGTTTGCGATACGTGCACTTGCGTGTTAGGTATTTAGCTCCCAACAGCAATGATAATGGTATTGGTACGAGTAACAGTGTTGTTATTCGTATTGGTACTGGTACTTGTAATGGTAATGGTAATGATAATACTAATGGTAACGATAATGGTAACGATGTACTCGCCTTTTGTCTACGGAAATTAAACTTTCGGTATTTAGCTTTTTTCACTTATTTTGGCTTAATTTGTTATTTACATATAATAATTTTTTTTTTTTGACTTTATATTGCACATTGATCTTACTATTCCGAGAACTTTTTAAAATTAAATATTTATTTTTATGATGAATAGCCCGTGCAATGCACGGGGAAGTACTAGTATGAAGCTAATAGTAGCCCAAAAATTCACCTCCCACAGATGTGGCATCCTGCACCAGTCCAATCACCATGGATAGTATTGCACCGTAGAAGGAAATTTTTTTTTTTTTAAATAATTTCTCCACAACAAACATATAAAGCTAATATTAAGGTAAATATTCACGTGCGTGTGGCGTCCAACACCAACCCAATCGCCCTGGATAATATCGTATCATAAAAGTCAAAAATTAGGTTTTTGATCTCGTACCTGTCAAAACTTTTTCCTGAACAAACATATTTATGTCATAAAAGTTGTAAAATCTACAGCACCTGTATTGGTTTTGGATGAATTTGGAAGGAGAAAGGGAAGAATTTTGTAGATCGAATAGTGATTAACCCACTTCCCTGAAGAAAAAATAGATAAACACAAGACACAAGACACGTGATTTGTTCGAAAGATCTCGGCTCCATGACGATCGACGGAGGCAGACAACAAGGAGGAGGTGGCGGCGAGAGGTGTAAAACGAAGATGAGATTGATAGTTTTGAAAAAAAAGAAACACCGCAGTTGGCTGATTAAATGATAACCGAAGATGGCTGAGAATTATTGGAGAAAGTCAGCAATAGCGGTGGCAAGGAGGTCGAGAATCGTTCTGACAGGAATAAAAGATAAGACAAAAGGGGGCAGGAGAAAACAACGTCGTTTTCGCGCGAGCAGATTTAAAGAAAAGAAAAAAAGAAGCACACACGCTGCTTGGGAAGAAAAGGAAAAAGAAAAGAACGCGGGCAGATTGGAAGAAAACAACGGAAAAAGGAAATAGAAATTGCATAAAGAAATAGGGGACGATCCCCATATATATACTTAATATATTGGGGTTTTTGTGCATAAGTCCCTAACCAAGCATCTTTATTATTCTAAGTTTAGGGGCTATATCTCTTTCACCAATAAGCTCATCCCTTTAATATTTATTATAAATAAAGGAAACATTCATGTATATGACAATATTACCCCCAACCTTTTATACCCAATTTTTAATTGTAACCCCAATTTAATCAATTTTGTCCACAAAAATCCAATTTTGACGACAAATATCCAATTTTGACTTTTTCTTTCAAAAAAAAAAAATTCAAAATTTTTCTTTGCCGCCGGATTCCGGCGTTGACTTTTCGATTTTTATTTTTATTTTTTTTAATTTTTTTTCTTCTTCCGGATTTTTTTGCGGTTTCCGACGTTGACCTTTTTTTTTTTCTGGTATGTTTTTTTTCCGCCGCCGGATTGCGTCGTTGACTTTTTTTAGTGTTTTTTTTTTTTTTTTTTTTCTGTTTTTTTTTTTTTTCTTTTTTACGTCCGCCGCTAAACGTTGACCGTAATTATGCTGTCACTGACAGTAAATTAATGTAATTATACTGTCAATGATAGTTAATTAACGTAATTGTACTGCCGTTGACAATACATTTATGTAATTGTTCTGCCGTTGACAGTAAATTAACGTATTATTATTATTTTTTATTTTTTGTTATTTTTTTATTTTTTTTGATTTGCTAACAAGTCAACGTAATTATATTACTGTCGTTGACAATAAAATAACTGTAAATACAATAATATTACTGTCAACTACATCAATATTATTATTTTTTTGGGTTTTTTGTTTTGTTTGAGTTATTCACGGAGTAACGTAATAACATTACTGTCTATTATTGTAATATTACTGTAAACACAATAATATTACTGTGGTTTACAGTAATATTACTATTGTTATAGTAATATTGCTGTCAACCACATCAATATAATTATTTTGTCAGGATTTTTTTGTTTGTTTCAGTTATTCACGGAGTAACGTAATAATATTACTATCTATTATTGTAATATTATTGTTGTTATAGTAATATTACTGTCACTCACAGTAATATTAATTCTTTTGTCTTTTTATTATGTTTACATTTGTTGAACGGTAATAATAGTAATATTACTCTATTACACAATAATAATGAGTTTTGTTGTGTTAATATTATTGTGTTGGAGATTAATATAGCAATATTACTGTGCAAAACTGTAGTTTAGTTAATTTTACTGTGTTTAACAATAATATGGTTAATATTATTGTCAATCACAGCAATATTGTTGTTTAAACAAAAAAAAATGTTATAGAAAGAGGAAAAAAATCGAAAAAATCAACGCCGGAAACCGGTGGTTGAAAAATCAGGAGAAAAAAAGAAAAAAAAAAAAAAGGTAACGCCGGAGACCGGCGGTGACGGACGAATTTGTCCATAAAAATACGTAAAAATACGTTTTGGGCCAAAATTGAATAATTTGTGAAATTTGGGGTCAAACTGAGGTTAAATTAAATTAAGGATGAAATTTGAGCATATTAAAGTATGAGGGGCTATTTTAGTCTTTTACAAACGTCTGGACCATGTGTAAACTTTTTTGTTTATTTCTGGATCTCTTTATGAATAAGTATCATTGATGGACTTATTTGTAAATACCCCTAATATATACTTGATATATATATATATATATATATATATATATATATATATATATATATATATATATATATATATACATACATACATAATTAATCACAAAAAGGCCCATGACAAGGGCACTTAATTCAAAGAGGGACATCCAACTTTTTTCTCTTTCAAATAAATCCAGCTCATTCAAACTTATTTGCAAACTAGGAAAATTCTCTTATATATACCAAAATTACCCCCGATTCATTGAAACCCAATTTAATTCCAACTAGTTCTTCACCCGTGCGTTGCACGGATGTCAGTTTCAATATGAGAAAAATAATAATATTTAAACGATTATCTCTCTATATAACAATGTCAATTCAAGTAAAATAAAATGGGAAGGAAATCAAAAAAAAATCTCTTAATTCAGAGTTGTAACATATGAAATTCAAATAAATATTACAAAGAAGAATACGCGAAGCGCGCAAAACACGATATGAAGATTAAGTGAAATCATTTAAAACATATGGTATAATTCTATTTCATGGAATGCAATCTACTACACCATGTGAATCTTCTGCAAAATAACTAACATAACAACAAACATAGTAGCAGAAAAGTAACACAATAGATATTCAAATAACCTGCAAATTTATCACTAACAACATTCAATCAGTGATGCACATTACTCATACAACAAAAACAACTTATAAATATTGCAAAAGGGATAAGATGTATACGTCACTACCAATAATGATACCAATAATGATACCAATACTGATATCAATACTGATACTAATAATTATAATAATACTAATACTAATACTAATACAAATATTAATATTAATAGTAATACTAATACTAATACTAATACTTATAGTACTAGTACTAATATTAATACTAATATTGATACTAATATTGATATTAATAATACTGATACTAATATTGATATCAATATTGATACTAATAATTATAATAATACTAATACTAATACTAATACAAATACTAATACTAATAGTAATAGTAATAGTAATACTAATACTAATACTATATTGATATTAATATTGATACGAATATTGATATTAATAATACTGATACTAATATTGATACTAATACTTGTAGCACCCCTTTCTTATCGGGCGATAAATCGAACCGGTTTATCGAAATATTCATTTAAACTAGCGGAAGCAAAGGATCTCTTTGTAATTTTTAAAACTTTGCATTTTTTTTTTTTTTGAAATATTTCTTAGGTTACTTTTAGCCGAATAAAGGTTTCGTTTGGAAACAAATTTCGATAGGAGGATTTTCACTCGAGTGCTACACTATCAACTATCGATTTTGGTTCGAAAAGAAATCAGAGTTTTCAAAGGGTATTTTGGTGATTAATTCGAAAAATACTAATTGAGGCGTGGAAATAACGAATTTACCAAACGGCTATTTTATAATAGAAGTACGATCTATGCCGGATTTGAGTTCAAAAGGTACGAAAAGGAAAATATGGAGGTTTAATTTACATCACCAAAAGAAAAACCCAAAATATTTAGCATCGTTCATAGGTCCTCGTACAACTTCCAAAATCCCGGGCAAGACCTCGATCCGCTACTCGATCCATCCCGGTTGAGGATTATGAGCACTATTACCTGCAATTAAAAGACATCTATATGAGTTATAAAGCTCAGTAAGAAATCCGATGAAATATCAAACTTTGAAAATACGTTATATATAATATATATAGTTACCCTTACTCACGTTCCAAACAACACAAGGCGAACGATTAATCACATAATTCACGAAAACACATTATTCACACATAAACACGTACTTATGCAAAATGACTAAAATGCATTTTTTATGAAAATCGTGTAAAAACATTTTTCGTTTATCGGATCCGTGAAAGATTAATTTATGTGCCTAGAATTAAACTATAAAGCGTTTCGAGCCCGTTCTGTTTAAACCACGTATTTCATCCTAGTAGGATACCGGCCCACCGTATCCCGTTTATTCACTAAGCACTAACTTTTGTGCCTAGCAATAAACTATAAAACGTTTCAAGCCCGTTCTATTGTGGAATCAAACCACGTATTTCATTCTAGTCAGATACCGGCCCACCGTATCCCGTTTATTCACTAAGCATTCCATTAATCTTTCAATTTAAAAACCATTAAATGCAACTTTCCAAAATCATGCTTATGACCCACACATAACATCACAATTATCAATCAAGTGCCACGAAATCACACAAATATCACAATTCACCACATATTTATAATTTGGGCAAAAATCCCCAAATTCACACACATAAAAACACACAACCACACATGGCACACACCACATACACAATCAGCACACTCACAAACACGCATTCAGCACACACACATGAAACCACACATTAAAACATCACCATTTAATATTAAACCATGCTTGTAAAGCAAGCACCCCTTTTTCACCTTTCATTTAATGAACTTATTACTACATCTAGGTAATAATCCATTTCAATAAATTCTCACAGCAATTAATCCATATACATGCAGCAATTAAAAAGTACAAAATCTCAAATCTCATCATTCATAGTCATTAAATCAAAGACATGAAAATAAAAGCACAAAACATAATAAATGACATGCAAATGTCCTAATTTCGAAATAATAGCAAACTAATTCCAAACATTCCCAAATTAAATCGTAGATTTCCTAACTGACCCATATTTTAGATTCTGAAATTATTTTAAATTTTCACAAAGTTTCGAATTTTCTTGAAATTAAAAACTCAAAAATTCCATTTTTCTTTTAAAAATCAAAACCTCTAATATAACCTCGATTACTTTGAAAACTTTTGTAAAGAAAACTCTTCCCCATTTAATACTTGCTGGAAAAACAGATTCAAACTTTAGAAATGAGAGATTTTTCGGAAATTGCAGTTTTGACCCCAAAGTTTCAAGATTTACACATGCAACCACACTAGAAGTTCAAAATCTACTTTTTCATGAAAAACCCCTAACAATCTGAAATTTTATTTTAATAAATGCAGAAAACAAAGTTAAAAAGTTACTTTATGCAGAAATTTCGAAAATTATATATTTCACCCCAAAATCTCTTGATCCATACATGCAAGACCAATAGAAGTTCAAAAATCACTTTTTCTTGCAAAACTCCTTTAAATCCGAATTTTTTGTTCACAAAAAGCCCTAAATTTTCCTCTTTTTTTTCCCAAAAAGCCCTAAATTTTCGAAATCACTCCAAATCTTTTAAGAAATTTTGAAAACCATTTTAATACTATTGATGCCATTTAATTGCACCAAGAAATCGGAATTTCTTACCTTAAAATCGAAGAGAAGAAAACAACCGAAAGAAGAGATGCACTCAAACGCCGAAAGCTAACCAAGGTACTTTGATTGTGGAAGAGATTGAGTGGGTTTTCAAATGAGATGTATATTTCTTTGATGAGTGGTGATCTAGGCTGCTCCATGACCGTGGTTAAATAGGGGAAATTTAAAGTGATTTTGGGATTTCTTTAAAAAATGGGAGTTGATGTGGAAGGAGATGAAGAATGGAGGTGGTGATGTTTACGGTGGAGAGAGGAGAAGGAGACAAGTAGGAGGTTTAGGTGTTGGAAGAATAAACAAGAAGAGTGGCTTTTAATCCTACTAAGCAAGTGGGTTTAGGCAAAATGATTAGCATTTGCCAAGTGGAAAGGCATGCAATATTATCTCTAATTTATTTATTTAAAATAAAAAACCACTTGCATAAACACCACACACATCCACACGGTCATACACACATATATACGGACAGATATATATATACACACATATATGTCTACTTAATTATATATATAATGCATGTAATAGTATGTATATGTATATATATATATATATATATATATATATATATATATATATATATATATATATATATATATATATATATATATATATATATGCATGCATGAAAATGTATAACTATATGTATGTACGTGTATATGTATATAATCATATTATATATTTATTTCACATAACTTACCATATTTCGAAAACAATCAAGACATGTAATTATTCACATAAGTCACGTAATTCACGAAATTCCTAGAATTTCAATTCACGGAAATGATACTAGATTACATAATTCACACATATATATCTACTCACGAATTTCACAAAATAAATATCATGAAATAATTTAAATAACGCATGCAATTATTCACGTAAGTCACGTAATATCATGTAATAATATTACCTAAGGATTCTCGAGTTAGAAATATTAGTTTCGGGTTTTAGGGTTTTTGGGTTTTGGAAAGGTGGGGTGTTACAATCTCCCCCCCTTAAAGAAATTTTGTCCCCAAAATTTGTTACCGGGTCACCCGAACACTTCCGGGCGCATTTCTTCTTCATGTTCCCATGTGGCTTCGTCGGGTGTATGGTTTTACCAGGGGATTTTAACGAATTTTAGGTCTTGGTTTCGAAGGGTTTTGGTTTTGAAATCAAGTATTTGGGAAGGTTTCTCTTCGTAGGATAGGTTAGGGTTTAGTTCGATTTGTTCGGTTTTCAATACGTGGTCTGGACTGCGAATGTATTTTCGAAGCATTGAAACGTGAAAGACATTGTGAAATTTGGATAAATTGGGTGGTAAGGCTAGTCGGTAGGCTCAAGTACCAACTTTGTTGAGAATTTCGAACGGGCCAATAAAGCGCGGTGCTAATTTTCCCTTTTTCCTAAATCGCATAATTCCTTTGAAAGGCGCCACTTTTAAGAATACGGAGTCTCCGAATTCGAATTCGAGATCTCTTCTTCGAGTTTTGGCATAGCTTTGTTGCCGATCTTGGGGGATTCGCATTTTCTCTCGGATATTTTTTTGATGATATCGACGGTTTGTTGGACTAGGTCGGGACCAAGGAATTTTCTTTCGCCAATTTCGTCCCAATGGAGCTGGGACCTACACTTGCGGCCATAAAGAGCTTCATAGGGTGCCATTCCAATTGACGAGTGAAAGCTATTGTTGTACGCGAATTCAATTAGTGGGAGGCGGGATTCCCAATTTCCTCCAAAGTCTAGAATACAAGCGCGGAGAAGATATTCTAGGGTTTTGATAGTTCGTTCGGGTTGGCCGTCGGTTTGGGGGTGATAGGCGGTGCTAAAGTTTAATCGCGTTCCGAGGGTTTCGTGTTAACTTTTCCAGAATTTGGACGTGAATCGAGGGTCTCGGTCGGAAATAATGGAGAGGGGGACATCGTGGAGTCGGACTATTTCTCGGACGTATAGTTCGGTGAGCTTTACTAAATTGAACGTCATTCGGATCGGGAGAAAGTGAGCCGTTTTGGTCAGTCGGTCAACGATCACCCAAATGGCATCGGATCCCTTTTGGGTCTTCAGAAATCCTTGCACGAAGTCCATCGTGACAGCTTCCCATTTCCACTCCGGGGTTAGGTTCGATTGAAGTAGGCCTCCGGGTCTTTGATGTTCCGCTTTGACTTGTTGGCATTCTAGGCATTCGGCAACGAATCGGGCCACGTCTTTTTTTTTTTTTTTTTTTTTTGACGAAGAGAACCAGTGCGCCCCATGGGGAATGGCTTGGTCGAACATAAACTCTGTCGAGAAATTCTTGAATTTGGTCATTCAGCTCTTTTAGTTCCATCGGGGCCATACGATATGGAGCTTTGGAAATTGGTGTAGCTCCGGGAATGAGATTGATTTCGAACTCCATTTCTCGGTCGGGTGGAAGTCCAGGAATGTCGTCGGAAAATACATCGGGGAATTCTTGCACTGTGGGAATGTCGGACATTTGGGTTTTGGCATCGGGTTCGGATTTTAGAATATCCACTAGGTAGCCGGAATGACCCTTGTGAATAAGTTTGACTACTTTGATTGCAGAAATGATTGGAATCCAGGTTTTGGGTTGACTTCAGAATTTTAGGGTTTTGCCGTTTGGAAGGAAAAAAAATAAAAAAAAATAACCATTTTTGAGGCACAATCGATTTGGATTTTGAATTTGGTTAACCAGTCCATGCCTAGTATAATTTTGAAGTTTTGGATTGGTAAGAGGATTAAATCGAAATTCATAGGTTGAGTGTGAACTCGGATCGGACAGTTAGGTACTACTAGGTTTGAGCACATTTCTTCGCCGGAGGGAATGAGAGTTTGGTATTAGTGACTTAATCGACTGCTATCTTAGAGGGATCCTGCTCAATTTGTTCTCGAGTCATGGCAAATACACGGCCGGGGACGGGGTTCGGAGTATTCGGACAGTCTCGTGCCTTGTGTCCGGGCTTTTGGCATCGGAAACAGTTACCCGTTCCATAGGTGCAGACTCCAAAGTGTCCTTTCCCGCACTTCGGACATATTGGTTTCGACGGTGGTGGCGGTGGTAGTGGTCCGGTGGGCTGGCGTACGGGCTGAATTTCTTCTCCTCGAAATGGGCGGTTGCCGAAGTTACCCTTTTTCCATGGGCGTTGAGTAACTCCTTGAGGTCGGCGGCTGTTTTGAATGTCTCGTTCGTCCTGGGCAGCCATAAGGGCTTTGTCTACTAGTTGTCAGAAAGTCGAGGCGTCGGACATACGAATGTCTCTTCGGATTTCGGGTTGGAGGCCACGAATGAAATGGTTCTTCTTCTCCTCGGCGTCTCGAGCGATGAATGGAGCGTAGAGGCAGCCACGTTCGAAACGACGGATGTATTCAATCATTGGTAAGTCGCCTTGGCGGAATTCGAGGAATTATTTGAGTTTGTGGGCTCGCACGTCTTTCGAGAAATATTTCTCAAAAAATTGGACTTTGAAATCGGTCCATGGCAAAGTTTCGAGGTCCGCTCCTTCTTTGATTCCTTCCCACCAGTGACGAGCTTCGTTTCGGAGTAGGAATATGGCATAGTGTACGCGGTCACGTTCGGTCATTTGCATGTAGTCGTAAATGACTTCGAGAGATTTGATCCACTCTTCGGCTATTGCGGGATCGGTGTCACCGTGGAATTCGGATGGGTTCATTCGGAGGAATCGTTCGTATATGGCTTGGGGTGCGTTATTTTGAGGCGGGGTTTGGTTACGTTGGAGGAGTTGTTCGATTTGGCGTTGGTGGTTTTGGGCTTGTTCTCGGATTAAGTTTGAGAGGTTATTAATGGTTTGATTGTGGTCTTGTGGTTCATCGGAAGGAGTGCTCGAGTTTCTTCGGGTTATACGTCTCGCCATTATTTCTATATTAATCTACAATTAACAAGTAAAGCACGTAAAACACATAGAGTAATAAAATTAACACAGTCACCGAATGGGCCGAACTTCACGTCTCGAGTAGTCTTTAAACCCGTGAAGTTCGTACGAGTATCTATGAACCATACTCTGATACCACCACTGTAGCACCCCCCTTCTTATCGGGCGATAAATCGAACCGGTTTATCGGAATATTCATTTAAACTAGCGGAAGCAAAGGATCTCTTTGTAATTTTTAAAACATTGGAATGGGACGAAAATGCAATTATTAAAACTTTGCATTTTTTTTTTTTTTTGAAACATTTCTTAGGTTACTTTTAGCCGAATAAAGGTTCGTTTGGAAACAAATTTCTGTTGGGTTTCGGGCACGTGTACGCAGCGGAAAACAAAAATTTTATGCGAATTAAACGACTTTAAATCACATATGTACATGCCCGACAAATTAAATCAATTAATTGCGTACCTTTGCGCTTCCAGCGAAATTAAAAACAACATACATGCTAAATAATTTAACCGAATTTAAATCAATTAACATGCTCGCGTTTAAACCAAATAACATGCTTGCAATGATTTAAAACGATTACACATAATCACATAAAATCATACAAAACAAACATGAAATCATAGTCTAAACCTAATCGAAACGAAACTAGGGTTTCGTGGATTTACCTCTTGACGCGTGAGGTAGGAGCGTTCAACACGTCGAGATTGCTACGGAAACCAATCCGTACAATCGGGGCAGCAGCGGTGCAGCGGCAGCAGCGGCGCGTGAGGTCACGGCGGCGCGTGCGGTATACGCGCGGCTTCGGGGCGGCGCGTGGGGCAGCGTGCAGCTCCGGCTCGTGCGTTGCTCCTCGATTCTTCGATCTACGATCTTCCTCCTCTCGGATTTCACCTCGTATACTTCGATCTACTAAAACGTGGCACTAGACACGAAGTAGTTAGAATAAAACGGAAGAAACGAAAAGAAAAAGAATACCGAAAGAGGAACAGCCGATGAACGGCCGATTCCGGCGACGGAACGGCGACGGAGGCGCGGTGATGGCCGCGGAAAGAGAGGCCGAGAGAGAGAGTAGACGGCCGATTAGGGTTAGGGTTTTTGTGTGTTTTTGTGCAAGACCTATAAATCATGTATTTATAGTCCCTTGCATAAAACCCTAGCGGGCTTAAGTTGGACCGGGCCCAACAGCTTAAGTTCGCTAGTACTTTTACTTGCTCGTTTCTCTCAATTCAATGACCGAAAAATTGCAACGATTACATTTTCGGAATCATTATAATTCCCTCGTCATTACGAGTGCCATCTTTCATTTTCCAACTTTCCAAAAGTGGAAACCCTAGTTCAGTGCACTTTCTAAATTTGGAAACTTCCCGATTTAGAAAGTTCACTAACACGTTCGTCTATTCTTTTCCTTTTCTTATTCTCATTCATAATTCCAAATTATGAATGTTGGACTCAATCATATTGACTTCCAATCATGCAAAGATAAACTATTTTATCTCTGACCGTTTATTCAAAGATCTCATGTGCACGAGCAGTGTGACCCTCGATGGTTCAGGTGTAAGCTAGCTGTGGGTCCACAACCCTTTGTGGTCAAAACTCGTCCCCTTCGAGTTACGATTAAGATGAAGCTCGTTTCACCTTAATCACCCAACGAATCAAGATTGGCGTCTAGCAACTACGCGTCATGATTCCCTAGATACAAATGAAGTGCCTGCAAGAACCTTCAGATATAGTTAACGTACAGTACGGTCCCTTCGATTCAAATGTCCCGATCGAACTAGAGGCATTGGTTCATCGAGACCTCTTTATATGTTCGATGACGGTGCGATCGTTCTAAGTGTTGTAATCCTTACGTGCATGACCTAGAGAATCGAATTCTCTAATCATCACTTAGTCAGCTCTGGCCAGAGACTTAGAATGATTACAAACTTTCAGAACACACAGGACATCCAAGACTATTCTAGCGATCGAATCCCCGACTACAATGCACAGACCTCCCACTAGATTTCGGACTGCACGAACACTGGCCCTTGGGATGGTCCTCGGTGGAACTCAGGGACAAGTCACGATACAGCTGGTCCTCTAGTGAAGTCACGGTGATGTCTAGGTCATAAGGACTAATGGTGTACAACTATACCATAGATATCTCTACTCGATTATTGGGAACCACTTAGAGATTTCTAGGGTGAGGGAGTTCAGTGAACTCGTCAACTTACGAGCACCCACTTAAGCATGCCGATATCACAATACCGTTTACTGATGAGATGCAGTACACATACACTAAGTGCTAGTCTTAATGGGAAAGGCCGATATCCTCATTAGTGGCGTAACCCTTCGACTAGGAACACGTTTAACAGTTATAATACTTAAGTAAATATCTCACGATCCTAACGATCAATTACTAGTACTTGTAATAACTGTAAGGACTATATCTATGCTTGTGACAAAGGGACAAAGATATAGAATGCCAATGTGTTTTATCATTAATACGAATAAAGGTTCGTTTATTACAATAATAAATACGAAAGACCACAGCCACATGTTGGCTTGTTGGTCACCTACTCTAACAATCTCCCACTTGACCTAAAGCCAACTACCCATAAATCGCAATCCCATCGACTTTCGATGTTTCTCATGGACCGATCTCGGTAAAGGCTTCGTGAAGGGGTCTGCAACGTTCTCTTCCGAGGTGACTCGTTCAACCTTAACTTCACCTCTATCAATGATCTCTCGGATCACGTGATATTTCCTCAGAATATGCTTCGACTTGTGATGAGATCGTGGCTCCTTAGCTTGCGCCACGGCTCCGGTGTTATCACAGTACAACGGTACTGGATCACTAGCATCAGGAATGACACCCAACTCTTGGATGAATTTCCTTATCCAAGTCCCTTCTTTTGCAGCTTCGGATGCTGCAATGTATTCCGCTTCGGTAGTGGAATCGGCCGTCGTGCTTTGCTTGGAACTCTTCCAACACACGGCACCACCATTAAGCATGAATATAAATCCAGAATTCGACTTTGAGTCATCCACGTCCGATTGAAAATTAGAGTCAGTGAAACCCTCTAATTTCAACTCGGCACCCCCATAGACCAAAAATATATCCTTAGTTCTTCGCAAGTACTTGAGGATATCTTTCACGGCTTTCCAGTGAGTCGGGCCGGGGTTAGACTGATATCTGCTTGTGACACTCACAGCATACGCAATATCGGGTCTCGTACATAGCATGCCATACATTATGCTTCCTATGGCAGAAGCATAAGGCGTCCTTTTCATCTCCTCGATTTCACTAGGTGTTTGGGGACACATAGATTTCGAGAGACGAACCCCATGGGACATTGGCAAGAATCCCTTCTTGGATTCTTCCATGCTAAACCGTTTCATAACGGTGTCTATGTACAGGCTTTGGGATAAGCCAAGCATCTTTCTTGCTCTATCTCTATAGATGCGTATTCCCAATACATAAGATGCTTCTCCCAAATCCTTCATTGAGAAACGTGTGGACAACCATGCTTTCGTTTGTTGTAACATTCCTACGTCATTCCCAATGAGTAGAATGTCATCAACGTAAAGCACTAGAAATATTACTGCCCTCCCACTAACCTTCTTGTATACACAAGGTTCCTCCGGATTCTTCTCAAAATCAAACTCTTTGATAGTTGAGTCGAACCTAATGTTCCAACTACGGGATGCTTGCTTCAATCCATAAATGGATCGCTGGAGCTTGCAAACCTTTTGCTCACTTCCAGAAGATATGAAGCCTTCCGGCTGCGCCATGTAAATTTCTTCCTCAATATCTCCATTAAGGAAGGCGGTCTTCACATCCATTTGCCATATCTCGTAGTCGTACCACGCAGCTATGGCCAGCAAAATCCTAATGGACTTCAGCATCGCGACAGGCGAAAAGGTTTCCTCATAGTCAACACCTTGCCTTTGAGTGTATCCTTTTGCTACCAATCTAGCTTTATAGGTCGATACCTTTCCATCAACTCCAATTTTCTTCTTATAGATCCACTTGCAGCCTATAGGAACAATTCCTTTGGGTGGATCTACCAAGGTCCATACCTTGTTGGAGTACATGGAGTCCATTTCGGATTTCATGGCAGTTAGCCAATGTCCCATGTCCGCATCCGATACGGCCTCATTGTATTTTCTTGGATCTCGTCCAAGATCAACATGATCTTCATCATTTTCGAGGAGGAATAACCTATCCGGCATTTTCCGAACTCTTTCGGATCTACGTACCGTAGGTTCAGGAGGTATATTAGTGGTTTGTTGTATTGGTTCGATTTCTTGTTCTTGCGTTTGAACTTCACTTTGTGGTTCTTGAACTACTTCAAGTTCTATCATGATGCCCTTTCTATCGGATAGAAACTCCCTTTCCAAAAAGGTGGCATTTCTTGAAACAAACGTCTTTGCTTCTTTGACATAATAAAACTCGTATCCCATTGAGTCTTCGGGATACCCCACAAAATAGCACAAGTCGGATTTACTATCCAACTTATCTCCCACTAACCGCTTCACATAAGCGGGACAACCCCATATCCTAATATGTTTGTAATTGGGTTTCCGGGAATGCCAAAGTTCATAAGGTGTGGATTTAACTGCTTTGGTGTTAACTCTATTCAGCAAATACGCGGCAGTACGGAGTGCATGACCCCACAAGTATGCCGGTAAGTTTGTGAACCCCATCATTGATCGAACCATGTCTAATAAAGTTCGATTCCGACGTTCGGACACTCCATTAAGTTGAGGAGTTCCCGGTGGAGTCCATTGGGATTGTATCCCATTCTCTTTTAGATAGTCAATGAACTCGATGCTCAAGTATTCTCCACCACGATCGGATCGTAGCTTCTTAATACTTCGTCCGAGTTGCTTTTCTACTTCATGTCTAAAATCTTTGAACCTTTCAAATGTTTCAGACTTGTACTTCATCAAGTACACATACCCATACCTAGAATAATCGTCGGTAAAGGTAGCGAAGTAGTTATATCCACCCTTCGCACTAACACTTAGTGGACCACATACGTCTGTATGGATCAAATCCAAAAGACCCTCGGCTCGTTCCATTTTCCCTTTGTAGGGTGACTTGGTCATTTTCCCTTTAAGGCAAGATTCACAAGTTTGTAGTGATTTCACGTCCTCCAAAGAGAACAATCCTTCACTAACAAAATCGTTCATCCTTCTTAAAGAGACATGACCTAATCTAGCGTGCCAAAGTTGTGCGGGGTTTTGATCTATCTCCTTACGTTTTGCTGATATAACATTAATATGTATTTCACTTGGATTTAGTTCGTACAAGTTGTTTAATAGTCGTCCTTTGCAAATTAAATTCTCATTCTTTTGTATAATGCAAATCGAATTTCCAAAAACAAAAGTAAAACCTTCAATATCTAATACAGGAATAGAAATAAGGTTTCTAATGAGCGACGGAACAAATAAACAATCGTTCAAAACAATAGGAAAACTAGAATCCAAAACATTTAAGTAAATTGTGCCAATGGCTTCAGCAGCAACTCTTGCTCCATTCCCCATCCTTAGGTAGGTCTCACCCGCTCTAAGTCTTCGACTTCTTGTCATTAGCTGCAAATCATTGCACAAATGTGAGCCACAGCCCGTATCCAATACCCAAGAAGAAGAGTTGACAGACAAATTTACGTCAATGAAATACGTACCCTTTTCAGAACCTTTCTGCTTTAGGTAAGCCTTGCAGTTGCGGCGCCAATGTCCTTTCTTTCCACAGTGATGGCAAGCATCATCAACTTGTTTGCTAACCTTCGCCTTAGGGGCCCCCACTACCTTCACCCACTTCGAACTTGCTGTTTGGGAAGGGAACTCTTTCCTTTCTCTTCTTTTGGGGAGAACTATTCTTTCCAGAAGTAACAGCAATGAGAACAAACTTCTCTTTCTTAATGGTGGACTCGAAACTGACCAACATGTTCATTAACTAATCCAAGGGAGGATCTAGTTTGTTCAAGTTGAAGTTCACTATGAACGATTCATAGGAACTAGGAAGAGACAACAGGATCAAATCCAACGAGAGCTCGGCCGGGAGGGTGACATCAAGATTCACTAGCTTTTCAAGGAGAGTGATCATTTTGAGACAGTGCTCGTGGACCGAAGTCCCTTCGCGCAGTCTCGCTGTGATCAACTCCTTTGTAGCAGCGTACCTCGATGCCCTAATATTCTCACTATACATGCTATTGATATGAGCCTTTATATCGAAAGCATGCATGTGAGACTCATATTTCCTCGCAAGCGCGGGCTCCATGGCGGCTATCATATAGCACCTAGCATGTGTGTCATCTTTCTTCCATGCTTCATAAGTTTCCTTTTCAGCATCAGTTGCTGTGGCAGGTATAGTGGCGGGAAGTCTCTCGTTCAAAACATAGAGACGCCCCTCAACGGTTAGCACAAGCTTAAGATTACGCAACCAATCTAGGTAATTAGGGCCATTGAGTTTATTGTCGAAGATTGACATTATGGGATTCTTAGACATGATTATCAGAGAGGTATAGAGAAGAGGATTATTAGAGATTCGCGTTAAATGATTGTCACAATTAAATGTTTGGACTTATGTTATTTAATTGTTCTCCCACTAATTTTATCGAGTTCCACTTCCCTCTAGTAGACAAACGAGAAAACTGATTTTTCTTAATGGGCTTTAGGTCCAATAGACAAATATAACCCGTAGTTAATCTAGCCCGATTATATTTGCCCAAAGGTAGATCACAATCAATCATATCCACAATATGACCCTAAATTAATTTTCCTCACACTTGATAATGACCTAAGTTAATCTCGCGAATATCAAAATCGTCGTGTGTCAAGTCTAACCTACCAATCAAAGATGCTCATAGAACTTGATTATGACAAACTAATGCAGTCCCTAGTTAATCTAGCCGACCACGTTAATCCAACATAACCCTTTTCCATGGCTACCTTCATCGCTATGTCAATTGAATTACAGCTTACTCTACCATAGCACTCCCCGCTAACACGGCTTACTGCACTACAGTAAAGGGCTACACATAATCCAACCGTTGGCAGAAGGAAAGAAATAACTCAACAGATTGGGTTTTTCTTTATAGCTTGAAATGATTCTTAATTAAATTAAGAATGAGGGATTTTTATTAAAAGGTTTTATCTCATCAGAAGGTTCGGATTGGTCTATGTGATTCCTACATCTATGTTCTCTAAAGGTATATGGAAACGCATATTGTCCTAAGAGGAACATACGACCTAACTACATAATTAATTACATTAATTAATTATCGGATTTTCAAAATAGTTATAGAACCTCAACTAGCATAAATCATTCAAATAATGTTGAGGTACTACTAATTAAGTTCAATTTATAATCAATATTATATATGTGTTCTATTAATTGAAATCAATTTAACAATTTAAATCAATTTAATTAATCTAACACCTATTTACTAAAATAGATGATTGTCGATCCAATTATCTAATTGGGATTAATTGAAAATAATTTTCCAAAAATTAAAATCAATTTGTTTTAAGTTTAATTTTAGAAATCTGAAATAATTAATTTTTTTTTTTTTTTTTTTTTTTTTTTTTCAGTGAACCGGTTCGGCCCAACCGGTCTGACCGGTTCGGACCGAAGCGGTCCGGTTCTGCCCGGTCCAGCTGACCCAAATCAGTGGGCCGGGTCAGTCGGACCGAGAACCGGTCTGACCGACCCGAATCCACGTGGATTCGGTCAACTAAATCGTGCACAACCATCGAACCGGCCGGTTCGACCGGTTCGATCCGAACAATTAAAAATCCGACATTTTTAAAACAATTTCAGATCCGATTTTCCAATTTTAAACAATTTTAAAGCTGGAAAAATTTTAAACAATATTTCGAAAATATTTTAAACTTACGAAAACTCCCAATTACATAATACGACAATCACTACTTTAATAAATCGAACATGCATAAAATCATAGCATATTATACAACGCAATTAATTACGCAACGAGCTCTGATACCACTGCTGGGTTTCGGGCACGCGTACGCAGCGGAAAACAAAAATTTTATGTGAATTAAATGAGTTTTAAATCACATAAGCACATGCCCGATAATAGATAACAATTAATTGCGTACCTTTGCGCTTCCAGCGAATTAAAAACAACATACATGCTTAATTACTTAATCGAAATTAAATCAATTAGCATGCTCGCGTTTAAATCAAATAATCATGCTCGCAATAATAAAACCAATTTCATGTAGTCACATAAAATCATACAAGTTTCTTATCAAAACGAACATGCATATATTAATTTAAACATAACCGAATCGAATGACAATAGATTCGAAACATTACCTCTTGAAGCGTGAGGTAGGCGCACTAAGCAAAGCTAGATTGCCACGGAAACCAATCCGTGCAATCCGGGGAAGTAACGGCGATGATCCGAGCTACGGCGGCGCATGTGATTCACGCGCAGAGAAGATGGCTAGCTGCTCTTCCCACTCCTATTGATCCAACCTGTTTGCTGATCTGAAATTACAGCCTTGCTCCGACTTCAGTATCTCCATGCGTATTTACTGGATAAACAATTCCTTCTGGAAAATGGTACATTGATGAGTCGTGAAGCTTCTGTCAAAATTTCACGTCCATCGGATGACCGGTTGATTTATGGCGAATTTTCTCGCTGGGCAGCGCAGAAAATCCGAGAGCAGTTTTTCGGAATTGCCTTCTCGCATCTTCGATTCTTCGATCTTCCTCCTCTTGGATTTCACCTCGTATACTTCGATCTACTAAACACGTGGCACTAGACACGTAATAGTCAGAATAACGGAAGAAAAGAAAGAAGGAAAGGAATACCGAAAGAGATCGGCCAACGGGTGGCCGATTCCGGCGAATTTCCGACGCGGTGGTGGTGGCCGTGGGAGAGGGTGGCTGATCGAGAGAGGCAGCGGCTAGGGTTATGAACGTGTGTTCTCTTAGTTGTGTGTGTGCAAGACCTATAAATCAAGTATTTATATGTCTTGCATAAAACCCTAACGGGCTTAAATTGGACCGGGCCCAACAGCTTAAGTTCGTTAGTTCTTTTACTTGCTCATCTCTCTCAATTCGATGATCGGAAAACTGTAACGATTACATTTTCGGAATCATTATAATGTCCTCGTCATTACGAGTGCCAACTCTCGATTTCCAACTTTCCAAAAGTGGAAACCCTAATTCAGTGCACTTTCTAAATTTGGAAACTTCCCGATTTAGAAGGTTCACTAATACGTTCGCCTATTCTTTTCCTTTTCTTATTCTCATTCATAATTCCAAATTACGAATGTTGGACCCAATCATATTGACTTCCAATCATGCAAAGATAAACACATTTTACCTTTGACCGTTTATTCAAAGATCTCATGTGCACGAGCAGTGTGACCCTCGATGGTTCAGGTGTAAGCTAGCCGTGGGCCCACAACCCTTTGTGGTCAAAACTCGTCCCCTTAGAGTTACGATTAAGATGAAACTCGTTTCACCTTAATCACCCAACGAATCAAGATTGGCGTCTAGCAACTACGCGTCATGATTCCCTAGATACAAATGAAGTGCCTGCAAGAACCTTCAGATATAGTTAACGTACAGTACGGTCCCTTCGATTCATATGTCCCGATCGAACTAGAGGCATTGGTTCATCGAGACCTCTTTATATGTTCGATGACGGTGCGATCGTTCCAAGTGTTGTAATCGTCACGTGCATGACTTAGAGAATCGAATTCTCTAATCATCACTTAGTCAGCTCTGGCCAGAGACTTAGAATGATTACAAACTTTCAGAACACACAGGACATCCAAGACTATTCTAGCGATCGAATCCCCGACTACAATGCACAGACCTCCCACTAGATTTCGGACTGCACGAACACTGGCCCTTGGGATGGTCCTCGGTGGAACTCAGAGACAGGTCACGATACAGCTGGTCCTCTAGTGAAGTCACGGTGATGTCTAGGTCATAAGGACTAATGGTGTACAACTATACCATAGACATCTCTACTCGATTATTGGGAACCACTTAGAGATTTCTAGGGTGAGGGAGTTCAGTGAACTCGTCAACTTACGAGCACCCACTTATGCATGCCGATATCACAATACCGTTTACTGATGAGATGCAGTACACATACACTAAGTGCTAGTCTTCTAATGGGAAAGGCCGATATCCTCATTGGTGGCGTAACCCTTCGACTAGGAACACATTTAACAGTTATAATACTTAAGTAAATATCTCACGATCCTAACGATCAATTACTAGTACTTGTAATAACTGTAAGGACTATATCTATGCTTGTGACAAAGGGACAAAGATATAGAATGCCAAGGTGTTTTATCATTAATACGAATAAAGGTTCGTTTATTACCATAATAAATACGAAAGACCACAGCCACAAGTTGGCTTGTTGGTCACCTACTCTAACAGTTTTTGGGTTTTGGAAAGGTGGGGTGTTACAATACTGATACTAATACTAATACTAATACTGATACTAATACTCATACTAATACTCATACTAATACTCATACTAATACTAATACTAATACTAATACTAATACTAATACTAATACTAATACTAATACTCATACTAATACTAATACTAATACTAATACTAATACTAATACTAATACTAATACTAATATTAATACTAATACTTACTGATATTGATACTGATACTGATACTAATACTGATACTGATACTGATACTAATATTCACACTGACACCAATATTGATACTGATACTGATGTTGATACTGATACCGATGTTGATAGTCATATTGATACTTATACTAATATTATTATAGTACTAATAATAATACTGATACTGATACTAATATTGATACTCATAATCATACTGATACTCATACTAATATTGATACTAATATTAATACTGATATTGATACTGATACTGATATTGATACTGATATTGTTACTGACACTGATACTGATACTAATACTGATACTGATACTGATACTGATACTGATACTGATACTGATACTGATACTGATACTGATAGTGATAGTGATACTGATACGGATGCTGATAATAATACTCATATAATACTAATACTGATGCTGATAATAATACTAATATTAAGACTAATATTTATACTGATACTGATACTTATATTGATATTGATATTGAAATTGATACTGATATTGATTCTCATACTGATACTGATACTGAAACTGATACCGATACTGATACATATATTGATACCAATATTGATACTTATACTGATACTGGTACTGATACCGTTACTAATACTGATACGGATATTTATATTGATATTAATACTAATATTAGTATTAATATTAATACTATCACTATAGTAATACAAATACTAATATTATTACTAATACCAATATTAATCTAAAACTAATTTTAATGCTAATGTACTAATGTTATGATACATATAATGATACTGATACTGGTACTGATACTGATACTGATACTGATACTGATACTGATACTAATACTGATATTGGTACTGATGCTTATACTGGTACTCATATTGTTATTGATACTTATACTGATACCGATACTAATATTGATACGGATACTTACACTGATATTAATGCTAATATTTGTACTAATATTAATACTAATACTAATACTAATACTAATACTAATACTAATACTAATACTAATACTAATACTAATACTAATACTAATACTAATACTAATACTGATACTAATACTAATACTAATACTAATACTAATACTAATACTAATACTAATACTAATACTAATACTAATACTAATACTAATACTGATAATAATACTAATACTAATAATAATATTCATACTAATACTAATACTAATACTAATACTAACACTAATACTAATACTAACACTAATACTAATACTAATATTAATACTAATACTAATACTAACACTAACACTAATACTAATAGTATTACTAATAGTATTAGTAATAATGATATTAATACTAATACCATTATTAATACTATTACTAATATTAATATGTTAATATTGTTAATGTTAATGCTAATACTAATATTAATGCTAATGCTAATCTGGATATACTAATTATTATGCTAATGCTAATTATAATTGTAATTCTAATATTTTCCAAATCCTTATCATATTCCTAATCATATTCATAACACTAATCATAATTCTAATCATAATTCTAATTATAAGGCTATTCCTTACACTAATCATAAGCCTAATAATTTTAATACTAATAATACTAATGTTAATTCTAATTCTAATCTTAATTATAATTCTAATCCTAATCCTAATGCTAATTATAATCCTAATACTAATATATGTCACTAAGTATCATACTCAGCATAATCATAATCCTAATTATAATTCTAATATTAATATTAATCATACTCTTAATATTAATTATAATATTATATTAATCCCAATTACAATTTTAATCCTATTTCTAGTATTAATACTAATACTAATTAAAAGAAGATTGATTATAATTCTAATTCTAATGCTAATATTAATCACAAATCCTCATTTTACATCAACTTTTTTTTTATTTTTGCAATGATCTATTATTTTGTATAAAAAAACAATTATATTCAAATCTGGAACCTTTATATCAAATTTCTTATGTGCAGTAGCTGAAGCATCAAAAAACACATATTAAATATATTAGTAATTAATATTTAATTATATTATCAATCTAACATTAAAATTATTTAAAATATTATAAGGCTATAAGCAAACGTTACGACGTAAAAGAACACTAATCGTTGTTAATAAGATAAATTATGAAAACACCCCCACTTATCGGTGATTATCGAAATTCCCCTGATGTTTGTTTCCGTCTTACACGACCCCCTTATGGTCTGAGTTTTTACGAAATCCTTTTTATTCCATGCAATATCTCAAAAATATGGATTATACCCAAGCAACGTGACATTTCTTTTATCGTATTTTTTAAATACAAAAATTACCCTTAGGGCTGGTCATGGTAATAATAAAAATTTGTGAAATTATTATTTAAGAAGAATAAAGATTTCGTGTAAAGTCCTCCTGAGGGTAATTTTTGTCTTTAAAAAGTACCATAAAGAAATGTCGCGTGTGTAGAGTATAATCAGCATTTTTCAGGGAATATTACACGTAATAAAAACATTCCTTGAAAAAACATACCATAAGGGAGTCCATGTAAGACGGAAACAAACATTAGCAGAATTTTGATAATTACGAATTTGTGGGGGTGTTTTTCTTAATTTAGCCTACGTTCAGGGGGTTTTTATAAGCTATCCTTGTTAATATACAACTTAAACTTATTTACACGTATGACCATATGTTAGAAACTAACATAAAGGCTGATGTTATTGAAATTTCAAGTAAACAAAAGTCACTATAAAATGCTTATATAAATGAAAAATGGAAAAATTAAAAATTAATTGGATTTTTGTGTAAATCAGTCAAATATATTGTGATTTAAAAAAAAACAGAGATATAAAATCGATATTAGATTCTTATAAACATTATACAATAAATAATTTCATCTTACAAATATTTTAAAATGGAAATTAAGAAAATAAATATAACTTATTATATATGATGGGGAAATAGAAAATTTAAGAATATTTCATTAATGTAGATACATAACTTGCAAGTTAGACAAAATAACTCATGTATTCCAATACCAAAATATAGTAAGATATATACAGTGTTAAAATATTTAATAATCATTTACGCTATTATACCCTACATTAATATTTTTATTTTCATATGGTTTAAAATTTTAATTTACAAATTAGTCAGAATATTTCTACCTAAACATTTTTTTTTCCAATGATAGGTTTTCTATATTTTTCTTTACCCACACTATAGGATTGTAGTAAATTTCATATAAGTTCGATATAGTACCAATGTCGTGCCAAATGAAATGATAACCACTAAGTTGGTATTTAATAGATAATATTTTTTTGGTATACTATGATACTTGATATTTGATAACTTTTTTCCATCCATAGCCACAATATTGCACCAATCTTTCTCAATTTGAAAAGACACACACATAATTATGCAATTACTTCTCATATAATTGTAGTCATTTATGTAATATATAAATATCTTATTGAGTTTGTAACTAAAATTGGATCTTTGAAACTACTGATTTGCCGATTGATATTGTATTTGTTAATATAAACTATTAACGGCAAGAGCACCTCAGTGGCGTTATTAAATGAACTATCAAAACATTTAACCACCATGTGCATACTAAAAAATAGTTATTTTTAATTCCAATAGTGTTATGAAATCACAGTTGTATTTGTATTTTCATATTTCATCTTTCAGAATGTAAAAATACATTTTGCAATCATGCAGAATAAAATATCAAACATGAGTTATGAATTTAACCACCTTAGTGTCCATTTTGGAAAATAACATGTGGCAATTAGAAATATAAATAAATTTAATTATATTTACCCCGATTCATTGAAACCCAATTTAATTTCAATTTCATGATTTACACCCCAATTTAGGCCAATTTAATCAATTAACGAATTTTAACCCTAATTTCAATTTTGACCCGCCACCACCGGAGACTGCCGGTCGCCGCCGTTGACTTTTTTTTTTTTTTTTTTTTGAAAACTTTTTTTTCCCTGAAATTTTTTTCCGGCCAGTCAACTGCAGTTGACCGCCGGGTCTACGGCGTTGACTTTTTTTTTATAATTTAGTTTTTTCGTAAAAAAATATTTTAATTAATATTACTGTCTTGGCTGCTAAATTACTGTCTCCGGCAGTATTTAACTGTCAGAGACAGTAATTTAACTATTAATTGACTTTTTTTTTTCCTTCAAAAATATTTTAATTAATATTACTGTCTTTGCTGCTAAATTACTGTCTCCAGCAGTTATTTAACTGTCGGAGACAGTAATTTAACTGTTAATTAACTTTTTTTTTAAATATTTTAATTAATATTATTGTACTCGTTGCTAAATTACTGTCTCCAGCAGTCATTTAACTGTCGGAGACAGTAATTTAACTGTTAATTGACTTTTTTATTCTTAAAAAAAAATATTTTTAATTAATATTACTGTATTCGTTGCTAAATTACTGTCTCCAGTCGTTATTTAACTGTCGGAGACAGTAATTTAACTGTTAATTAACTTTTTTTTTTTTTTTCTGGAAAAAAAATATTGTAATTAATATTACTGCTTTGGCTACTAAATTACTATCTCCAACAGTAATTTAACTGTCTTAGACAATAATATTAATAATATTACTGTTCGGGAAAATAATATTCATAATATTACTGTCTGAGACAGTAATTTAGTAGCCAAGACAGTAATATTAATTAAAATATTTTTTTCTAAGAAAAAAAAATTAAGAAAAAAAAAAGTCAACGCGGGAGACCGGCGGTCAACGGTGGTTGACCGGCTGGAAAAAAATTTCAGAAAAAAAAAAAATTCAACGCCGGAGACCGGCGATCTCCGGCGGTCAACTCCGGAATCTGGCCGGAAAAAAAAAATCAGAAAAAAAATTATTTTATGAAAAAAAAAAATTGGGGGGTTAATGTGATATATTTGTTTAAATCGGGGGTCAATGTGTAATATTAAGGAAGTTAGAGCATAATGGATGGAATTGATAAGAATTATATTATGGAAGGTATTTTAGGCTAAAGACGTGGGGATGGGTTTAATTGAGAGATAGTTTTTTTTGTGGACCAAAATGTATTTAAGTCCTATGTGATGAGCCTTTTTGACATCCGTCCATATATATATATATATATATATATATATATATATATATATATATATATATATATATATATATATAGATATATATGGGAAGAGTTCAACAAGGAAACCCCCTTACCTAATATCCTACCTAAATATTATTTAATAATTTTCAAATCACCCTTATTACCCCTAACCCATTGCCGTTCTCTCTTTTTTTTTTCTCATCTTCTCGTCTTCTCTCTTCTGCCGTTTTCGCTTCTTCTTTTCTCGTCTTTCCTCTTCTTGTCTTCTCTCTTCTCTCTTCTCTTGGCATTTACCTCCGCCATGGATTATCGGTCAGAGGAAGATGCCTTTGTATTCGCCACCCAACTGGCCATGGCGGCGGTGTTCCCAGCAGCACTCAAAACCGCCGTCTCCGTTCGGGAACTCGCCGCCCAGCTTCCCGCCGCCGCCAATCCCGACGCACACGTCATGCTCAACAGAATCCTCCGCCTCCTCAATAGATTCTGATGGGAGTAAATCAAGGCCCATAAGCAATTAGGGTTTTTTGGTGTAAAAACAGTTAGAATATGGAAGTGGGGTGGTGATGCTGTGGTGTGGCGACGACGTGGTGACGATGAAGAACAGATCTAGAGTTTTTTGGTGAATTGTGGCGGAAGACGGTGCAGAAAAAAAAATTCGCGCAGGCAGGACCCTTAATCGACTACGTGGTTTAATCAACTATGTTCAATAGTCGATTAAGGCTTAATCAACTATGTTGAGTAGTCGATTAAGGTTAACCGACTCTAGTTGTTAATTTTTTTTTTTTTTTGATTTTTTGTTTATTGATTCCAATGTATAAATCAATTACAATGTTTGTATTTTTTTTAAAATATAATTGATTTTGTATTTTTTTTGTAATTGTGATTTGTTATTTTTAATAGTTAAATTTTTAATCGACTATCCATTAATAAACCTGATAGAGAAAAAAACAATAAAAAAGATAAAAAAAAAATTTAAAAACAAAATTAGAAACAAAAGAAAAGTTAAAAAATAAAGAATTTCCTTAATCGACTATGAAACACAGTCGATTTGAGACTAATCGACTATGCTTCATAGTCGATAAAAACAGAAAAAAAAAAAAAAATCGCGGGGCGCGTGACCTAGTGATGAGGTGGCGGGCGGGTGTAAAGCTGAAAAGCATAATAGCTGAAATTAGAATTGGGCTTTTCTCAAATGGTCTAAAATATTTTGGGCTATCCCCATTAAAAAAGTAAGGGGGTTATGTCAAAGGGCCCCATATATATATATATATATATATATATATATATATATATATATATATATATATATATATATATATATATATATATATATATATATATATATATATATATATATATATAAAGTCCTCCAATACTAGGTATATCTCGTTAGGAAACTTTTTTTAAAATCTTAACATTTTTCAACTTTTTTCTCTTTAAATATTTACACAATTCACCTAAAATTTGTAAATTGTAAATTTTTGGTCCATTATTTTTATAAAGTGATATTTAAATTTTTTATTCTACCATTTTGAACCCCTGGCAAAAATCCTTGATCCGCCACTATATATATATATATATATATATATATATATATATATATATATATATATATATAAATAAAGTCCTCCAATACTAGGTATATCTCGTTAGAAAACATGGGAAGAGTTCAACAAGGAAACAAGTATCTCTACGTATCTCTCTAGAAAACTTTTGGAAGAGTTGAAGAAGAAAAAGAAGTCCAATAGTTAATTTATATATAGACGGACGGGTATATAATTATTTATGTACTCCCTACAACTCTCTCTGTCTTTTTCTCTCAACAGATTAAGAGATGGGAAATAATAATAAACAGATAAAACTAGGGACCGGCGGCAAAGGTAATGAATCGACGACGAAGACGATGATATACTTTCCTGACGAACTTGTTGAAGAAATACTGTCACACCTTCCTGTGCAGATTCTGATCCGCTTCAAGACTGTATCCAAATCATGGAACAATATAATCTCTTCCCCAAGTTTCGCGAAATCGCACCTCAACAATTACGGCAAAAACAACTTCTTTGCTCTCCTCGCCTTCGATGTAACCACCGAAAAGTGGAAACTATCGTTGGCCACGTTCGGCACATCGTCGGAATCGACAACTGTAGTTGTTGGTGGCCGCCGTGCAGAAGAAAAATTTATTGAATTACCAATATTGAAGTTGAAGAAGTATGAGATCAGACCTCGCAAAGGCAAAATCATAACAGCAAAAGACAGAGTCATAACCGTAGGGCCGTTTAACGGTTTCATCTGCATCCACGGGATCCAAAGGATTCAAGATATTATCCTATACAACTCTTATAACCGAACAAGCGAGATTCTCCCGAGCGGCGGTCCAATTTCCGACGGCGATGGTATCAGATTTGGCAGCAAAAGAAGCATGGGATTTGGTCTAGATTTTATTACCAAAGAAATCAAACTAGTGCAACTTTTGTCTTTTTATTTTTGGGTCGATAGAGGATTTGTAAGCGGAATCCGCGTGGACATATACTCCCCGAGCACGAAAACATGGAGACAACTCGACCGAGACGTCGCCACAACACAAATTTTGGTAGAGAATGCAATTGGGTCGTACAAGGATGGTTCGTTTGCTCATTGGCTAGAATGTAGGCAAACTGATATAATATCTTTCGACATGAAGAAAGAGGTCTTTGTGACAACGCCCCTTCCCATTCGAATACACAACTCCGGAAAGAATATTAAGATTTTTGTCAAGGAGAGCAGATCGCTTGTCCTATTCTTATATCCGGATGTTCAAGTTTCGGAAGAAAACTACTTGTTCGATAGATGGGAGTTGACCGGTTTGGGGGAGCAGGGAAAGCACTGGTCCTTGTTGACGCGTATCGGACCTTTTTTAGGAGTGTGTAAGCCTGTGGGAGCTTTGTGGAGCAGCCATGTAATTGTTGTGAGGGTGGGAGATAATAAGCTGGTTTTCTACGATTACTCGACTCAACAAGTTAGAATAACTTATCACCTCGAGGACAACAATTACTATAATTTCATCAAAGTTCTCGACTATAAGGGGACTCCGTATTGGTCATGTATAACGAGTTGCAGTGAAGATAGATGTTCCTTGCCATAGGATCTGTTGGACGAAAGATAAGAGTCCATTCTACCCGCCCGAGAAACATGTTATTTTTTTTTAGTAATTTTTAATTTTTACCCGAAACTATTTAGAAATTAAAATGAAGGGTCTATTTGTGAGAACCCTCTCTAGCATTATTTAATGAGGATGAGTCCACCTCATTTTTCTTTTTTAGTGAGAGATCTATCCTTCTTTTTATTCTCAAATATATCCTTCCTCTATTCACTACCTATTATACACTAGTTTGATGCACTTTTTATTTTTTACATTTTAATTTTAATTTTCTTTATTTATTTATTTATTTCTTATTTAAAAACTAATATTTAAAAAAAATAATTTTTTAACTTTTTATTATATGTTTTAAATATATTGTTTACTATATTTTCTTTCTTTAGTTAAAACAACTATATTTCATAAAACAACTATTATTAAAAAGTTACTATTATTAAAAAGAATTGTTATTAAAACAATTATGATTAAAACAACTATATATCTCCAGCAACTTTCATTTATCAAAATCAACTATTTGTTACATCAACTATTTATCAAAATCAACTAAAAATTAATAAAAACAACTATATCGCTGTACGAAAATAACTATATATCTGTAAATAACACCAACACAATTTCACCAATAACAAACATCCATTATACTATTGATTGAACACAAAATTAGCTTTCAATATAAGAATTCAACCAAAAACTCCAAGTAAGAATATTGAGATTCGAGAATTGGGTTAAAAAAAATCAGAGAAGAAGAAAAACAGACGCAATATTAACCCTAGCGCCACTGCATAATCTCGTCATTCTCCCTAGTGAAAACCCTAACGCCGTCCTTGACGAGAGAATTCCAGGGGTGAAGACCGCCTTCTTTTCGCGGCGGTGGAGGGAGGGAGGCCGTTGGGAGAAGAGAGTAGGCACAGAGATGGAAGAGGGTTGGAGGTGGTGACCGCGGCGGCGCATAGATGGAAGAGGTTGTAGAGAGAAAAGACAGAGGGGAATAAGAGAAATAGAGAGAACGTGAAATCGGTTTTGTTATTTTAAATATAACATGGAAGTGCAAATTAGATATATTAGTCATGTGAAAATACAATATTAATTCAAAAAATTATTTAATATAAGGTGGGGGTCTCACCAATAATGAAAAAGAGGTTATATTCACCTTAATATAAGTAAATGAGTTGGGGGTTTTCACTAATTATCCCTAAAATGAATAACCAAGCGTAAAATCAACGTAAATAATATCAAAGATATATCTCAAGAGTAAATCAAAATAAATAATATTTAACTATAAATGGATTATAAAGAGTACATAAATTGAAAACTTCATAGGACAAGATTTAAAATAAAAATACATAACTATAGACAAAAGGAG
This sequence comes from Erythranthe guttata, assembly GCF_056151865.1. NCBI lineage: Eukaryota > Viridiplantae > Streptophyta > Magnoliopsida > Lamiales > Phrymaceae > Erythranthe > Erythranthe guttata. The sequence continues at coordinate 8,184,797 of NC_142543.1, read as the reverse complement.
ATTTAAAATAAAAATAGATAACTATAGACAAAACGATGCGATATCATCCTTATTGATATAAGTTTTGACATGTAACATATACTTTATTCATGTATTATATAAAATTAATTTATAATACAACATAATATAACAAAACAATGTTGTTTTGTATGGCGGGGCATGACTGGTTTCACGGGTATTAAAAAATTTGAACCCGTCTTAGACCCAAACCCGCGAATCTTCTCCATTTAAAGACCCACTCCTATTGATGGATCTATCCGTCCGGTTCTAGCGGAACGATTTTTACCGGGTTTGACTTGTTCAACGGGTTGATGGGTTCGACCTACCCACCCCTTCATTCTATACACATTTTAGTAGGGTGGAAATCGGACGGAACAGTTCGGCCGCGGGCACTTCAAGACTACATAATCCCAACTCTCGATGAATTCTGCCCAAGCATTCAATATCCACCCATTGAAGCGCACAATTCTGAGATCAAGCAATGTCTCTTGACGATGCTCCAAAATAACCGGCTATTTAGTGGATTGGCAGGTGAAGATCCCCATCTTCACATTGTCAATTTTCTAGACACCTGTAATTCCCATCGTCAAAACGGCGTTTTCCAAGAGGAGCTTCAATTAATTATCTTCAAGCACTCCCTACAAGGAAAAGCTCGCCAGTGGTTGATGTCCCAAGCCCCCCACTCTATCTCGTCTTGGCCTCAACTCTTAAATCTTTTCATGAAAGTTTACAGCTCACCAGAAAAGGACGAGAGAATACGATGGGAAATTCATAATTTCGTCCAAGATCAAGGCGAGCAATTATACGAGGCATGGGAGAGATTTAAGACCCTTTTGAGGCAATGTCCAACACATAGAGTAGAGCAATGGCGGCAAATCCACATTTTCTACCAAGGGATTAACGAGAATGCACGAACCGTCTTAGATGCATGCATCAACCGGGGTTAACTTTATGAGTCAATCGATACCGGATGCATTTATTATGTTGGATCAAATTGAACAAAATCGGTTTGCCAAGTCAAGCGAAAGGACGGTTAGTGGAACAAAGAAAGTTCCCGGAGTGTTGGAGTTATATGCAATTACGGCCCTTCAAGCTCAAGTGACCCAAATTGCTCAACAAAATCAGCTCCTTCTACAACACATCAAAGCAAATCCACCACAACAAGTCCAAGCCGTTGATTCTCCATGTTGTGAAATTTGCGGTGGAAATCATTACACGCTCCAATAATTATGGAATCGCTCAACTACGTCAACAATGCGCCTCGCCAATTCCAAAATCAAGGGTGGAGATCATAAGGGAAATACGGAAGAAATCAACAAGGCCAAGGATATCAAAGACCTCAAGGTCAATTTCAAAATCACGCCCCTCCTCAACAAAACTATCAAGGCAACAATCCACCAGCACAAAAATCAAACACGGACGAAATATTGGCCCAATTTATGACCGCTACCCAATCCTTACTGCGGAATTTGGAGAATCAAGAGAATCGTCCGGTAGGAGCATTGCCATCGAATACGGAAGATCCTCGAAAGCAAAAGCTTGAGGCGTGCCAAGCTATCGATTTCAAGAACGAGGAAAAGGAAGAAATTCGAATAAAGCCGCAAGTCACTGTAGCTGAATGGGTAGAACCAATCCCATATCCCCAAAGACTGCAAACGAAAAAGATCGAGGCACAGACGGGCCAAGCAGTCACCTTGAAGAATGGTAAGCAATTGGAGGAAGCCCCGCGAAAAGAGAAGAGAAATATGGTAATCGAGAAGATGAAAGTGATTGAGTAAAAGGAATCAATTCAAGAAGAACCTCCATCAATAAAGGTTGCACGATCCCCACCAATTCCATATCCTCAAAAGTTTATAAAGAAGAAGCTCGATGCCGGATACTAAGGATTTTTGGACAAGTTGAAGGAAATTCGCATAAATATTCCTTTCATCGAAGCACTTCAAAAGATGCCAAATTGGGTAAAATTCCTCAAGGACCTCAGGAAAAAGGGCAAGAAATTGCAAGGGGAACGAGATGATCCAACTTATCGAGCAATGCAGTGCAATTCTTAATCGACCCCTTCCACAAAAACTCGGCGATCCAGGTAAGTTTACTATTCCTTTTACTACAGGAGGTAAGATTTTAGATCGCTCATTGATTTAGGCGCTAGCATTAATCTTATGCCTTATTCCACTTTTAAAAATCTTGGGTTAGGAGAAATTGAACCGACGCCTATAACTCTTCAATTATCCAATAGATCTTTGGTTTACCCTAAAGGTATTTTAGAGCATGTGCTAGTGAGAGTTAATAAATTTATCTTCCCTGTCGATTTCGTTATACTTGATGTAGATAAAGATAGGGATATACATCTTATCGTAGGGAGGCTGTTTTTAGCTACGTCGAAAACTCTTATTGATTGTGCTAGTGGTGATCTTACAATGACGGTGCATGATCAAACGATCAAATTCAATGTTTTTAGTGCTAATAAAAATCTATGTGATAATAATGATTGTTTTGCTATTGAGCTTACGAATTTTACAATTCATGAAATTTGTTGATGTTTTGATCTTGGACAATGGGAAAACATCTTTGAGTGCAGGAGATGATGGCGGAAACGGGAGTCGGACGGAGCAAGTTTATTTTGTGAACTCAATTTCTACTCCTCCGAGAGAAAGTCATAAGAATTGGGGTCCTAACGACTATAAAAGTGCAAGGAGGATGTTGCCACCCAAAAGAATCGAGCAAGCCACGAGAGAGGGACGAATCAAGCTATTGGGGTCGTAAGGATAAAGTCAAAAATAAATTGCACAAAGGAAAATTGGTGTTATTGTGGAAATCTCGTCTTTGGTTATTTCCAAGGAAGCGCAAATCAAAGTGGCCGGAGCCGTTTATTGTCCAAGAAATTCTTCCTCGCGAGGTAGTCAAGATAAAGGAGCCAGATTCAAATCGTACGTTCAACGTGAAACGGAGCCGGCTCAAACCGTATTGGGAAGCGAGTGAAGATTGCCAAGTGACTTCGGTCACTTTTGCTTGAAAATATAGAAGCAACGTCCGACAGAAAAGTTTAAACTTAGCGCTTCTCGGGAGGCAACCCGAGCTTTATTGTTTTTCGTAGTTTTCTTTGTTTTTTTCGTTTTTTTTTTATTTTCATAGGCATGCATTCTAATTAATATATTTGAATTTTAATTTTCAGGGTCGAAAACATGATCAGGGGGTCTAGACGGCCGTCCGAAATCGCAAGCAAAACCCCTGACGGCCGTCTGGGAAACAGAAAGCCAGGCTCAGCAGCCTTGCATATGAGACGGCCGTCCGAAGATGTGCCTTAATTTTCTGACGGCCGTCTGACATCCAGTAGGGGGGGGGGGGGGGATTTCGGACGGCTGTCCGAATTAAATTTGGGGCGTTTTAAAGAAGGAAAATCAGATTTCTTCCCCATTATCTTCCAAACCCTTCTCCTTCCTTCTCTCAAACTCCCACACCACAATTTTCAAATTTTTGAATTTCTCTTCTAAAACTTCATCAATTTCACACACATAATTCAATCACGAGTTCTTCGATTCTTATTTTGTATTGGTATTGACAGGGAGGCTAGATAATCAAACCAAATTCTCCAAAATCTACTTATTCAAGGCACGCCTACAAGGTGTTCGACATTTTGCTCCAACCAAATTTTGAGTTCGATTCTCTACCAATTCCCACCGAATCTATTCCAACATCTCTCCCAACTATGTCGTCCAACAAAAGAGGCCGCACGAGCGAAGCATCATCTTCCAAGGGAAAGGAAAAAGGAAAGAAAGGTGCCACCAAAACGACGATCCCCCAACCCGAAAAGGAAGCCTTTAGTGTCGAAGGCGCCCGCCGCGGCTCTATTCGATAAACAAGCCAATAAAACCGTCATCACGGAACGAGCTTTGACAATCACCTTACCACACCTCGCCGACCTTAATCAAGAAATTATAAGACGAGGGTGGCAAAGGTTTTGTGAACTGGAGCCGATTCACAACATCTCGATCGTGCGAGAGTTTTACTCTAACACGTTGGTACTCAAGCCTCCACGACATTCGACAAGTGTAGTACGCAAAATCTATGTCGAGTGGGAGACGGACGATATAAATCAATATTACGGACTCCCGTATTTGGGTCAAAGCTGGCGAGAGATGAGAAACGAAGTCACCAAAGAGCAAATTGGTGAAGTGTTGAGTGATGGGCATCCAACGTGGATCAAATATCCAGACAAGGGGACATATGAGCTCAGTTGGAAAAGCATCAATTATGAAGGCAAGTCATGGTTGACTTTTATTTGCGCCAACGTAATCCCGACTACCTCGTTTAGTCGGATCAACCACGAACGGTGTGCGCTCGCCTATTACATTATCACGGGGAAGCCAGTCGACATCGGGACCATTATGTACGATCAATTATGGCTGACCATGCACGACAATTCAAAGGGAATATTCTTCCCTAGCTTTGTCACGGGATTGTGCAAAAGAAAGAAGGTCCCCAAGCTACCGAACGATATCGAACTCACCATCCGGAAGCCGATTGCCGATTTTGCGGCTTCGCAATTCAAAGAAGCAACCCATGACGAGGCACAAACCTTGGCCGAAATTGCAGCCGCTCCTCAAGCCCGAAACGACCCCGAAGCCTCAAGCTCCCGTGCCGATCGACGATTCCAAAAAAAGATGGAGCGCGAGATGATACTTACGAGGAACCGGTTGACTACCGTCGAGCATAAAGTCAACACGATAAAGGCACTTCAAAGATGGTCGAGCGAGATGTTACAAGCTATGTTGCACGGACACGGATACGTGGACACGGCGATACGCGGATACGGATACGGTGATACGGTATTTTCAAAAAACTAGGATACGGACACGCGGGGGATACGCGTAAATATAAAAAATGTAGGGGTAAATTTATGAATAATAAAAATAGAGGGGTACATTTATAAATTGTAAAAAAATATGTATAAGTCGTCATCGCATAAGAGAACCGCCCGCCCTTGCTGCTCGTGTTCTTGGTCGCCGTCCCATGTTAGACTTTTGGAGTTTTGGGTGGCTCACAAAAAAACAGAGGAAATGTGTATTACAGAGAAAAAAAAAATGTGCAATTTTTTTTATTAGGGCTATCTCTTAAAACATAAGAGAAGTGTCCCAACTTTTTTGAAATTGTGGACACTGCCCGACACGGGTGTCCTACTTTTAGCGAAATTACGACACGGCCCGACACGGGTGTCTGAGAAGTGTCTAGGTGTGTCCGAGTGTCCAGGTGTCGGATACGGGGACTCTTCACCTTCTAGAAGTGTCCGTGCAGCATAGGTTACAAGCTATTGTCCAACACTTGGGATGGGGGATGCCCGATTGTATCGAGCCGTCACCTTTACCATCACCCATTCTTCAGCCTGTACCCGAGCTTTCCGATGATGAGGGAGCATGAGAGAGCTAGGAGGAGCACCCCGATCACATCAACTCCGATTAGCCAGGTGTTTTCTATCCCTAAACTTTGTGACAATTTCGTTGAGGGTAACGGAAATTTTAAGTTTGGGGGTCTTTTTTTGTGTTTATTTGCTTTAGTTTGCATGAATTAGGTTTTATTTATTGTTATTTTTCTATTTTTATTGCTTTCGTCGTTTTTTTTTTTTTTTAAATTGCTTGAGTCGAATGCATCGATGATTTATGATGATGACAGATGATCAATGTTTGATGATGAAATTGCTTGTTTTGTGTGATAAATTAGATGTTTGTTTAGCTTTCGACTCAACGAAACTTAGAAACGAATTATTGCTAGGAATCACCCTTTGTGCATTGCCTTGGTTGAATGTTTTGTATTTTAAATTTGGAATTAATTTGTGCTAAATCATGCTATGTTCGGTTTTAAAACTCACCTTAGGAAATTTATGATGCGAAGTATTGAAATAGTGAGTGATTTGGGATATGATTTGGGCCTTCTTTGAACCGTTTGAGCTTTTCAAGCCGACCTTTTTATCGAAACTATCCTGAGAACCTTGATTTGAGCCTCGGAGAAAAGGTGTTCTTTCTTTTAGCCAATGTGTATAAGGTAGAATAGATGGAGATTCTTGAAAAAAATTACCCCTTGGAGTTCGGTTGGAATTTTTTAAAAGTCCTTCTTCTTCTTTGAAAAAATAATTAAAAATTAAAAAATAAAAAAAATAAAAAATAAAAAATAAAAAATAAAAAAAGAGAGAAGAAGAAGAGACTAGAAGGGAGAAGTAAGGACTAGTAGTTGAATTGTTTTGAAAGCTCGAGCCATTGTCTTAAGAGCAAAAGTGGAGACTTTTGAACTATTAAGAATCGAGTTTATTGAAGTCCTTAGAGGTGAATTCATTGTTTCACACGCCTACCTTTCAAATTTCGGCGTAATCACCTCAATTCAAGAAGAATAGCCCCATATACCTATATTTCCTACCTCGAACCAAAGAGCCTAACAATTGAAAGCCAAAAATCCCCAATGATCCCTATAGCTTAATGTTCGATATTAGTAGAGTAGAATAACTTGGTGAGTATTTGGAGTCAAAACATATGCATGTAAGCATAAATTCTTTCTATCTTTAATTTACAAATATTGGATGCTTGAAGCAATTGTATGATTTGTGGCCTTTTGCAATAGTAAGTGACTAAGAGCTTTTGAATTTTGAGCTTGCGAATGCCTAAGAATTGTCATTATAATTACAAGTTCTGAAAACGTGAAGTTGATCATTGATCTATGTAATGAGATGTAGTAGTTGAGTTATTTGCTTATGAGTAGATTTTTCTTGAGGACAAACAAAAGTTCAAGTTTGGGGGTGTGTTAAGTGTTATATTTTTACACTTAATCATACCTTTTAATTGGAGCTTTTGGTGTGTTTTAATGAAAATTGGTGCTTAAAACATTGATTTATTGTATTTTAGGTACAAATTGAAGAATTGGAAAAGTATGGGGTAAAAACGGCAATTTTGGAGAAAATATGGGCCAAAAGTGAAGAAGTCAAAAATTTGAAGAATTACGGTCGTCCGAGTTTAAGTACGATATCTCAGACGGCCGTCCGAGATAACAAAAAGCCGCAGTAAAGGGGTTTTAATTTGCATAAGGAAACTGCCTTCTTCTCCAAGTTTTCCACCCTATATAAGACCAAGCCAAGCAAACAATTGGGGATCCATCTTTTACGCAATTTCAAAAGCAACGAAGCAATAACGAAGACTAAGAATTGAAAAATTACAAGCATAATTTATCTTTTCATGAATTATTACTTTGTTTTTACTTTAATCATGAGTAGCTAGTTTACTTATTTCTAGGATTTTATTTTGAACCCTATGTGGGATTTATGAACCCTATTTTACGATTTCATACAAGTTTAAATTCCAGATAATTTCTTCTACTTGTTTTATTAAGTACATGAACTTGATCACTTTATGTGCTTTTATGTTATTGTTAATCGCATAAATCGGAAGATCTGGTTAATAATTAGAACTGTGGTAGAAGAGTCTTTGTGTTATTAACATATGAATATAGTTAATCTGTTAGGAAGCCATTATTGAGATTTGTGCTTAATGTTGTGTTCTAGAATTAATTGCGTAGGAATATAGTAATTGAGTCTTTAGTATTAGAATCGTAATACACGCGGAAGCGGTTTATGATTAATTTAGCATGTCAGGTTAATAATCCGGATTAATTGCTTGCATAATTGAAGGAATTGGGGGAGTAATAATCACATAGGGGGAAGAATAAAATCCTAGGCTTGTTTACTTTCATTAATCTTCGTGTTTAAATTATTTCTTGCTTTGTCCTTTTAATTTGCTTTAATTTAGTTTATTTTAATTTAGTTAATTTTCTCTAAAGTCGACTGTGTAGGGTGGGCTTGATAACAATTGGTAGAATTTAGCGTCTAGGATTAGATAATTAAATATTCTCTGTGGGATCGATACTTGGACTTAAAAATCCGCTTTATTACTTGTACGATACGTGCTTTTGCGTGTAGGTATTACCACAAAAAATCGTCAGTCCATGTAGAAGGTAAAACTCAATTTTTTTTACATCATGTTGGATCATTAACTCTGGTGTTCTAATCATATATGCAAGTCTCTTTCATTTTTATTCATATTTTCCTATTAGTAAAAATATATTTGTTCAATTGGCTGATGGTTCTCCCAAATATTTTCCCATTCCATATTTCAAATTCAATTTGTTATCCATTTTTCAATCGACGAAGTAAATTATGATAACAAATTTTCTTCTTCTAAATTAATATTTCATAACTAGTTAATGAAGAAGAAGATTGGTCGAGGTAGCGTTCACAATGATATCTTTTTTTTTATCTAGATCCAAATTTAGTTTTGGATTCTGCATTTTCTTTTCAGTTGTGTAATAAATTTGATCTATGGCATTTTCACCTTGATCATCCATCTAGGGTTCATTTTGATTTTATTGTTAAGACCTTTTCCAATATTATTGGAAATAAGGATTTTCTTTGTGAAGTTTCTCCACGTGCTACACAATCACGTCTTTCATTTTCTCAACGTACATCATGTTCTTCTCATTGTTAGAATTAATTCATGTTGATATTTGGGGTCATTTCTCTATACCCTAGCAAAATGGATCTCGTTTATTCTTACCTACTGTCGATGATTATTCAAGGTGTACTTGGATTCATCTCATGCAACATAAATCTGAAACATTAAACAGGTTAATATCCACTTCTATAATCAATTCAATTGTCAATTCAGTACAAAAAGTTATCGTGCCAATTTTTGGAATGGGGATATTTTTCTTTCTCAACTCCAAAACATTTGTTCCGATAATTATTCTGAATTTCTTCTAAACAAATTCAAAAATGCTTTTATAATAATGGAATCATATATCAACATAGCTGTGTCGCGACCCCATACCCCACAAAAAAAATGGTATTTCCGAACGTAAGCATCGTCATCTACTTGATGTTGCTAGAGCTCTATGCTTTCAAACGAACTTGCCATTTTCGTTTTGGGGGTGAATGCATTCTCACTGCTACATTTATTATTAATGAACTTCCAAATCCAATCCTTGAATATAAATCCTCTCATCAAATTTTAATGGGAAATGTTCTATCATATTCCTCCATTTGTGTTTTTGGTTGTTTATGTTTTGCTAAACATGTCAAAATTCAACATAAGTTTGATGAGCGAGCAAAAATTTGTAAATTTGTTGGTTATTCATATGGTCAAAAAGGATATCGCATATATGATTTCAAAAGTCATATAATCTAAGTCTCACACGACGTCGTATTTCATGTGTCAATTTTTCCGTATCGTGATCTTGAAAGTTCATCCTCAAAAGATATAATTTCAATTACTCCAATCAATGATGATGGAAATTTCGACTACATGTACACTTCTTCACTCATTAATCCCCCTAATATATTTTTGAAGTATTTTATTTCTTATACTAAAATAATTCGTTTGAGTGATTGATTCTTCACAGTTTCCTTACTCATCTTCTGAATCTGATAGTCCAACCATTTCTCCATCTACTTCTTATGACTCGCCATCCACTGATTCAACTTCCACAAATATTGTCCATGATCATCCTCCACGAGTTCATCATCCACCGAAGCGTCTCAATGATTATATATATAATCATATTTCACTCTCCATGGACATTCTATTGGCAAAATATTTTTCTTTATCACATTTCAACCATTCTCATCGCGCTTTTCTCACTAGTATCATTACAAATCAAGAGCCATGATCTTACTCTGAAGCCATAAAATCTATTGAATGGCGTGACGCCATGTCGAAAGAAATTTGAGCTCTTGAATCAAATAACAGATGGTCTTTATTTCAACT